>NC_133336.1:191118250-191476640 GCF_042186555.1 Aquarana catesbeiana
CGGGGACAGGGAGAGTTCACCGCTAAAGGACTGGAGTCTTTATCACATTGTGGTGTCTTTACTTACTATTGCTGTAACTTGTGAATGAGTAAACTGGGACTCTGTACTATGTACCCCTTACTCATTTATTCGAGGGAGGGCGGAAAATGTCATGGGGGCTTCCAGATCACTATAAGTCACCCCCACAACCACCAGGTGGTTAATAAGTGGAGTTCCTCTTAAAGGCCTTACCAGATCTGAAGGGTCTAGTATGGTTTTTAGGGAAGGGGCCCCCACATATTTTTTTTATGAGTGGGGGTTCCCCTCAAAAGTCATAGCAGACCTAAAGGGCATGGTTTGGCTTTTGGAGGGGGACCCTATGCCCTTTAGTACCAGACCTAAAGGACCAAGTATAATATCTCCCAATCATCCCAGATTCAGCCGGACTGACCTGAGATTTTAACTGAATCCCGGCATTCCACAAATCTGGGCTAAATCCCAGAGCCCCAGCTACACCAATTTATCTCTCCTGGCTAGTGCAGGAACCTCTACATATTGCTTGGTTGGCCGAGTCAACTCCCCGGACCTCTGGGTTGGCCAGGGGAACTCTCCACATCTCCTAATTGGATCTCTTGGTTGGCTGGGGCACCTCTCTGCATCTTTTGGTTCACCGGGGCACCACTCCGCATCTCTTGGTTGGCTGGGGATCACCCTTGCATCTCTTGGTTGGCCAGGGCACCTCCCTGCATCTCTTGGTTGTCCAGGGCACTTCCCCACATATTTTGGTTTGCTGGGGAACCACCCCGCATCTCTTGGTTGGCCGGGGCACCCCCTCACATCTCTTGGTTGGCCAGGGGCACCCCCTAACATCTCTTGGTTGGCCGTGGGACCTCCCCCATCTCTTGGTTGAACGGGATACCCCCTTGCATCTCTTGGTTCACCGTGGCACCTCCCTGCATCTCTTGGTTGGCCAGGGCACCTCTCTGCATCTTTTGGTTGGACAGGGAAACTCTCTGCATCTTTTGGTTGGCCAGGGCACCTCCCTGCATCTTTTGGTTGGCAGGGGCACCTCCCTGCATCTTTTGGTTGGCAGGGGCACCTCCCTGCATCTTTTGGTTGGCCGGGGCACCTCTCAGCATCTTTTGGTTTGCCGGGGCACCTCTGAATATTTTGGTTTACCCGGGCACCTCTCTGAATCTTGTGGTTTGCCGTGGCACCTCCCCGCTTCTCTTGGTTGGCCGGGGAACCACCCCGCATCTCTTGGTTGGCCGGGGGCACCCCCTCACATCTCTTGGTTGGCCGGGATACCCTCTTGCATCTCTTGGTTGGCCGGGGCACCTCCCTGCATCTCTTGGTTGGCCGTGGAACCTCTCTGCATCTTTTGGTTTGCCGGGGCACCTCTCTGAATCTTGTGGTTTGCCGTGGCACTTCCCCACTTCTCTTGGTTGGCCGGAGCACCTCCCCGCATCACTTGGTTGGCCGGGGCACCTCTCTGCATCTTTTGGTTTGCCAGGGCACCTCTCTGAATCTTGTGGTTCGCTGTGGCATCTCCCCGCTTCTCTTGGTTGGCCAGAGCACCTGCCTGCATCTCTTGGTTGGCCGGGGCACCTCTCTGCATCTTTTGGTTGGATGGGGCAACTCTCTGCATCTTTTGGTTGGCCAGGGTACTTCTCTGCATATTTTGGTTGGCCGGGGCACCTCCCTGCATCTTTTGGTTGACCAGGGCACCTCTCTGCATATTTTGGATGGTCGGGGCACCTCTCTGCATCTTTTGGTTGGACAGGGCAACTCTCTGCATCTCTTGGTTGGCCGGGGCACCTCCCTGCATCTTTTGGTTGGCCTGGGGGACCTCCCTGCATCTTTTAGTTGGCTGGGGCACCTCTCTGCATCTTTTGTTTGAACAGGGCAACTCTAGAGGGACCCTGAGGGTCATAACCATCCGTGTCCCAAAGGTGGAAAAGGCTAGCCTTGCTATGGCTATGGTTATGGACCCTCAGGGATCATCCAATGGTTTTAAAAATTCTGGTCAGGAGATCTCTCTTTTCACCTTCCAGTGGTAACTATACCTTGTATATATGAAATTGAATACATGTTGGAATATCCGCTTTGATATTTGAGATACTAAATATATCTTTATAGCAACCAGCCCCCTGAAGAAGACCACATGGGTCGAAATGCGTTGGGCCATCATCACAACAGACAAATGATATGTGATGCTGTAATTTTGTGTTTGCATTTCTGTTTTTGTTATCCCCTAACCAAAGTCTATATTTTAACGGCAACATGCCATTGACCTTTATAATTTCCCAAATAAAGTACTTTTATACAATTCCTTTGAATCCGCCTGTATTGCTGCTTTAAAGTCCCTTGGGGGAACCTTCCCATATTATAGGTTAACCCTTTCCCCACCAGTCATCAGTGGGGCCCAACTTCTCCCTTCTACCCCCCAAGGGCAAAACTGGATCACCCCCTGCTAGGATGTTGAGGGCTTAGTATTGGGGGGAGAAGTTAGCAGTAGTTGGTTATGTTGAGGAGTTATGCAATTAGGAGGTTAGGTTAGAGAGATAGGATTATTTTTGAGGTATACATGGCTCAGGTGGGTAGGCAAGGTGGATAGATTTGGTTTGGGGGTGGGGGATATGGATATATAAGATGGAGAGTTCGATGGTTAGGGTGCATGGTAGGGTTAGATAGGATGGGGAGGTAGGGTTAAATATGATGAGGGAGGGTAAAATTAGATAGTATTGTTTGGAGGGGGGGTAGGTTAAAGACATGGGGAAGTAAGGTTGAAGAGTTAGCATTGTGGGAAGTAGGGTTAGCATGCCACCCAACCTCCCCATAGTAAGTGGGACCATCCTAAATTTGATTTGCTCCAGGAGGGGAAGAGAAGATTTAAAAAAAAAAAAAAAACGTAGTATGGTTGTTGGTGACAGACGGGCTTGTCTGAATATTTCAAAATCTGCTGATCTACTGGGATTTTCACACACAACCATCTCTCGGGTTTACAGATAACGGCCCGAAAAAGAGAGAAAAGAGTGGCAGTTGTGTGGAGGAAAATGCTTTGTTGATGTCAGAGAATGGGCAGACTGGTTCCAGATGATAGAAAGCCAACAGTAACTCAAATAACCACTCGTTTCAACCAAGGTATGCAGAATACCATTTCTGAATGCACAACACATCAAACCTTGAAGCATATGGGCTACAGCAGCAGAGGAGCACACCGGGTGCCACTCCTGTCAGCTAAAAACAGGAAACTGAGGCTACAATTCACACAGGCTCACCAAAATTAGAAAAACGTTGCATGGTCTGAGGAGTCTCATAGTTAGAATAGTCAGGTTGAAAAAGGACACAAGTCCATCAAGTTCAACCATGAAAAAAATAAAAATATCATACAATCCCATATACACAAACCTATACCCACAGTTGATCCAGAGGAAGGCAAAAAACCCCAGCAAAGCATGCTCCAATTTGCTACAGCAGGGGAAAAAATTCCTTCCTGATCCCCCGAGAGGCAATTAGATTTTTCCTGGATCAACTTTACCTATAAATGTTTGTACCCAGTTATATTATGTATATTTAGGAAAGAATTCAGGCCTTCTACAAGCAATCTACTGAGCTGGCCAGAACCACCTCTGGAGGGAGTCTATTTCACATTCTCACAGCTCTTATGCCCCGTACACACGGTTGGACTTTGTTCGGACATTCCGACAACAAAATCCTAGGATTTTTTCCGACGGATGTTGGCTCAAACTTGTCTTGCATACACACGGTCACACAAAGTTGTCGGAAAATCCGATCGTTCTGAACGCGGTGACGTAAAACGCGTACGTCGGCACTATAAACGGGGCAGTGGCCAATAGCTTTCATCCCTTTATTTATTCTGAGCATGCGTGGCACTTTGTCTGTCGGATTTGTGTACACACGATCGGATTTTATATCCTGCTCTCAAACTTTGTGGGTCGGAAAATCCGATGGAAAATGTCCGATGGAGCCCACACATGGTCGGAATTTCTGACAACAAGGTCCTATCACACATTTTGTGTACGGGGCATTACTGTGAAGAAACCTTTCCGAATTTGGAGATTAAATCTTTTTTCCTCTAGACGTAAAGTGCCCCCTTGTCCTCTGTGATGACCTTAAAGTGAATAAATCAACACCAAGTTCACGATATGGACCACCTATGTATTTGTACGTGTTGATCATATCCCCTCTTAACCACTTACCCACAGGGCACTTAAACCCCCTTCCTAACCAGACCAATTTTTAGCTTTCAGTGATATCAAACTTTGAATGACAATTACTCAGTCATGCAACACTATACCCACACAAAAACCTTGTCCTTTTTTTTCACACAAATAGAGATTTCCTTTGGTGGCATTTAATCACCACTGGGTTTTTTTTTTTTTTTGCGCTATAAATAAAAAGACTGAAAATTTTGTAAAAAAAAAAAAAATTTTTCTTCGTTTCTGTTATAAAATTTTGAAAATTAGTAATTTTACTTCATAAATTTTGGCCAAAATGTATACTGCTACATATCTTTGGTAAAAATAACCCAAATTAGTGTAAATTATTTGGTTTGTGTGAAAAGAGCCTAAGCTATGGTGCCAATCATTGAAAATTGATCACACCTGATGTACTGACGGCCCATCTAATTTCTTGAGACACTAACAAGCCAGGACATTACAAATACCCCCCAAATGACCCCTTTTTGGAAAGTAGACATTCCAAGGTGTATTTAGTAAGGGGCATAGTAAGTTGTTATTTTTTCCCACAATTCTTGCAAAATTAAGATTTTTATTTTTTTTCACAAAATTGTCATATTAGCAGGTTATTTTTCACACACAGCATATGCATTCCACAAATGACACCCCAAAACACATTCTGCTACTCCTCCTGAGTATGGCGATACCACATGTGTGAGACTTTTACCCAGCCTGGCCACATACAGAGGCCCAACATACAGGGAACACCGTCAGGTGTTCTAGGGACATAAATTACACATGTCATTTCCTGACAAACTATCACACTTTTGAAGGCCCTGGAGCACCAGGACAATGGAAATGCCCACAAAATTACCCAATTTTGGAAACCAAACACCCCAACGTATATTCTATGAGGCATAATTAGTCTTTTGAACATGTCATTTTTTTTCCACACATTTTAGGAAAATGTGGAAAGAAAATGAAAACGCATTTTGCTATGCATTTTTTACGGCCCTGATGAGGATCCACTGATAGGGTGGCACTGATGAGCACTTACTGATGGGCACTTTAGCGGCACTGTAGAACACAGATGTTCACTAATGGGGCATTGCTGGGCACTGACGTGGCACTAATGGGACACAGATGTGGCACTGCTGGGGAATGATGTGGCATTGTTGGGTACTGATGTGGCACTGTCGGGCGCTTATGTGGCACAGATAGGCACTGCTGGACACTTGCAATTTGGGGAAAAAAACTCACGCAGCCTTACGCTGCAGCTTCTCCCTCCGCTGCTCACATGATCGGTGTGAGCAGCGGAGAGAATCGGAAATGACGCCGGTTTGTTGACAGTGATCACTCCGTCATTGCGAGCGATCACGTGGTAAAGGGCTATCTCATTGGCCCTTTACTGCGATCCGTGACCCAGCGGGCAGGGACAGCCCCGTGAGCGCGATTCTGGGAGGACGTCATAGTACGCCCTCCCAGAGTTATCAAGCTGAGCTGTAGCCATCATTTGGCTATGGCCCGGTTATTAAGTGGTTAATCTCCTCTTCTCAAGAGGGAATAGATTCAGTTCCTCTAATCTTTCCTCATAGCTGAGTTCCTCCATCTCTCTTATCAGTTTGGTTGCCCTTCTCTGCACCTTCTACAGTTCCCCGATATCCTTTTTTAGAACTGGTGCCCAAAACTGAACTGCATATTCCAGATGAGGTCTTACTAATGATTTGTACAGGAGCAAAATGATATCTCTCTCTCTCTCTGAAGTCCATACATCTCTACAAGAAAGGACTTTGCTCACTTTGGAAACCACAGCTTGGCATTCCATGTTACTATTGAGCTTATTATCTACCAAAACCCCCAGTTGTACTCCCCCTAGTATGTATGATGCATGTATATTCTTAGCCCCCAAGTGCATAACTTTACATTTATCAACATTAAACCTCATTTGCCACTTAGTTGCCCAATTAAACAGTGTATTGAGGTCGGCTTGTAAATTGGAGACATCCTGTAAGGACTTTATTCCCCTGCATAGTGTCATCTGCAAAGACAGAAATGTTACTTTTAATCCCAGACCCAATATCATTTGTAGAGATATGGACTGTTAACAGAAAGCACTGTATCTTTCAGTGTTTTTAGACATCGTTTGTCCCTTGTTGATCCGTGTAATCAGTGACCTCATACTTGTGTGTCCAACCAAGTGAATTATGGGACATATAGTTCTCCTTCAGACTATTGCTATGCACTCATCTACCCTAAGACTACACATCCCAGGGATCCTTACGATGGCGTGAAGGTTGCTGGGAGTGACCATAAAAGTGACCTGACGCCAGACGGACCTTTCTGTGTAACAGGGAGAGAGAGGTCACGGCCTACCACACAGAGCCTTACTTCCACCCCGAGGCCTAAGGGGCCCAGCTTTGTTATTTGCTGTCGAACATCCTGTCGCTAACATAACTTGGATAGCCTGCCTGTCGGTGTGAGTGTATGGGGCAAGTCACTTCAGAAGACCGAGACAGCGGATCCACTACACGTGTTCCTGTCCAGAAGACCGAGACAGCGGATCCACTACACGTGTTCCTGTCCAGAAGACCGAGACAGCGGATCCACTTCACCAGTGCTGCTACACGTGTTCCTGTTCAGAAGACCTCAGATCGATTTGGTCGTTGGTGAAAGGGCAAATTGCTTGACCCTTTATCTAATCACTGCCACTATTACAAAACACTGCACATAGACATTTTTACCCCAAGAACACTTTACTGCATTACTTGAACACTGTGCTTAGATGCCTTACATCTTCACCACTAGTAAACCTATTTCTTTATCTACAACCAAATGGATTACAGTTAACAAGCTCCAACTAGCTAGCGAAGAACATCAGATCTGCAACATAGAACTCTATTGCCATTACTCATAGGGAAGCCTATATATTACCATCTGTAGACCTGCTCTTTCATTAGGATAGCATAGGCTGGCTAGATTACATCTATCTCAGAGTGGCAACATAAGTAGTTAACTGAAACATCCGCTAGGAGGTGACTTCGGATCTGTATATAATATTGCTCGTTGCTGAACCATTGTTTGTGTCATTGGGAGGAATTTGTTTGCTGAGTTGGCACTATTATCCTGGCTCAGCAGATTTATTACCTCTTTCTGTGAAATAACTTTCCCCTTTCGGTTCAAGTAAAATATTTTAGAACCCAATATTACTGAGTTGTTTGATTCTTGCCGCGCAGTGTTACAAGGATATCTGAACCCAGAGTGTCAGGTGGGTTGGAAGGTTCACTTAATCATGGCCGTGCAGATGAGCAGGTAATTCTCAGCAGTCCCCCAAGGGGGCCGTGCTACACATTTTTAAAGATATTAAAAAGTGAGGGTCCCAGCACTGAACCTTGGGGTACACCACTGATAACCTTAGACCATTCAGGGTAAGAGTCATTAACCACTACTCTCTGAATTCTGTCTTTTAGCCAGTTTTCCATCCATTTACAAATTGATCTTTCCAAGCCTGTAGACTACCTTACACGTTAGACGTGTGTGGGAAACTGTGTCAAATGCTTTTGCAAAGTCCAGGTATACCACATCCACAGCCACCCCTCTGTCCAAGGTTTTACTTACCTTCTCATAAAAAGAAATCAGGTTTGTTTGACAACTTCTGTCTTTCATGAATCCATGCTGTCTGTTTTTTTTTCCAGCAAGAACTCGTCTATGTGGTCTTTTATTAAACTCTCCAGTATCTTCCTGACTATAGAAGTTTAACTAATGCCGCGTACAACACGGGCGGACTTTTCAACTGGACTGGTCCGACAGACTTTCCAGCGGACTTTCGACTGACTTTTTAACGAACGGACTTGCCTACACACGATCACACCAAAGTCAGACGGATTCGTACGTGATGACGTACACCGGACTAAAATAAGGAAGTTGATAGCCAGTAGCCAATAGCTGCCCTAGCGTCGGTTTTTGTCCGTCGGACTAGCATACAGACGAGCGGATTTCTGGGGCCGGCGGAGTTACGACATAAAGATTTGAAGCATGTTCCAAATCTAAAGTCCGTCAGATTTGCGACTGGAAAAGTCCGCTGAAGCCCATACACGATCGGATGGTCCGCCGGTCCAGTCCGGTCGAAAAGTCCACCCGTGTGTACGCGACATAACAGGTCTATAGTTACTCGGGCAAGACTTTGGTCCCTTTTTAAATATGGGCACCACATTGGCCCTACGCCAATCCAGTGGTACTATTCCTGTCAGAGTCCCTGAAAATGAGAAACAGTGGCCTTTGAAATTACAGAGCTCAATTCTTTTAGGATCCGTGGGTGGATGCCATCGGGTCCAGGTGCTTTATCCACCTTTATTCTGCCTAAATATTTCTGGACCATATCACTTTTGTGCCATTGTGGATTATTTGGGGCTATGTCACTACCACCTCCATTATGGACATGAGCTCCTCCATGCTCCTTTGTATACACAGAGCTGAAGAAAGTATTTAATAAATTTGCCTTCTCTTTGTCCCCAGTCATCCACTCCAGATTATTGTGTAAAGGGCCTACATGCTCAGACCTGACCTTTTTACTATTAATATATTTGAAGAATTGTTTGGGGTTTGTCCTACTATCTTTTGCAATCTGTCGTTCATTTTGAATTTTTGCGTCCTTGATTTCCTTTTTACATATTCTGTTATATTCTTTGTAACATTTAAACAATGAGAGCATTCCTTCATTTTTATAAATTTATAGCCATTTTAACTTTGGCCATGGGTCTCGAATTCAGGTGGTAGGGTCAGAATTTAGAAAGGATGGATCCATCCTGCCTTTTATCAAGGGTTCAAGCTAGTGGTGGTGTAATGGTGTGGGAGATATTTTCTTTGGGCTCCTTAGTACCAATTGAGCATAGTTTAAACTCCACGGCCTACCCGAGTATTGTTGCTGACTATATACATCCCTTTATGACTAGTGTACCCATCTTCTGATTGCTCCATGTCACAAAGCTCAAACCATCTCACCACTGGCTTCCCGAATATGACAATGAGTTTACTGTACTCCAATGGCATCCAGTCACATCTCATCCACTAGAGCACATTTGGGATGTGGTGGAATGGGAAATTTGCATCATAGATGTGCAACCGATGAATCTGCAGCAACTGTGTGATGTTATGTCAATATGGACCACCTGCCTTTACACGCACACGAACTTTAATGGCACCCCAGTCTTAGTCCGTAGGGTTCAATACTGAAATAGCGGCAAAGGGTGGGCCAAAACAGCTTCAACTCTTCTGGGAAGGCTGTCCACAAGGTTTAGGAGTGTGTCTATGGGAATGTTTGACCATTCCGTCCAAATGAGCATTTGTGAGGTCAGGCACTGATGTTTGATGAGGAGGCCTGGTTTGCAGTCTCCGTTAAAATTCAACCCAAAGGTGTTCTATTGGGTTGAGGTCAGGACTCTGTGCAGGCCAGTCAGGTTCCTCCATCCCAAACTCGCTCATCCATGTCTTTATGGACCTTGATTTATGCACTGGTGTGCAGTAATGTTGGAACAGGAAGGGGCCATCCCCCAACTGTTCCCACAAAGTTGGGAGCATGAAATTGTCCAAAGGGTCTTGGTATGCCGACACCTGAAGAGTTCCCTTCAATGAAACTAAGGGGCCAAACCCTGAAAAAAAGTCAATCCCACACTATAATCCCCCCTCCACCAAAGGATTTGGACCAGTGCACAAAGCAAGATCCATAAAGACATGGATGAGCGAGTTTGGGGTGGGGAAACATGGCTGGTCTGCACAGAGTCCTAACCTCAACCCAATAGAACACCTTTAAGATGAATTAGAGTGGAGACTGCGAGCCAGGCCTTCTCATCCACACCAGTGCCTGACCTCACAAATGCGCTTCTGGAAGAATGGTCAAACATTCCCATAGACAGACTCCTAAATCTTGTGGACAGCCTTCCTAAAAGAGTTGAAGCCTTTATAGCTGCAAAGGGTGGGCCAACTCAATATTGAACCCTACGGACTAAGACTGGGATGCCATTAAAGTTCATGTGCGTGTAAAGGCAGGTGTCCCAATACTTTTGGTACTATAGTGTATATATCTTGATATATTTTAAGTACAGACCTCCAAAAATAAATGACTTAGTACCACTTGACCTTAAAAAGGTTTTACCCCCTTCATGACCAGGGCAATCAATGGGTAATTGTGTGCCTAACAATGTGTGCTGCCTTTACTTTCTGATTTTCTGTTTATGTTTTTTATTCCCCCTCCCTGCTTTTCAGGCAGAAGATACAGCCAAATTGCTATTCCTATGTACAGAGTTCAGTGTGTTTGTAAACACAGAACTGTGTGTGATTGGATACAGACAGACAATCAGCAGGTTTCAGCCAAAAAAATCATTGGTTAAAATCTGCTGCCAAACTCACAACACAGGTTGGCAGGGGGCACACACATGTGCACCCCAAACCCAATAAAATGACTGTCCAGTACATGTATGTGACTGACTGTACCTGCAGTATATTTACTGTGAGCGGTCAGCAGTTTGGGGGGGGAATAAAAATGTTTTCTATTGCTGAACACAAGAAGCAGACAGTCAAGTTTTTTTAATAATAATCTGTTTATTTGTCCAAAAGAACTTCAGTCTACAGTTTTCAGAACTATACGAAAAGCTAAAATTTCAACAACTGCTCTCATCACAGCCGCAAGAATGAAAGGAAAATAAAAAGGGGAAAAAATAAAAAAAATAAAAAAGACGAAAGCCTGTATTTCTCTGCATATGTTACAAATTTAAGGATTACATCACATAGCAAGAAAAGACGGATGAGCAGAAAGACAAAGAACCAAGCAAAGCAGAGAGGGGAAAAAAAAAAATTATATAAAACTACCTAGAAAATTAAACTAAAAACTCTTCCAGATAGATCATAGTGGATGTAAATCTTTATTTTTTTTTTAAACCTCTTTTTATTTTATTAAAAACATTAGCTACAAAATTATATTTAAATTCACTCGATGTACAACTGTAATGATACCATTTTGGGCGAGAAACCGGTTTGAGATGCAACCTTTGAAAAAAAAAAAACAAGGGGGTATTTGTGGTGACAAGATTTACAACCCGAGAGGGAAATGAGCACAGGCAGGTCAAGACCAGTGAAGCATTATGGGCTAGAACTGGAAATGTAGGTGGAATCGCCTTCTTTTCTCCAAAGGAATAAGAGAAGTTTAGATGGGGATGGCGACACCAATTAGCTCTGAAGAAGGGGGTACTTCCCCCGAAATACGTTAGCTGCCCAGCATTGTGGTGCATTGGATAGGGGGTGACACTGGGACAGGAAGTGTGGAGGGAAAATCCCACCAAACCGCAATAAAGAACTGACAGAGGGAACCGATCCCTTCTTTGTGACTATTTTAAAAATTGGACAGAACAGTTTCCATTGTCATTACCTTGACTGGCCAATAAAGAAAGATGGGGGGGGGGGGGGGACACCCATGTGCCACTGATAAATATAGGGGAGTGGGAAGCACCACAAATCTAATGCAAGTCTGATAAGTCTTTACTGCATATGGCGAGAGCTTAGGAGGACAACACATTTCAGGGGCTAAAACTCCCTTCATCGGGGCAGTAAATACTAGAGAACAAAATTTCATAATGAAAAGGAAACAAGGTGTGCTACTTGGGCCGACTACTTTATACATTAGTACAACGTATATCCTTTACTTTGGAATTTTTTGTTCAGGATTACTCATTTACTGCCCACATTGAAGCCTTGATGAAGGGACATTCAACCTCCGAAACATATTGGCTTTTTTCCTTTCCAATTACTTTTATTTATTAAAGACTTAGAAAGAATAAACACGAGATCTAAATGTGAGTCTTGCCAGTCTTCATTACATATAATAGGAAAGAAAAAAAAAAAAAAAACCCACGTGTTTCAGGGGCTGAAACTCCCTTCATCAGAGCTTCAGTGTTGGCAGTAAATGAGTAATACTGGAGTTTCAGCCCTTCACGTTGGCTTTTTTTCTTTCCTCATGTGTAATAAAAGACTTACAAGACTCACATTAAATCTTTGGTGTTATTATCCTTTCTACTCATTTTCAGACTACTCCAAGGATTCCACAGTTTACAGGAAGTTTGAATTTCAAGCCCTATCCTTCCTAGCTTTGGGTTTAGCACTCTACCAGCAGGTCTAATGTGCCCCTCAGATAGTTTCACGGGTTAAATGTAAAGTCTAATACTGAAACTGCTGATCCTAAAATTCATACTAAATGGCAGTTTTTGCCCTCTGGTGGTGACTTTCCAAGCCCCCCTAAACGTCATTAGATGGGAACAGTGTGCTGAGGTTTCTAGGCACTTCAGGTGTGGGCAGTTGCTGTGCTACAGGTCACTCTCCCATGATCTTAAATAGCGGACACTGGGGTGACATTGATTGCTATTTCAATGGCATTGTGTCAGTGTCGTCACCTCTGTAAAACAGCACAACATCCAGAAAATTTCTGATTGAATACCCAATGTAAGTTTTCCTTTACAGAGTGCTTGTAAAATTCCTGACAAATGCTTTGACTGACCAATTTTGCAGCCAAGCCCTGCCCAATTCCCTCAACATGGGGACAAGGTGCTTTTCCAGGGGGTCGACCACCGTCAAGGAACCTCCTCCCCACGTTGAGGGCATCTGGCCTGGTATGGTATGGTTCAAGAAGGTTGGTGGCCAAGAGTGTGCTTTAGTGTCCAACAGAAGCATTTCCAACTGGGCAGGGGTACTCTGGTTAAGGAAGCAGAGATGAGATTTTAGTGAATCTAAGTCAGTGGGGTCCACTTTGTTTTTTTTTCCTTTTTGGCCAACACCAAATAAGTTACACCTTGATACCTGCTCCTTAGCTGAACCCAATCACACCTGAGGGGGCAATGCACATTATAACTCGTGATACCAACACACAGCAGCGCATCTGCTCTATTGGGGTGTGCTGTGGTGCCTTTTAAATGTGAAAGACACCCCAATGCATTGTTTAGTAATGCCTAATGAACATTAGCACAACACATATCGCACGTTGTTTGCGTTTTTTTTTTTAACATACTTTCTCTCCCCCCACCCTCATTTATTTTGGTGCATTGGCAAGCCCATTCGTAATGAAAAGGGTGCCCCTAATGTGTGTGCAGGACACTTACGATACCTATTAGTTTGCCATCCCCTGTATCTCTGGGCTGGCTCCAAGAGCCCTCGGCTGTGGCGCAAGCAGCGGGCTGGCCCCAAGAGCCCTCAGCGGTCAGGCAAGCAGCGGGCTGGCTCCAAGAGCCCTCGGCGGTCAGGCATGCACCGGGCTGGCCCCAAGAGCCCTCAGCGGTCAGGCAAGCAGCGGGCTGGCCCCAAGAGCCCTCAGCGGTCAGGCAAGCAGCGGGCTGGCTCCAAGAGCCCTCAGCGGTCAGGCAAGCACCAGGCTGGCTCCAAGAGCCCTCAGCGGTCAGGCAAGCACCGGGCTGGCTCCAAGAGCCCTCAGCGGTCAGGCAAGCACCGGGCTTGCTTCAAGAGCCCTCAGCGGTTAGGCAAGCACCAGGCTGGCTCTTGTAAGGAGTTAAGCAAATTTAAAAATATCCTGATGGGTGGATATCAGTCTGGAGTAGTGATGCTGAGAGTCCAGAATTGGAGGAACTAAAATCAAATCAATGAAAGGGCCAGACCACCAACCAGGAAACGAGGCAGGTCTCGACTTGCTGCACTTTATTATGCAGATTGTGAGAATATCACAGCATGCAGTGAAATCAGGGGAAGCCATTTCAGTCCAAAAGGGGAGCCTGTCCAAATGTGCAAGACTGAAGGGAAAAGGCCAGCGTTCAGAATTAAATGTGAATGGGCATACCTCTATAGGAATTACTGGTTGAACTAGATGGACTTGTGTCTTTTCTTTTTTCAACCTATTTAAGTCCAGTGGGAGCAAAACATAACTATTCTTAAGTACCAGGCACTAGAAATTCTAAGAAACGGTTGGGACGCTCCTGTCAGCTGCCACCCTGAAAACACCAGAGGGGTCTCATTTAACATACCACGAAGGAACCGTCAGGAAAGGTGGTGCCATCCTAAAGGGGAATAGTATGTGTGGGTTCAACTATCCTTAAGTGTTTGTTTTTTTTTTTAAAGCACCGCTGTCGCTGTAAGATTATCCCATACAGTGACACACACACACACACACAAACGCAAATCACAATCTTTCACTGCCGTCCGTGCCCACAAACCAACCATATGAACGACACATCTTCTGAGAGTAATTTTCAAGTTGGCGCTGCTCCTACAGAAAGGTCAGACCACCAGACAACCTGATAAAACATTCCGAGAAGAACACACAAAAGGGATTGATTTACTAAAACTGGAGTATGCAAAATCTGGTGCAGCTGTGCATAAAAACCAATCGGCTTCCAGGTTTGATGTCAAAGCTGAAGTGAAAAAGCTGAAGTTAGAAGCCGATTGGCTATCATGCAACAGATTTTGCACTCTCCAGTTCTAGTAAAAAAATCAACCCCAAAGAGTGGTTTTAAATTTAAAAATTCAAACTTAAAAAATAAAAAGTCAAATACAAAAATAGAGCAAGCAAAAATATCCAGTTTTAGTTTAAACTTAAAAGCACAGATACATTTTAAAAGTAATTGCATTTTTTTTATACAAAATCAAATGTCTAGCCTCTAAAAAAGGAGAAAAAAAAAAAAAAGAAGAAAAAGCACAATAAAATTAGTGGTATTGTCCACCCTGTATATAAAATATTTATCTCTAGACTACGCCAGGTGCAGGAAGCAGACTTTACAAGCAGCTGCGGAAGAAAAATATTAAACATCTTTGGTGCGGCCGGAACCAAGTTTTGCGTTGGGATGTCTGGAAGGCGGGGATTAAAAAAGAACCTTCACCAATTGGTGGGAGGGGCACAAAATTTGGATTTCGCCTAAATGGATGGTGGATGGTGCTGCAATATGTAAATATAAAAGCCAACTAAACTCAAAAATGTAACATTCTAGCTTACCAGGTCTTAGATGTGGTGGATGCATTAAGTTTTCCTTTTTATTTATTGTATTTATTTCAGTTACTGCGCCGTCAATTTACGCAGCACTTTTACATATACATTCACATCAGTCCCTACCCTCAAGGAGCTTACAATCTAAGGTCCCTAACTCGCATTCATACATACTAGGGACAATTTAGACAGGATCCAATTAACCTACCATTTTTCAGCAAGTACAGAAAACACATGAGGATCCTGTCAGAAAGACAGTGTGCTTGTCATTTCTTGCGAGCTGACAATTTTATCTTCCTTGTAAGCCATCTTTTGTAAACCCAGTCCCTTAGCCCTCATGTAAGAGAGGAAGGCTTATTTGTAGTCAAGACTATGACTGTATGCCTATCACACCTCTTAAGCCCCTTTTTATGTAGACTGTATCCGGTTTTCTCAGCAGGGGATCTATCCGTCGATTCCCTGCTGAACGGCAGGTCCGTGTCCGCTCCGGTTATGCAGAGCAGACAAGGCCCCACTCTGCTCTATGGGCAGCTGAATGTAAACAGACTGTCCTCCGATCCAGCCAGATGGATCCACTTCCATTTGTTTTTGCCGGATCAGATTGGAGGTAGGTGGGTGTAAAACAGGCACAAGTTCATTTACATCCACCGCTCCATTGATGAGAATGGAGGGTTTGATTGCATTCACCTGAAAAAAAAGAAGATGGACAGGTGGACTAAATCGGACCGCTCGTGTGACTCCAAAGACATGCTGGTAGGTTAATTGGCTTCTGTCCAAAATAAATTGGCCCTAGTATGTGAATTGGGGACCTTGGATAGTGGGCTCCTTGAGGGTAGGGACAGATATGAGTGTGCGATGTCTGTGTGGAGCGCTGCATAAATTGACGGCGCTATATGGGTACCTTAGATAAAAAAAATAGATGAGCATCTTAATGAGACACAATGTATAGGGATAGGGACAATGTATAGAGATAGGGACAATTGTGCTGTGGTGAACTACAAATCCCACCATGACTCTGCAAGTCATGCAATGCCTCATGAGACTTTTAGGGACCACACACTTTTTTTAAAATAAGCTAAACACCCCACACTTTTCTCCCCAGGACCACATCTAATGACAGATAAGCTGCAGTACATTACATTTTTTTTTTTTTTAAGGTTTAGATGCCCTTTTAAGGCTTTTGTTAAAATTTTGTCCGACCTAGATTACATTTATATTTTCTTTTAATGATAAAAACAGCAAAAAATAAAACGAGAAAAACCTAAGGTTAAACTGAGAAATAAGAACAGGAAATTAGCGCAGATAAGTCACCAGACATAAATATAAAAACAGAACATTTTTTTTTCTCATGATGGGGGGTGCTGGCACAGTTACAGGTGGGACAGCGATAACATTACAAATTTAAATGTTATATTTATAAAAAAACGTGCTAACATTTCTCGGTTTTCGTTCAGAGTGATCAGATTCGAGCCACTGTCCCCCAAGTTCGGGTCTTGGAAGGCGCCATCTTCGATGACAACGTCCAAATTGGTCAGGTTGCATATGCAAGTGTGGATAATGACAATGAAGTGTATAATCCCAAATTTTTGTAATATTTTTTTTTAAAGTATTTTTCTTTTTTCTCTTTAAAAGCACCCACATCTCCCAATATAGGAAAATGCTGTCAGGATCCTGCCCAGTCGTGAAGAGGGAAAATCATTTTAACTGCAAGAGGAAAAATAGAAAAAAGCAATATTAAAGTTCATAAAATACCAAAGAGCACAGAACTACACCACACAGAGGGTGATTTACTAAAACTGGAGTGTGCAAAATTTGGTGCACCTGTGCATGGTAGCTAGTCAGCTTGTTCAATTAAGCTTTGACAAAAAAAAACAAAAAAAAAACAAAAAACAAACAACACACACGATTGGTTTCTAAGCAGAGTTGCACCAGATTTAGTAAATCAACCGCAAGTAGGTGGTAAATCTATCAAACCTATATGAGTTTGTTGGACATTCACTCCAAAACTATGACAAATAAAAAAAATGTTTCTAAGGGCAGAACACATTTTATAAATTCATATAGCTGCTATTGATTTGCATACCTCTGCCACAATATGCAGTCAGGCTCCTATAGAGGAGTTTTGGAATAATGTACATTACTACTCAACCAGCAACGTACTTTCAGTGGTTATACTGAGATGATGCCCACAGCTGGGAGGCATCATCCCGGTACGAGTGATCAGTAGGCGTGACCGCTGGCTGGCCAGACAGCCAAGCAAAGCCAGATTCAGCGTTAATCATCTGTTCGACAGTAACCCAGAAGCAATACCTTGACATCACTTCTGGTTTTCACAGAAGTCAATGACACCATTTTAAAAAAAATCAAAAGTATTCAAAGAATACAGATCTTGGGGTTTTGAATGCCTTTAAGGGCAGAGGAGGGATTTGGGGTCTTATAGACCCCAGATCCCTCCAGAAAGAGTACCTGTCGCATGCCTATTGCTGTCACAAGGGATGTTTACATTCCTTGTGACGGCAATAAAAGCGATCCAAAAAAATGAAAGCAGCAGTGTAAAAAAATACAATTAAAAAAAAAAAAAAAAAAAAAGTTATGTGCCTCTGCCCCCCTAGGCGTAAAAGCGAACAAGCGCATCATTCTCGCACGCACACATATCTGAGGTATCACCGCGAACATCAGATCACAGGCAGTAATTCTAGCACCAGACTTCCTCTGTAAATCTACAGTAGTATCCTGTAGACTTTAAAAAAAAAGCTATCTATGGATAGTAAAAATGTACACCTTGTGTCATGTGCGCAATTTAAAAGCGTAACACATTTTGTATTTACTCAACGCAGCATCCTTTATAATTTTAGAAAAAAAAAATTGGGTTATGTATTGGTGCATTTTTTTTGCATAAAAAAAAAACAAAAAACCACAAGTATTTTCCGAAAAAATAACACCCAACTTATTCTCTAGGGCCTCTGCTTTAAAAATATAGAATGGTGTTAGGAGGTTTTAACTTATTTTATAACAAAAAATACCGATTTTTACATAAAAAAAAAAAAAAAACAACTTTTGTTTACATGTAAAAATCAGTATTTTTTTGATAGAAAATGAGTGAGAACCTCCTAACAACATTCTATATTTTTTAAAGCAGAGGCCCAGGGGAATAAGTTGTTGGGTGTTATTTTTTGGAAAATACATTTTTTTTTTTTTAACCACTTCGCATCCAGGCCATTTCTGACACTTCGCTCCTACATGTCAAAAATCATCATTTCTTTGCTATAAAATTAGATAGAACCCCCAAACATTATATATGTTTTTTTTAGCAGAGACCCTAGAGAATACAATGGCAGTCATTGCAACTTTTTATCTTGCACGGTATTTGCGCAGCAATTTTTCAAACGCGTTTTTTTTGAAAAAAAAAAAACAGTTTCATGCTTTAAAAAAAAAACAAAACAGCAAAGTTAGCCAAATTTTTTTGCATTGTGTGAAAGATGAAGTTACGCCGAGTAAATAGATACCTAACATTTCATGCTTCAAAATTGCACACGCTCGTGGAATGGCGCCAAACTTTGGTACTTAAAAATCCCCATAGGCGACGCTTTAACATTTACTGGTTACATGTTTTGAGTTACAGAGGAGGTCTAGGGCCAAAATTATTGCTCTCGCTCTAACGTTCGCTGCGATACCTCACATGTGTGGTTTGAACACCGTTTTCATATGTGGGCGGGACTTACGTATGCGTTCGCTTCTGCGTGCGAGCTCACGGGGACAGGGGCGCTTTAAAAATTTTTTTTTTTTTTATTGTTAATTTTACTTAAAAATTTTTATTTTTACACTTTAAAAAAAAATTTTTTTTTTTTGATCACTTTTATTCCTATTACAAGGAATGTAAACATCCCTTGTAATAGGAATATGACAAGATCAGTCCTGTTTAGAGTGAGATATGGGGTCAATAAGACCCCACATCTCACCTCTAGGCTGGGAAGCCTAAAATAAAAAACGATCGCCGCTTCACAGCCGAAGCGGCGCCGTTTTTTTGAATGCAGAGGCCGGGCGTGACGTCATAACATCGCGCCCGGCCTCCGAACGATCATAGAGACTCCGGCGACCATCTGGTCCGCCGGAAATCTCTATGGTGAACATCCGGCGCCGGCGGATCCGCTATCCGACTCACCAATCGCTGAAGTGAGTCGGTAGTAGCACCGGAGGGCGGCGGGGACGTCCCCTCCCGCCGCCCGTAAGAACGATCAAGCGGCGGAACAGCCGCTATGATCGTTCTTATGGTGTACGGAATCGCCGGCTGAAAATGCCGGTATCTGAATGATGTCTGTAGCCTCAGACATCATTCAGATATAAGCCCTGAAAGTCGAGGACGTCATATGACGTCCTCCAGATGTCAAGCGGTTAAATAGAGGCCAGCAGCTGAAGTGGTTAAGCATTCATAGAGCAATAGGATACGTTTATTTTATTTGCCTGGAAGCTTCCCAGCAGATATAACACTTATGAAAGTTACCTTGCCTTTTGTTCACTAGTTTTTTCTTTTTCTACAACCTTCTCCTCTGCCTTTTCCTCTACTTTAGAATCCTCTATCTTGGGTGCCTCGCTGCTATCTTCTTTATCTGCCTCCGGCGTCTGCTTTTCTGCTTCTTTCGCAGATTCCTTGCCGTCCGTCTTTTCTGCTTCCTGGTCATCGTCTTGTTTCACCCTCTTGGGGGAACTCTGCAAAGCAAAAAAAACAAGGACCATGAAAATAAGGATCACGGGTGGCACCATCATTACACGGGTGCAACACCTCAGGTGTCCTTCTGTACAGCATAGCAGGGAAGACAAAATTTGTACCCCTAAACCAAGACACAGACAGTTGACTCGGGCCTGCCCCCCCCCACCCCCCGTGTCACTGGATTTGATTGACAGCAGCAGGAGCCAATGGCTCCTTGCGCGCTGCAGCACAGGTTTTTCACCTTAATGCACTAGGGTGAAAAACCTGGAGACTTTAAACCCCTTTAACCACTTAAGGACTAGAAGGATTTACCCCCTCTTAGTGACCAGACTTTTTTTTGCGATACGGCACTGCATTATTTTAACTGACAATTGCCCGGTCGTGCGACACTGTACCCAAATAAAATCGATGTCCTCCCCCCCCCACAAATAGAGCTTTTTTTTTGGTATTTGATCAGCTCTGCGGTTTTTATTTTTTTGTGCTATAAACAATTTAGAAAAAACATTTTATTTTCTGCTATAAAAACATACCATATTTAATTTTATTTTTTAACAAAAATCAAATTTCTTCATCAATTTAGGCCAAAATATATTCTGCTACATGTTTTTTGGTAGAAAAATATAAAACAAGCGTATATTGATTGGTTTGCGCAAAAGTTATAGCGTCTTCAAAATAGGGGAAAGATTTATGGCATTTTTATTCATTACTAGTAATGGCGGTGACCAGTGATTTTTAGCGGGATTGCGGCGGACAGATCGGACACTCAACTGACTTTTTGTGAACCAGTGACACTAATACAGTGATCAATGCTAAAAATATGCACTGTCACCAGCAGGGAAGGGGTTAACTGTGTTCCCTCAGTGTGTTTAATAACTGTATGGGGAATGGGCTGTATGAGAACACAGATCAGTCTTCCTGCATAGCAGAAATAAAAGATCTCAGTGTAATCTCCCGTCAAAACAGAGATCTGTGGTTTTTTTTTTAAAACTTCGGCAGATCCCTGTTCCGTCTCTGTAGGGGAACGATCGCAGGTGATCAGAGTGTGCAGGACCCGCCGATTAGCTCCCCCGCTGGCTAACCAGCACGGGCCCACACAGGGCCGTGCACGAACCCACGAACACCTATAGCGATTTGCACAGCCAAGTCACCTTGCTGCAGTTTAACTGCGGCAGGTGGTCAGCAAGCGGTCAAATAGTTTATTCAGGACCGAGCTGGTCCAAATAAACTATTGGCTTCACCAACAGGGTGTGTATGCTGTATAAAGCCTATGTAGCCTCAGCTACACACAGTAGACTGTATATAGAGATAGAGGGGATTTTATATATATATATTTTTTTTTGCAACCATTGCAGCAGAACAGGTTTAAAAAAAATAAATACAATTTTCACTGATCGCCGCCATTACTAGAAAAAAAAAAAAAAAAAAAAAAAAAAATATATCAATAAAAATGCCATAAAAACTATCCCCTTTTTTGTAGACGCTATAACTTTTGCGCAAACCAATCAATATACGCTTATTGCAATTTTTTTTTTTACCAAAAACATGTAGAAGAATACATATCGGCCTAAATTGAGGGAAAAAAAAAAAAATATGTTTTTATATAGTTTTTGGGGATATTATAGCAAAAAGTAAATAATGCGTTTTTTTTTAAATTGACGTTTTTTAATTTATAGCGCAAAAAATAAAAACCGCAGAGGTGATCAAATACCATCAAAAGAAAGCTCTATTTGTAAGGGGAAAAAAAAAAAAAAAAAACAACATCAGTTTTGTTTGGGAGCCACATCGCACGACTGTGCAATTGTCAGTTAAACTGACGCAGTGCCGAATCGCAAAAAAGTGCTCTGGTTTTTGGCCAGCCAAATGGCCCGGGGCTGAAGTGGTTAAGGAAACTTTTGCTGAGAGAAACAAAAGGCTGCCATTACTTTATTCTGAAAATGCTAACCACTTTTTTTTTTTTTTTTTTACGATCACCCTATGGCTTCCAATAATTTTAAAGCCTGTAGGTGGGTTTAGTGTAACAGACAAATCTTCAGAAGCAGACAGCCAACACCACTTCTCAGGAAAGATTTTTAAACAAAGCCTCAATGAAATTACCTCTGCAGCATCTTCGGCTTTCCTCTTATTTCCTCCCTTCTCCTTGGACTGCTCATCAATCACTAATTTTCCCTCCTCATCGCTGCTGCCATCTGCATTCCCTTTCTTCTCTTCATCATCCTCTGGCTTCTCCTCTTCATCTGCATCTTCATCATCTTCATCTTTTGAGCTTTTCTTTGGAGTTGGCTGAAATGGGAAAAAAAACCCAAAAAAACCCTGAGTACTGCTGCCCTCTTGTGGAAAAATGTCATTTTACCAATCATGTATAATTCAGCATGCACAGTCTGTGTAAGTTTTCATTTGTGGTATATCTTTGTAATAATTAGTCATATAACTGCACTTGCTCTGTAATGTTCAGTGCGTTTTGCCGTTTATCCACGTTTCTTAAGCTCTAATGATCATAGCTTCTTCAACATTACAGAGCAAGTTCAGCCTAATGTGGCTACTAGTAGCTATACCATGGATCAGCGGCCCCCAACCCCCCCAGCACCAGCCGCTCAGAAGACAACCCCTCCACAGATCGGCAGGGGTAGGTGATGCCTGTCACCTTGTAGGGAGAGAGGGGGGTTGGTCTCACCAGTGCTCTATGAGATCTTGTTCCCGGCCCTCCTCCCTTCACGACTGCAGAGAGGGAAGGCAGCAGTGGTGCTGGGAGAAGGGAAGCCAATGCCCTCTGGTGGACGGAGGGTGGCACTGCAGGCTCTCCCGAACGCTGCCTATTTTCCAGCAGGCCACAGATGAGCACCAGTCCGCGGCCCGGTGGAATGAGGACCACTGCCATTGCTGGCTAAATACTGCGCAACCCCATACTGCTGGATGGAAAAAGTACTGACATTGTGCAAGCCAATGCATAGGATTTAAAGGTCCAGTGCTGAGGGATATCCAGTTACAAATAAGCATAAAAGCAGGTCATGAATCTCCACCATTTAAAGTGGTAAACTGTTACACCACTTGTACCCAGGTAAGCCTATAATAAGGTTTACCTGTAGGTAATGTAAACATCTAAAAACTTGCAGTTTGGCCCCCTTTCAAATTGGGGCCGCCCGTACATTATCGGCCACTAGCGGGGTGCTTTTAACTCCAAAGAAGGGTTTATCGCTGTGTTGCGGCACTGCCCAGTCATTGCAATGGGCAGGGGAGTTTTGGGAGCGCTGCTTGCGGCTTTATTACCATCAGTCCACTTTGGTCTGGAAAACTTGTTCCATGTGGCAGGGCGAGATCCCTAATCTGGATTCAGAAGACTGGGAAGATGTCTGGGAGTTTCCTTTCTTACAACTCACCTCTGCCAGAGATCGGATGGTGCAATTTAAAACTGATCCATAGGATCTATTTGTCACCCTAAAGATTATCCAAAATTTACCCTCCTTCAACTGTTGGAAATGTAGTGTGGCAAATGCCAAATTTAACAATATGTTATGGTCTTGTCCCAGAATTCAGCTCTTTTGGGTGGAGGTCACAAACTTTATTGAAAACTTTAACCATGATCAATGTTTCTCTGAATGTGGCGACCTGCTTGCTGGGTCTGGTAACTGGAAAACTAATAGGACTTCTACTATTCTATGCTAGAAAGGCTCTACTCAAAATGGAGGTACCTACTTTGAATACATAGAAATCGCTGATTAACTTAGGCTGCTTTGTATAGTGGCACCACTATCTCACCAGATGCTGCCCAGCTAAGTTTGACAAAATTTGGCACGTATGGTTAGAATCAGACAGCACAATAGACTCCGGATCCCCTCGAATGTTTACTTCAGCTAAAAGTCTTGTAGCGGTGAAGACCTAATCTTGCTACTAGCAGAAGATTCTCCTAGATGAGTTCTCCTCAACCTCAGCATCTTTTCCTTAAGTGGTTACCTGAAGAACAGGTTCCATTCTCCTTACCTCTCTATTTTGACGACACAAGCAGTTTAAGTTATAATGGTTTCTATAGAATAGTTTTAAATCTATAGGATTGTTACAATGTTATCTCAGCCAGGGTATGCCCAGAGGATGTATTATATAACCCTTTTTGCACACGAAACAATAAAAAGTGTATAAAAGTATTAAAAAAAAAAAAAAAAAAAAGGGAGGAAGAAGGAAGAAGAAAGAAGAAAGAAGAAAGAAAGAAAGAAGAAGCTGCTTGCAGGACTTCAGTTTTCTGCAAGCGCACTGCCCCAGTGTGAAAGCACTCGGGGTTTCATACTCTGGTAGCAGGGGAGGCAGTTTTCAGGCTATATTTTTAGCGCTAAAACACCTGAAAACTGCCTCAGTGTGAAAGTGGTCTTAGGAGATATTCAGAGTGCATGCAGCCCAATGAAGTCACCGGCGCATACGTTCTGCAGGTGCGACCTTCAGAGCCCGTGCTGTAAACGGCGGCTTGCGCAGGAGTGACGTCATCACAGCTCTGGCCATTCACAGCGCCGGAGGCCACGAACCCAGAAGAAACACCGGGGGAAGATGTCAGCCGTCGCAGTGATGAGTGGGCACGACTGGAAGGGCTTCATTCTAAGGTAAGGTTTTTTTTTTTTACTGCAATTTAATAAAAACAATATTTTAACTAATTTCTTTTGTTGATACCTACTGGAAATAGACGTATTATCTCCCCCCAAAAATCCTAAGTTTCTCGAAAGAATCTTTATTTTCGCTGCATTTTGAATATATATAGGGATTGGGAGACTCGTCTCAGTGCCTGTGTATGTCCACAACTGCTTACCACTTCCTTTAACCATTCTAAGGTAAGTATTTCATAATGCACACTAGTACATTATGCCATTGTTTTACAGGGCCCACCACCTTCAGCGAGTAACAACCGCTTTTAATGTGAAACTGTGTTTTGCCTATACAAAAGAAAGCAACTGATTCACTTTAAAGCCACCCCAGCAGTGGCACATATTCACCTTCCCTTAGCTCAAGGAGTGTAGAGAAGGAGCCTTGTGTAAGCTACAAATCAATCAAAGGTGAACATTACACAGGGACTCTCTCCACCACAATGTGATGTCATGGGTGCCTGGGCAGTTAATGGCAAACCACCATCGTTGTCCTGAGTAAGGAAAGGCGAGAGAGTGTCAGCCATTCCCAGCCATACAATATTAGTACTGATATTAACATGCAGGCTCTCCCTCTTTGAAGAGAGCTGCCAGTTCAGGCTTTGGTGTTTTGCATATAGCAAGCAGTATTGTGAAAAAATTGGCTAGCCTGAACTTGGATAGCCATACATACAACTGTAAATTTGAGCCATCAAGAAGAGGAATAAAAAAAAAACAAACACACCCCACAAACTCAACTAAATAGGACATTGACCGTGAATGACGAAACACATGTTGGATACGTCAAACTTTGGAAAGTATGCTGGTACATTCAGTGGTTGTTTTGTACTTGTGTTGCGATTTCATTGTCACCAATTGTGCATTATTGAGCTATAATTCATTTTGAGTTAACACATTATCTTACAACTGCAGTTATATTTATCACTATAAGCACCAGTTTACATTAGTGCGCTCTGCAAGATCACATGGGATTCACACCGCAGTGCAAATCACATGCAATGTCTGTGCGATGCGATTTCAACCATACAGATAGAAAGGATGAATTTGCATCGCATTCGGACCAAACTCGCACAGGACCCTTTTTTAGTCCGAACCAGAATCAGATCATGCGATCCAATTCATGTTCGAACTGTGAGTTCGCAGTGCAATATGTGAACTGAAATGGGGGTGTCATTAACATAGTATTGACATTCCCAGCAGTTCAGATTGCGAGTCAGGTGTGATGCGGAAACCCGCAGTGGATTCACAGAGTTCCCGCATCGCACCATTGTGAACCGGGACCAAAAATAGTTGTTTTTTTTGGTATGGAAAGTGCTCATTATTTGTAAATTTTGCACATTTCCTATGTGGTGTACTACGAAAGTCCAGACCAGTTGCCAGTATACGAGATACAGCCAAAATACAGAGGGTGAGGACTCTGAAGGGGGGTAGACCTTGCCCAGGTGTGGTGGGAGACACACATTTCCCACCACACCTGGGCAGGGTCTACTCCTTTCAGAGTCCTCACCCCTGTGTTTTGGCTGTATCTCGTATACTGGCAACTGGCCTGGACTTTCGAAGTACGCCACATAGGAAATGCGCCAAATTTACAAATGATCACCTTCACACACACAATTTCCTCCCCGTTCTTCAACCAACCACCCTCCCTCTTGTGTTTACCCACCTTCAATTGCCATGGAATCCTCATTTCTGACTACGAGTTGGGAATGTCCCCTAATACACTCCATGTCCTCCAGAGCCTGAGGCCAGGTCACCACCTTGCAAACCTTGACCAAAAAGGTTGCATTCTCTACCATCAGCATCCCCAATTGGGACCAATCTGTCAATCAGGATTTCCTTCACCCATATATAAGGTAGGACTTACCTACATGCAGCATGGGACTATTTATGCACCCATTAAATTACATGAACTTGCATAGGGAACTCTACCTCTCCTGTGGTGTGTTTATATGTTATATATGTCCAAACAGATTTTTTTTTAAAGAATGTGTGTACATAAAAATAAAAAAAAAAATAAAAAAATAAAAAAAAGTGAATACCTTGTCTCCATCTTTAGAACCTTTAGCTCCAGCTTTAGCTCCTTTCTTCCGGGAAGTAGGCTGAAAAGAAACAAAACCGTGAAAGTTATATTTGTGGCCAGAAAACGATCACAAAAGTCAGGCGAGTAGAAAGGGGGTCAGACAAATACATCTGTGTGGTTAGTTTTGATCTGTACACAATCTAAAATATGCTGAAAATTAGGAGGTTAAATGTAAATTGTATTTTAAAACATGTCAAATTTTACAGCAGGTTAGTATGGCCAGATTATGAATGAAGGAAAAAAAAAAAAAAAGTCTTCAGTTCTGCTTTAAAAATTCAGGCTCTACTCCTAGAGCACACGTGTCAAACACAAGGCTCACCAGGCCATTTTATTATCACACCTCTCCAGCTGTGCCCCCCTAATTGGTCTCAGCAGTCGGTGGCAGAGAACAGAACTCCTACAGATCCTGCGCTTCCCCATGGAGCTGCAGCACCCCCCAGTCTCCACCTGACTTGCTAACAGCGGATTGGCCGCTTACTGCAGCCCTCCTCCAGACCCTACACTTACTGCTTCCCGGTTCTGCTCCAGCTTTTTTCTAGCAGCACAAGGTAAGGAGGGTGAACTGCGATATAAGGCAGGGGTCTCAAAACTGCAGCCCTTTTCTTGACTTAATCTGGCCCATTGGACACCATTTATCCCACTGACATGAGACACTATCCTGACAATGAGGTGCTATTTCTCCCACTGACAGCAACCCCCAAATACCAAAAGCTGGTGCACTGTTCATTCCCACTGGTACCAGAAAAATAAAAAAAAGTTATGCTCCTGCTGGAAACAGTCCAGCCGCCCTAAAGTCTAAAGCATGGGTGTCTCAACTTGTGGACTTCCAGCTGTTGCAGAACCACAAGTCCCATGAGGCATTGCAAGGCTGACCGGTACAAGCATGGCGGGACTTGGAGTTTCACAACAGCTAGGAGGCCACAGGTTGAGCACCCATGGTCTAAATTATAGTAAATTGGTCCTTTGTTTAGAACGTTGAGACCCCTGATGTAAGGGATTCTTAACTTCTGAAGGTGGGTTGCTCTGGACATCTAGTCTTACAGATACAACCAGCGATTTGAGGGCAACCATAGATGCAGATGCTTCCTGTGACCCAACCCCCCCCCCCCCTTCCTAGAGGCTCCCAGCTGTTTATATACCCAAGTGCACATTCATAATGTTGCCAGCTCTATCTTGACTACTGCTGTAGATACATGCAGGGCTCTACAAGAACCGAATCATTCTGGACATACAGCTGTGTATTAGCCTATAGTCAACACAGGAACAAGCATTACAGGGTGACAAAGCTGTTTCCACAAAGTCAGAGCGTTGTCACCCTAGAATGGGAAGGACACTCCACAGTTACTGGCAAGATCACCAGGTTAAGTTAAAAGAAAGAAAGACAGCATAGGAAGGAAACAAATCTAACCACCGCAGCAAAGAGGTAAGCTAGCATATATTACATTTGAGTTTACATACATTAAAAAAAAAAAAAAAAAAAAAAAAAACCCCCACACACACACACACACACACACACACCACACAAAGCCTTTGATCTTGGGAACAAAATACCAGAACATTGCAACAGTGCGAGGGCTCAGGAAGGGTTGTAGTACCTGGTATCCAGATGCTTTGACTGTTGGGTTATTCTCAATTTCCCAAAGGCCCTCGGTAAACCCTTTCCTCTTGTTTGCCTTTGCATACTTAGCTTTTGTCTCTTCGTATAGAACGATGTCTTTGGGACCAAGATATGCTCTAAAGAGGAAAAAAAAAAAAAAAAAAAAAAAGCCACAGATCAACAGAAGTAATATTACACAAGTGCAGTCAGCCAAAGCAAAAAAATAAAAATCCCATCTGCTTCAGAGCAAATGTACCCAGCTCCCCCTTCATAATGTGTATGTATGAAAAAAAAAAAAAAAAAAAAAAAAAAAAAAAAAAGGAAAGGGGTCACGCTGCGCAAATAGATACCAAACACGTCATGCTTCAACATTGCGCATGCTAGTGGAATGGCACTAAACATCTCCATTGGCAACGCTTTAAACCAGTTTAGAGGTCTAGCGCTAGGATTCTTGCTCTCGCGTTACTGTCATATCTCACATGTGTGGTGCGAACAGTTTGCATATGTGGGCGTGACCTATGTGTGCACTCACTTCTATTGCTGTCACAAAACATCACTTGTGACAAAGCATGACAGGTCCTCTTTATAGAGATATCTTGAGTCAATAAGACCCCACATCTCTCCTCTACAATGGAAAGGGTGGGGCGGGGGCTGGTGGCTCGTTTTCATTGGCCGTGAACCGCAAGTGACGTTATGAGATCGCTCCGGTCCTCCTAGACCAGTGATGGCAAACCTCGACACCCCAGATGTTTTGGAACAACATTTCCCATGATGCTCAGGCCCTCTGCAGTGTAGTCAAGCATCATGGGAAATTTAGTTCCAAAACATCTGGGGTGCCAAGGTTCGCCATCACTGTCCTAGGCCATAGAGATGAGCGGAGGCAATCTTTCTCTGTTCATCTGTGGCCTGGGCTTCACAATCAACCAGGTAAGCCCGAGAACCAACGGGCAGCTTAAGGCATCTAGCTGCAGCCAAAACCCCGGTATTAAACACCTAACCAATGAGGTATTTTCCCAGTTAGGCGGTCGGCAAGTGGTTAACATTTCTGCTCTTATTAGGAAGAAAATGCAAGGGAATTACAGCACACACAGCAATGCATAAAAAGGCAAAGCAACACTACTACTAACCAAGAGCAAAAATAAAAAAAAATGAAAAAAAAAAAAAACTAACAAACACACACAAAAAGTCCTGACTGGTGGCCTACAGGACCCGACTCTATTTTACGGCCAACACTGAACCCTTCCATTCTGAATTTGCTCACCATCAAGGCTTATATACAAAAAGGGGTCTTTATAAACCACTTACGTTTCGTGTGTGCCGAAGAAGAACACTTGGTATTTCATAGATGTGGGCTTAGCAGCTGGCTCAAGGATTTCATCAATCTGAGGAGACAAAAAAAAAAAAAAAGTCATGATGCTGGCATGGAATAAAAATAGAGTACAAATCCAATGAGCCTGTGGCAGCAGGCTAATACAAAGCGCTGAGACGTTAAGTGACAGGAGAGCTGCATTGAAGATCAGACAATGCAAGAAGACTTTTTCCTTCAGAGACACACAGGACTTACACCAGTCAGAATCTACAATGTTGACCCTGTAAGGAATGCATCACTGCAAATTTCCTCTAATATATGAGGGTTCATTCACCCCAGCCTGTGCTAAAACACGTGGATTGGGCTACAAAAGGTGGGAGCAGTAATGCAATGCTAGAGCAAACTGCAGTTTTTTTTATTTTTTAACTGTCACCCTACATTTAATTCTATGCACAAAGTTATGTTACAATGCGGTGTGCAGTATGTTGTGGTGCATAAAAATACATTATCTTTTTTATAGTGCTCACCATTCACAACTATATGGAGAGAAGTGAGCAATTGATCGCTATGTGTCCTTGCATAAGATTCAACGTAGACTCCCCCATCCATCCATGTCTCACTCATGCTTTATTTTGCAGAGAAATCACCTTGAAAAAAAATACCCCCCTAGCATCTCTGGCCATGGCCATCTTGAGTAAGGGCAGATTATTCATGTAGCATGAAAACAAAAATATGAAACGATTTTACACCACGCAAATAGGTACTCAACATGTCATGCTATAAAATTGCGCATGCCCTCGGAAGGGCGCCCAACTATGGTACTTAAAAATCTCCATAGGTGATTTTTTTTTTTTTTTTAATACAGATTACCATTTTAGAGTTACAGAGGACGTCTAGCGCTAGAATTCTTGCGCTCGCTGTAACGTTCACAGCGATACCTCACATGTGTGGCGCAAACACTGTTTAGATATGTGGGAGTGACCTATGTGTGCATGCACAACTGCAAAAACCTTTAAAAACTTATTTTTTTAATTTCATTACTTTTAACCACTTATGGCAATTCAGTGGAAGGAGCCAACCTGCCGCATTATGATGGCGGCTGGTCAGCTCCTTCCACTGAACCGCCATAGCTGTACGTCGGCTCCTTTAAGAGCCATAGCAGGCGGGGAACCCAATGCACATGGCCGCATTGTCCGGCCACCCGCAATCTCAGGAAAGAGCCAGAACAGGGATCTGTCAAAGTAAACTGACAGATCCCCATTCTGACAGGAGGAGAGAAAGATCTGCTGTTCCTAGTGATTAGGAACAACCGCTCTCTCCCCCTCCTCCAGTCAGAAACACCTCCCTAGGGGACACATTTAACCCTTGATCACCCCCTAGTGTTAACCCCTTCCCTGCCAGTGACATTTATACAATAATTGGTGCATTTTTATAACACTGATCACTGTCAAAGGTCCCAAAAACCAAGAGTAAAAAATAAAATTTATATATATATATATATATATATATTTTTATTTATATATATATATATATATATATATATATATATATATATATATATATATATATATATATATATATATATATATATATATATATATATATATATACACATACACATACACATACACACACACGTATAAGCCGACCCACCTAATTTTACCACAAAAAACTGGGAAAAAACGTTCTGAAAAAAACTCAGCTTATACGTGAGTATATACGGTGATCACTGCCATTTCTAGTAAAAAACATGTGCCATAAACCTATCACTTATTTTGTAGACACTATAACTTTTGCGCAAACCAATAAACGCTTATTGTGATTTTTTTTTTTTTTACAAAAAAAAATATGTAGCATTATACATATGCCCTAAAACTGATGAAGAAATTAGTTGTTTACATTATAGCAAAAAAAAAAAAAAAAAAAAAATTGGTCTTCTGAAAATTGCCACTCTTGTTTATAGGGCAAAAAAATAAATAAAAAGTGATCAAATACCACCAAAAATAAAGAACTATTTGTGGGAAAAAAAAGAAAAGGACATCAATCTTGTTCAGGTACAGTGTTGCACGACCGCGCAATTGGCAGTTAAAAACGACGCAGTGCTGTATCACAAAAAAAAAAAAAAAAAAAAGCCTGTCATCTACTGGTCTGTAAGTGCTTCATTTTTACATTGTCCCTGTGTAGTTAATTTAGCTGAAAAATCACCCCCTAGAATTTCTGGCCATCTTGACTAATGGCAGAGGAGGATTCATGTATTTACTTCCTGGAATCCATCAGCCCTGAGCTCAGACATGGTGTGCTTAACTGAGAAAACCCTCCTCTTGAAGGCTTCTAGGATGTAGCACATTTGGCTAGGTCAGAAACCAACAGGGGGGGAAAAAAAAAAAAAAAAAAGCCACCCCACGCTAAAAAATGCTATTGCAAAAAAACGTTGAAAAACTCACTGCAAAGCCACTGGCGCTTTTATAATGTTATTCTAACATCCAATGTGCATGAGGCCTTACAGTTCAGATTGTAGCACGACACAACTGATTTCTCATTTTTATAGTAAACTCCAAGTTCTCTGGACTTGGTTGGTTGATAATGTCACTCTTGGCCCGGAGTACCAAACAAAGCTCATTGTGTGGCGCTCACTGGCACAGCGTGGGTACACGTCATTCAGAGCATGTGTGTCATTCCACACCCACGGGCTACATACTAAACAAGGTCACGGAGGCGTTAATATGATGGCAGCGCAAAGCTTTATTGCTGGCGGAATCATTACAAATCCATTGTGGACGGCGGCACCTCCAGAGCGCTAATCGCATTACAGAACTTCATGGCGTATTCTAACAGTTCAGGAAAAACGGTTAGAGAGAGATGGAGAGGGTGCAGAAAACTGGGAGCTGTGATGTGTCCAGTCTTAGGAAGGCTGTCAGGAGGAATAAATCGCGCTCTGCCGCTGATCAAAGCCAGCAGGCGGCGGGCAGGAAACCAATGTTTTTCTTGCCTGTCTGAGCAAAGAAAAAAAAAAATTCACAAAGAGGGAGCGAGGACGGGGACTGGCATCGGGCTGCAGCTTCAACACACACTGCTGATTATTACTCTAGAGCAGGGGGCAGGCATCCTGGGGCCCTCCAGCTGCCTCAGAACTACAAGTCCCATCATGCCTCTGGGAGTAATTTTAACCACTTCAGCCCCAGAAGAATTTACCCCCTTCCTGACCAGAGCACTTTTTGCAATTTGGCCCTGCGTCGCTTTAACTGACAATTGCGCGGTCGTGCAACGTGGCTCCCAAACAAAATTGACATCCTTTTTTTCCCCCCACAAATAGAGCTTTCTTTTGGTGGTATTTGATCGCCTCTGCGGTTTTTATTTTTTGCGCTATAAACAAAAATAGAGCGACAATTTTGAAAAAAAAACACATATTTTTTACAATAATAAATATCCCCCAAAAATATTTAAAACAATTTTTTTCCTCAGTTTAGGCCGATACGTATTCTTCTACATATTTTTGGTAAAAATCGCAATAAGCAATTGATCAGTTTGCGCAAGTTATAGCGTTTACAAAATAGAGGATAGCAGGTACTTGTTATAATTGGGCATCTGCTGACAGGTTCTCTTTAAATGCATAGTCTATAGTCTCTGCTTGGATTCCTAGCTGACCTCAAGAGCCAGGATTAGGGGCCCTCCAGCATTTTTATTAAAATTTTTTTTTTTTTAAATGGCGGCGATCAGCGATTTTTATCGTGACTGCGACATTATGGCGGACACATCGGATATTTTTGGGACCATTGTCATTTATACAGCAATCAGTGCTATAAAATTGCACTGATTCCTGTGTAAATGACACTGGCAGTGAAGGGGTTAACCACTAGGGGGCGGGGAGGGGTTAAATCAGTACTAGGGAGTGATTACTGTCAGGGGGATGGGCTGTGTATGTGACGTCACTGATCTCCGCTCTGATGACAGGGAGCAGAGATCGAGTGACACTGTCACTAGGCAGAATGGGGAGATGCTGTTTACATCAGCATCTGCCCGTTCTTCCTCCCCGTGAGGTGATCGCGGGTATCCCCGAGGCGTTTGAGTCCGCGGGACCCGCGAATCGACTCACGGAGCTTGCCGCGGGCACACCCGCTGACGCCTCTTAAAGGGGAACGTACAGGTACGTGATTTTGCCTGTACGAGCCCTTCTGCCGCAGTATATGTGCGTGAGGTGGTCGGCAAGCGGATAAACTGCCAGCTTTGCAATGCCTTATGGGAAATGTAGTTCCACAACAGCTGGAGGGCCCCTAATCCTGGCTCTTGAGGTCAGCTAGGAATCCAAGCAGAGACTATAGACTATGCATTTAAAAGAGAACCTGTCAGCAGATGCCATATTATAACAAGTACCTGCTTCCCACTTCCGTTCCGACCGCGGCGGTCGGAAACGGAAGTTCTCCTCCCTACCCCCGTGCAGTCTTCTGGGACACAGACGGGCCCCAGAAGACTGCATTCACAATTCATGATGTGCAGTGGGCTTCCGGCTGTGAAACCGCAAGCTGTCACAGCCAGGTGCCCATAGTGAAGATGCCGGCGCCAGGGAGTGAATGAAGACAGCGGGCGACACCGCTGGATTGTGGGACAGGCGAGTGGCAGCTACAGACTTTTTTCCCCCCACAGGTGATGGAACTGGAAGGCGACAGGAGAAACCAAAGTGGACGCGCCATTCATCAGCAGGAAGTGTCATATCAGCACCTGGAGTTCTACAAGAGAGCAAACATTCCACTTCCCCACCCGTCAGAGGGCAGGTACAAAAAATGGCTGCCATTATGGAGGACATACACACTTCAATTAACAATTGTTCTATTTTTCCAATTGATCTCTCCCGGTAAGAATAAGGCTCCATTCACACTTGTACGGCTCCAAAGTTGTGCCGAATTAGGAGTGCAACTTTGGATGGGTGCAACTTGGACACGTCTTTGGCTTTGACCAATGTTAAACGGACAACTGTTGCATTGTATAACATTCAGGTACAACTTTAAAGCAACTTTTGGAGGGTTGACATTTAAGTCTATGGCCCTCAAGTTGCATGGAAGTCAGACCAAAAGTAGTGCATGGACTACTCTGAAGTTGCTGCACCTTGAAGTCTCGCATATATAAATGGTTATCATTGGAAAACATGGAGAACGACTTGTCATGCAAGTTTTATGTCTGAGGACAAGTCATACAAGAGAATGGAGCCAAATCAAATTATAGTCTACAGCCCATTCAATTAAAAGGGAAGTGGATATAAGTTGATAGTTGGAAGATACAATCACAACTCATCAATGGCAGCTGCATTTCCACTATGCAATCTCATTCAGATCAATCGAAAACACAAATCAAATTAACAAAGCATCTCAGCGTGCCAATCGATGCAACATGATCAATAATTAATTTTCTACTCGGGCGAATACTCAAAATTGAATAAATCGGATATAAAATGGAGTCCAAAATCAAATTTGAAGGGAATTTTTGGCTATTCGATTGTTTGCCATTTTGACTGTCTTTACTGAATAAACTAGAGGGAAAACGTATTTTCATGTTGGAGTAAGAGAAGGTTATAACCCGTCAGCTTTTTTTTTTTTTTTTTTTTTGCCATCTGTGTCCCATATGGGACATTTCCCATCACTTCCTGTCCCATAGCCAAAACTGGAAGCGAGAAGAAATCCCTGCAAAATTGCGAGAATCCCGGAGTGTCTCCAGAACTAGTGTCCCCCATTGGAAGAATCCCCCTCTACTTACTCTTCTGACCTCCAAAACGTGGGATTTTTTTTAACTTTTGATAACGGTAAACAGGACACAGCTGGTGAATTTCTATAAAATTGGAAGGAAGTGTCACCAACACCCCAGGATCTCCAAAACTTGAATCATAGTATCAAAAAATAAAAAAAAAAGCGACATTTCGGAGCTACGCAGGACCCCTTCGTCAGGCGTGTGACACTTCCTTCTCATGGATTGCAGTCAGTTCCAGCCGTTGATCATTTCAGCACCCAATCGAAGATACAGCCGTTTGTGCAGGAACGTGCAATTGTATTGCTTTGAGGTTCTCTATAAATTTGGGGGGGGGGGGGGGGGGGGGGGGCGGCACAAGGCAGCAATAAAAACTGACAGATGTTCTAATACATCTGCACTCCATCAATAAAAAAGAAGAAAGGTTTTGTCCTTCGTTATACTTGAAAAGCATGGGTGCCATGGCATGGTGGCTCCGCTTTATTTTTTGTTTCCAGTATGGTAACAGGGACTCTTTAACCACTTGCTGACTGCATTAGAACATAAGTTGTATAATATAAAATTATATAAATATATCACACAAACAAAAAAGAGGGATTGCTGCACGAAAAAGTGTTTTAATGAAAATATTAAAACATCCGAAATATACAGGCAGTCATAGTAGTAACAGTTTCGGACTAATACAGATCACGCCCGTCTTCATTAGGCATGACGTTTTGAAGAAGGGCGTGATCTGTATTAGTCCAAAACTGTTACGAAAGAGGGGCAAGAGAGGGGCAAGAGGGGGGGCAAGAGGGGGGGGCAAGAGGGGGGGGGCAAGAGGGGGGGGGCAAGAGGGGGGGGGCAAGAGGGGGGGCAAGGTAGAATTTTTTTTCAGTTTGCAGAGAGCAGCCTGCTAATGATGGGGTATGACTGACTGGCACTGAAGTGGTTACAGGCTGAGCGATTTCTAGAAGCGGCGGTGGCGGGGCCTAGGAAGACGTCGCTCCATTGATCTGACACATACAAGCTCCTGGCTGCGTTGGGGACGGGCTGCCCAGTCACGTTGGCTTCTGTGTAAATCTGTTTTACGGCTCGGTGATGACATTTTACAGGGTGTTAAAGTCATAAGCCTCTTGCAGTGGAGTTGGCGATAATCTTGCTGTACTAGGAGGGAGTCTCCTGAGGGCAATGGGTGTGCTTGTATGCTTTTATAGATCCTCTGCTGATAGAAAGAACAAAGAGCGGCACACCTGTGTACTCCATGCTGCAGATTTGTAGCTTTGACCCCGAGAGACCTCATTCATTCAGTGCTAGAACAGACTGCGACTACAAGTGTGATAAAGGTCTCTGGGGCAGTCCTACTACAGTCTATAACGTCATAGGTCCCTGCATACCGCCGCAAGGTCCCTTTCACCAGAGAAAGGTCATCGTTCCTTTTCTCCCCAGAACAGGAAGTGATGGCAAAGCAACCCGGTATAGGTACTCCCTTTAGATTCCCCCCCCGTAGGTACTCCCTTCAAAGTGAGAGGACCCCCCCCCCTTTAGATTCCCCCCTCTATTCCTGTTCTGTTTACCACTCTAAATTTTGGATTTTTTCCCCCTTTTTGTCACCAGGACAAAATGGAATAAGACGAATCCTCCCTTAAAGTGATTGTAAACCCTTCAATATACCCAGAGAAGTGACTGGTGTCAAGTGATACACAGATAAGAAACAAATCCTCCTACATAAAAGGTGTACCCGTTTGTCTGCATTCTTCTCTTCACCCGTTCAAAGTGCTGAATTTATAAAGCTTGTCTGAGCTTTCAGAAAGCAGGGGGCGGAGAGCTGACTGAGCTCTGCAAAGTGTGAGGTTAGGAAAAAGGAAAGCCCTCCACCTCACAGAGATCACAGGAACAGATCTGAGGCTGTCAAATCAGCTGGATATCCCTCCCTTGTCACCATTTTTCTCTTGGCGTCAGGGAAACTTGTCAGAATCGATTCATGCTGACAGCAGAGAGAAATCACACTCAAGTTGGTAATATATTATACAATTTTCTTGTTCAATTTCCTTTAGATTTATCCAACTGTGTCGTTCAAGGGCCTGACTGACTGCATACAAAATTGAAAGGGTTTAGGTTTGACCTCATATTACATGGTTTTGGCAAATCAAAAAAAATAAATAAATAATTGTACAATGTATGTTCAGCCTTAGTGCTCTGGATTGAGACAAATATACACTATAGAGCAGTGATGGTGAACCTTGGCACCCCAGATGTTTTGGAACTACATTTCCCATGATGCTCAGGCACTCTGTAGTGTAACTGAGCATCATGGGAAATGTAGTTCCAAAACATCTGGGGTGTCAAGGTTCACCTTCACTGATATAGAGCAGGGATATACAATTAGAGGACCTCCAGCTGTTGCAGAACTACAAGTCCCATGGGGCATAGCAAGGCTAACAGCCACAAGCATGATGGTATTAGTAGTTTTGAAACAGCTGGAGGTCCACTAATTGCATAGCCCTGCTATAGAGGGATATGCTTTGTTCAAATTTCACATTTACATCCATTTCAACGGGTGGAACAAACAGCAATAAAAACCTGACAGGTGTTCTAATACTTCTCCACTATCAAAAACCAAAAAGGTTTTGCCCAAAGCCGGCCATAGATTGTTCAAATCCCGGCCTGATCAGCAGAGACCGGCCAAGAATCAAAAGCAATCTATAGGCAGGCGGATTATACCCAGATAGAATCAGCGATCGACTTCGTTACAACCAGCATGCTGCTTTTTTACATGCGATTATTTCCGGCAATTATAGCTGCTAACTAACAATCACCGTGTCCCCCCAGCAGGAATGGCCCCACAGGAGAGACTTCCCCTCCCCCAATCATCAGGGACTGTGTTGATGGGGGAAACGGAGAGATTTGCTTTCCTGCAACCCCGTGGCTGCCGGAAAGAAAAATTGCATCATCTATAGCCTGCCTTACTTGCAATATTAAAACAAGTAAGGGAAATCTTTTCTTCCCGTGAACAAGCTGTAATTATATTAAGCTATAAAGTAGTAGGCCAAGAAGAGAAGAGCCACACTAATCACCATGAAGCGATCCTTTGTATTACGTAACACATTATGTAGATGTCCATTTTATAGGTGTTTGCTTGGCTTCCAGAGCTAATTTTAGGTTCAGAATACATTGAACAGCGAGGGTATCCTCTCCTAAACACAAAGCAGGACCTACAGAGGTGGCCGAATATCAAACACGGGGCCACAAGAACATAAAGTTATGCAAAGACGAGCGTCCTCTGCTCCCAACAATCTGCTCCATAGAGCCGAAAAGAAGACCATCTTAGAAAGTCTATGCCTGGTCCCAACCTTGGTCCACCTCTATACTGGCCCTGAGATAATTCGGGAGGCCCCCGTAGACCAAAAAAAGTGTCACCCAGGAGGAGACAGTGCCAAAACCAGGAGCAGAAACAACAAACTCCAAAATGTACAGCAAGACTCAGGAATTATGGAAGGAAGAGCTCACTGTTGGGAACATCCAAGAAGCCAGGGAGTGACCCAGGTCACCAGGTTCCAGCTGTATCTAAATCACCACCATTGAGGCCAACTGACTCTTAAAGTGGTTGTAAACCTCAGACATAAAATATGAACAAAGAATATCCCTCTATAACAGGGATATGCATTTAGTGGACCTCCAGCTGTTGCAGAACTACAAGTCCCATGAGGCATAGCAAGACTGACAGCCACAAGCATGACACCCAGAGGCATGATGGGACTTGTGTTATTTTTGTCTGCTTTTGCGGAGAGCAATAATTCTAGCACTAGACCACCTCTAACTCTAACCTGGTAACTGTAAGAAACTCCGGGTAAAGTGTCAGCCGTCTCAGTGGTGTGCAAGGACTGCTGCAACAGCTTCGTTCAGTATGTCATAATGAGCTAGTAGACGCCGCCTACTAGCTCATTATGCCCTTGTCTTGCAGAGGTTTATTTATTTTTTTTCTCTGAGGTTTACAACCTTTTTAAAGACTGAGAACTGATCGATCACATGACCACCGATTGCACAGTTCATTCCACTCTCAGCGGTGATTGTCCCAGAAAAAAAAAAAAAAAAAAAAAAAAAAAAAACACACACACACACACACACACCCCTCACACTTGTTTTACAGGCATAAACTTTTCTTAGCTGCACTAGAATTTGATTGGTTACTATGAGAAGCACAGGCCTTCCATTCTCCAGGCTCTATCACAGTTTCCTGTGCTGCAGCCAGCGAGAATCTTATTACGAAGAACGTTACAGTCTGCCAGGCACTCAAAGGCCGAGTATTCTTAGCCATCTGGCAGAGTCTGCCCAGGCAGCTGTACCCAATATAAACTGCCGCATCAGCACTTCACCCCAGCACAGCCCCTGACAAAGTGGTGCTGGCCATTCTCCCGCCAGCCTTCAACACCGACACTGCAACCCACTCCTCATATTTTTTTTTTTTTTTTTTTATAAAGAAAAGTGCTTTATTGGAAAGGCAGAAAAAAAATCCATTATAAAAACACTTTTTTTTAATCCGATCACGTGGCTGCAATGCTCACATATGTAGAGGAAAGATAAGACCAAACCATTGTCATTACTAAAGCAGGAAGCAGAACCCGCTTATGTAGCGGAATAGTTGTAGCTGAATTGCAGGTATGGGGTTTTTTCCTTTTTGCATAGTTACTATTGTCCATTTTGTGCCATTGTAAGTATTCATATTCCATACTTGATGGTTGTGGGAGGAAAATAAGAGGAATAAGGAAACTAATGGGAGGCTCTAGTCTTCCTCTACCCCACCAATAAGAGATTTTACTATGGAGTCTCCATATGAAGAGATCTTCACCAACCTTCTCCACTGGTGTCACCTTGACAGCCTTGAGTCACCTTGGCTCTGTGGGGGCACTCAAGAAGAGGAGGAGCCTAGAAAAGGAGGATCTGTGCAAAACCCTTGCACAGGAGGTGGTAAGTATAACTTTTTTATTTTTTAACAAGAATCTTTACAAGCCCTTGAACTGCACAGAGCAGAGTCTTCTGTATTGCATGCTTTCCCTGTATTTCATAGAACATTATGTAAGGTAAGAGCGAGCCCCAACTAGTTCTAATCTGCCAGTTATTTGATGTTCAGAAATTTGTTCTGTGTGTTGGATAAGCCCCTGCAAAGGTCCCTCCCCGGACAGATCTTCCCCGCCAGTCTCAGAACTAGGTCAGGTCTGATGTGGAGATGAAATCGCAGCACTTTCAATCGTTTCCTGGGAAGCTGGGGACAAACAAATGCAGAAAAAGCTAAAGACTATTCAGGATCTGCACTGCCAACTCGATTTTTATAAAAGAGACTGTCACTAGGTTATTCATTTCAACAACCAAAAAACTTGTATTATATATGCATGTTATGTAGATGTCCTAAAGACATCCAAAAGCCTTGAGATGCCTGCTGGGTACCGCCATCTTGATCTGTCATTAAAGTCGTTCTAAAGGCTCAAGTTTTTTTTTTTTTTTTTCCATATATTTCTCCATCTTAATGCATTCTCTCTTTGCATGGGCTCCTGCCAATCAAATCCCTGCGACGAGGGAGCAGTGCCGCACCACACTGTCTATAGACACAGAAAGGGTGGCTCGGGATTGAGCTTGCACAAGTGAAGGGCACACCAACAGATGACCCCAGAAGAGGATCGGGGCTGCTCTGTACAAAAACAAGTATAACATGCTTATCTAAGAACATACATACCACACAGTATCTCACAAAAGTGAGTACACCCCTCACATTTTTGTCAATATATCTTTTCAGATTGCATTCTCCCGTGCACCGAGATCGCTATAGTAAATGGGAGATTTGCTCTTTGTAAATATGAAAATGTGCGTTGCGCCTCACTGTGCGCCTCTACTGATGGCACACAGCTTTCGTAAATCAGCCCCAGTATCTCACAAAAGTAAGTACACCCCTTACATGTTCGTAAATATTTTCTTCTATCTTTTCATGTGACAACACTGAAGAAATGACACTTTGCTACAATGTAAAGTAGTGAGTGTACAGCTTGTATAACAGTGTAAATTTGCTGTCCCCTCCAAATAACTCAACACACAGCCATTAATGTCTAAACCGCTGGCAACAAAAGTGAGTACATCCCTAAGTGAAAATGTCCAAATTGGGCCCAATTAGCCATTTTCTCTCCCCGGTGTCATGTGACTTGTTAGTGTTACAAGGTCTCAGGTGTGAATGAGGAGCAGGTGTGTCAAATTTAGTGTTATCACTCTCACTCTCTCATACTGGTCACTGGAAGTTCAACATGGCACCTCATGGCAAACAACTCTGAGCAGCTGAAAAAAAGAATTGTTGCTCTACATAAAGATGGCCTAGGCTATAAGAAGATTGCCAAGACCCCGAAACTGATCTGCAGCACGTTGGCCAAGACCATACAGCGTTTTAACAGGACAGGTTTCACTCAGAACAGACCTCACCATGGTCGACCAAAGAAGTTGAGTGCTCATGCTCAGCATCATATCCAGAGGTTGTCTTTGGGAAATGGACGTATGAGGGCTGCCAGCATTGCTGCAGAGGTTGAAGGGGTGGGTGGCCAGCCTGTCAGTGCTCACACCATACGCCGCACACTGCATCAAATTGGTCTGCATGGCTGTCATCCCAGAAGGAAGCCTCTTCTAAAGAGGAGGCTGGAAACACATTGGAAATCACATGCGAGGACCAGAAACCCTAACCTTGTTCTTCAAGGGGAATCCCTAATGGGAAATACTAATCCTAACCTTGTTCTTAAAGGGGAAAACCCTAACCCTAATAAGAAACCCTAACCCCAACTTGTTCTTCAAGGGGAAAATCCTAACCATAAACCCCTAACCCTTACCAGAAACTCTAAACTTGTTCTTAAAAGAGGAAAACCCTAACCATTGTCGAAGCAACCTAGAATTTAACATGAGGGAAAAATGCAATTTAAAAAAGTCAGATATTAAAATTTCATGCAACCATGTTTGATCAAGTCGGTGGTGAAGTCATCTGGTTGAAATCTAACATATAGGTCAAATTCCTCTTCTACTTTGGCCAACAGCAATGCTAGTGGTGTATTGGATTGGATCATGGGCTCCTTAAGGGTATATAAAATGGTCTATGAAGCATAGCAAGCAATTACAAGTTTTTAAAATATTTTAGTGGTTTTTCATCATTTGTTATCATTTTTGGGGTTTTTTTTACAAAAGGGCACCTTTAAAAACGTGGTTAAACGCTGGTACCATGTTTAGCGTCAGAAACTTCAGCGTCTGAACTCTTTTTTTTGCCTTCAAAAGAAAGGCTCTAAACGCAACTGCCTAAAAACAACATTAAACGAACCTGTGTACATGTACACATAAGATAACACTGGATGAGTTCAGGGGCAGCTTGGGAAAAAAAAAAAAAAAGCCGCCAACTGCCTCTGAAAGTCCGTTTACCAGCAGCAATGTACATGAGGCCCAACAGGCTGGAACTTATTCTGATCTTCACTACATACAGACTTGAGTTATATACAGTCAACATAATACAAGACATATATGAGACGCTCTATGAGCTCCACATTCCCAAGCTCAGCCGCCACCAAAATGATCACAGCACTAAAATAGAATAGATCAGCTTCCTGTTGGGAGTTTCATCACCTACACCAATCGGAGTAAAGCTGCAATCATACTAAAACAAAGGCACAAATAATTCCTCTGACAGCAATAAAAGCCACAGCCAGGAAGAGGAAAGACCGACAACGGCCATCATGATGCTGCAAACTGAAATAATGAAAGGAATACAGGGGAGAGGTTTTCAGGAAGCACAAAAATAAACCACAAAACTAAATGGAAAATGTACTGATAGAAATAAAAAAGGGAGATAATGCAGACAGGTGCCTGGTCATCTCTGAATTCCATACTACTTCAGGGGGACAGACCTGGAACAAGTACGTGGCAAGTGAATTCCAATGTAAAACAGGTAAAGATGAGCAGGAGGGAGGTGTGTGATCCTATTACACATCCTGTCCGAGGGTGACAACACTGCTCCTCCATACAGTACGTGTTGTCACACCAGGACACATGCATACTTTTGCTCTTTGTTTAGATACCATTTGAAAAGGGATCTACAACCTCAAAATACTTCTGCTTGCACTTGCCCCCCTTTCTGTCACACAAGGCACAGCAGCCCCAAACCTCCACTTCTTGAGTCCCCCACGAGTGCCCCCATAGCAAGCCACTTGCTATGGGGGCACTCATGCAAGCTCGTTTCCAAGCCGCCCAATCTGTTCCTATTGACACAGATCAAGAGGCTCAGCCCGCCCCCTGGTCACAGCATTCGATTGACAGCAGAAAGAGCCAATGGAGCCACTGCTATCAATCTGCTCTTGTGCACATCCCTGGATTGAGGTCATGCTTGGGAAAGTATAAGGAAAAGGGGAGATTGTCTCTTCCATAGTCTGTGTGAGAGCCAGTCACTAAGGAGAGAGCTGGATGACGGAGGCTGGCACGTAAACTGACCACACTATCAGATTACCAGCCACAATAAAAACGTAGTCAGTTTACAGAGGGGAAGATGGGAAACAGGCAGGATCAGTCAGGTATTGTACAACATGGAAAGGGAAAATTGTCCCTTTCCATGCTGTACAATACCTGGCTGTTCCTATCTTCCCCTTTGTAAACTGACTACGTTTTATTGTGGCTGCTGATCTGATAGTGTGGTCAGTTTACGTGCCAGCCTCCGTCATCCAGCTCTCTCCTCAGTGTCTGGCTCTTCCATAGTCTGTGTGAGGGCCAATCTCCCCTTTTCCCCTTATACTTGCAAAAGCACTGGGCTATATCTTGGGTAAAAAAGGGACAGGACTCAGCATAATTTTTTTTAGGGTTACGACCACTTTAAAAACGTTAACACCAGCAGCGGATCACAAGAGCAGTGCAATTGGAACGCAGGAAACACGCACGGATCGCAGCGTTTCCCACACTTCATTAGTGTGAACCTAGCTTTAAAAACACTTTCTCCGGTAACGTCTGCACTTGATTGCTCTGAACCGGCTTCAAGATCGTGACAGTGGCCCATGCCAGGACAAAGTGCTTCAGTAAAGCCACTTGTGTTCACCGGATGAGCATACACCACAGTAATGGCACACTAAGGCTAGGTTTCCACTACTGCAACCCCAAAGTCGCCTGATTTTGCAGCGATTTTGATGCGATGTGAAGCAATGCCAGTGTGTTCTTGAGGTCTATGGACCTCAAATTGTATCAAAGTTGGACCAAAGTAGTGCAGGGACTACTTTGAAGTTGCTGCGACTTGAAGTCGCACAGATATGAACGGTACTCATTGGAAATCATGGGGTACGACTTGTCATGCGCATGACTTGGGACTGATAAGTTGCAGGACAAGACGCACTAGTGGAAACCGAGCCCAAGGGTAAATTTTAGCACAAATAAAAGCCTATAAAGCCTACTAATGGAAACTAGAACATGTACATTTCAAACACAAATGCATAGAAGACCCATTTTAAGATATGATTCTCTTCCTGGCTACTGAGCAGTTTTTAAACCCCAAGTGAAGGTTAGGCCTCCTGAAGCCCAGCAGCAGCAGCTCTTGGCTCACCCCGCCGTTATTACAAGTGGTTAGGCCATGTCCGCTTTCCCAGCGCTGGCAACCTCAGCCAACATGACAGACTAACAGTTGTGCTTCCATAGCGATAAGAGATAAGAGCAGCCGCGCAGCACATAATCCAGGATGACTGTGCTCAATACATGTTATTCTGACACGCTGCACATACACCATAGTGAGCTGTCAGCCTGGATGCACACGCTGCAAGAAAGAGGTCAGACAGAGAGCAGCGCCGGGGACTCGGCTACATTGTGCATTCCTGGGAATCCAGCAGGGCCTTTACATACACAAAAACACAGCCAGCCAGGGACAGAACGTGACCTTCTGTATACTAGACGGGGTTATAGTCCTCTAGAGGCAAAGCTGTGGGAAGGATTACAGGAGCAAAGAGAGAGAGAGGCAGGCCAACAATACATTCACGGCTAGAGTACATAAAGGAGGACCTGTCCATGTTCAAGTGAACCAGTGTTTGCTCAGAGCCAAGCAAAGTAACAGGTTCACTGAGGGAAATGCATGTTAGAGGTCATCTTTGCTTCAACAAGGCCCTTCCCCCATCATCCCCATGCTACTAGCAAAAGGTTCAAGACCCAGGAGGTACCTGTAAAACATCATATTTATTGATGCTCCCCTAGGACTGTCTGTCATGTGATGGTGGCCAATACAACTCTCTAAATCACTGATGAGGACATTTAACAGTGGCATGCTATTCTGGCCCTCAGATCTCATAATCTTGCAATCATCGAGAAGACCACACAGGCAGAGTCCGAGCAGAAGGAACAGATCAGAGAAAGGAGGAGGAGAAGATGGAGATGAAGAAAAAGAAGGTAAACAAAGAACAGACTGAAAACAAGAAGCTCAGACATCTGAAAGGCAGCCGTATTCCCTCTAAGCGCGATACTTGATCATCACCGGGCACCACCAGAGCACAAGATCTGACAGTCCATGTTAGATGGATATTAAATGCTATTCCACACACACCAATGATCTAAGGGCGTGTTCTCCCCAGAGGATCCAAATTTCCCACTGACACCAATACTGTAGAACAGGAGTCTCCAAACTTCGTCTTTGCTTTCCTCTATCCAGCCCTTGGGGCACCCGGCCTCCCCCCCCAACCGACGACAGGGGCACCCGGCCTCCCCCCCCAACCGACGACAGGGGCACCCGGCCTCCCCCCCCCAACCGACGACAGGGGCACCCGGCCTCCCCCCCCCCCAACCGACGACAGGGGCACCCGGCCTCCCCCCCCCCAACCGACGACAGGGGCACCCGGCCTCCCCCCCCCCCAACCGACGACAGGGGCACCCGGCCTCCCCCCCCCAACCGACGACAGGGGCACCCGGCCTCCCCCCCCCCAACCGACGACAGGGGCACCCGGCCTCCCCCCCCCAACCGACGACAGGGGCACCCGGCCTCCCCCCCCCCCAACCGACGACAGGGGCACCCGGCCTCCCCCCCCAACCGACGACAGGGGCACCCGGCCTCCCCCCCCAACCGACGACAGGGGCACCCGGCCTCCCCCCCCCAACCGACGACAGGGGCACCCGGCCTCCCCCCCCCCACCGACGACAGGGGCACCCGGCCTCCCCCCCCCACCGACGACAGGGGCACCCGGCCTCCCCCCCCCAACCGACGACAGGGGCACCCGGCCTCCCCCCCCCCAACCGACGACAGGGGCACCCGGCCTCCCCCCCCCCAACCGACGACAGGGGCACCCGGCCTCCCCCCCCCAACCGACGACAGGGGCACCCGGCCTCCCCCCCCCCCAACCGACGACAGGGGCACCCGGCCTCCCCCCCCCCAACCGACGACAGGGGCACCCGGCCTCCCCCCCCAACCGACGACAGGGGCACCCGGCCTCCCCCCCCCAACCGACGACAGGGGCACCCGGCCTCCCCCCCCCAACCGACGACTGCACCCTTCCTCCCAACGACGATTATTTTTTTCTCCCACTAACCACCAAGCCTATGGCATGTTTTACTCCCACTGATGCCAGGGACTTTTCTACTCCAATTGGCATTAGTCTGCCTCAATGAAGTTTGAAGGGCAATAAACTGGCCCTTTGTTTTAAACGTTTGGAGACCCCCGATTTAGAAATCAAACCTTTTTTTCCCCTGAGGTTCACAGTCTCACCAGTGATTTCAGGGGCCATTCTTCCCTGGGGGCCACCATCACCAATAAATTGAGGGGCTATTCTCTTCTGTAGGCTATGATCCCATTAATACCAATGATTTACCATTTACCTTGATGGTGAAAGTAAAAACTTATTTTCCTTTTAAAGCTGGAGAATGGACAGTTCTGGGAGGAAATTACTGGGCTCTGGCCTCAACAGGGTTGAGAACCACTAAGCTAGGGACGTCTATAAAGCCACCAATAGATGGTTTAAATCTCAGCTGGTTCAGCAGGGACCAGCCAAGATTTGAACCCTGTATGGGCAGGCGATTGTAACCAAGTTCATCTAATTGATTAACTTGGCTACAACCAGTCAGATTCTTCTTTAGCTTTAGCTGCTACCAATAATCACTGAGTTCTCCCAGCAGAGAGATGCCCCCCTCAGGAGAACACAATAGCACCGCAAGAGGTATTCCCCCCCATCAACACCGACTGTGCTGGTGGGAGAAATCAAATTATCTATGGCCCGAGAAAGAATACGCAGTGATTGAAGGTAGAAGGCAGGCCATAGAGGATGCAATTTTCACTCCTGCAAGCACAGGTTGTAAGAAAGAAAATTGTTCAATCCCCTATTGTGTTCTCCCAGTGGGTTGGGGCTCGAGGAGACATCCCTGCTGGGAGACCACAACAACTATTTTTTGCTAGAACCTATACCCGCTGGCAATCGCATGCTAGATATCCAACATGCTGGTTGTACCCAAGTTGATCGATGGATTGACTTGGGTACAATCATACTGCCCATCGATGGTTCGAATCTCAGCTGGTCCCCTACTAAACCTCTAGTTGCAGGGAAAAAAAAAAAAAAAAAAAACACCACACACAATCTATGGCAGGCTTTAAAGCTCTGAATGGAATCAGCATAATAGGGCACCTTACAATTGCTTTCTGCAGGACCTGGAGGAAAAATTGGTATGCCATGAAGGCCAGTTTATGATTTGGAAGCACGGCACCAACTTAATGTCATGTATGGAAGACAAAATGCTTTAAATCAAGCCCCCATTTGCATAGCAGGAATTGAGAAAATTATACAAGTAAAATATAGATCATTTTTAGAAATCATAAATAGAATTTAAAAAACACTGAAAAAGCTACTTTTTTTTTTTTTAAACTTTAATGAGGATGACATTCATGCAGGACAACTGAGTAACACCATAAAAATACAATTCAGCCTCGCCAGCTGTTGCCATGTGTGGGTTCAAAGGGCTGCCTGAGTAATCCTGGTGAATTGAGGCTCCCGATAACTGGAAAGTTTAGAAGTCGGGGCCTTCAGTGTTCCAACATCGGCAATCTAGACTATATACAGTAAACCATTTGCTTTCTCGAGAGGGAGAACATTCCAACTACACCTTTTGTAGTAAAAAAGCGCACGCAACCAAGCAAAACAAATAGTTAACTCCCAGCACAGGTCGGAGAATCAGACAGACCAGGCTGGTTGTTACAACCTTTCAGTCGCTCCCCACGAGGTTTACTGCAGGACTTTGAGGCATCGCTCGGAGAATTTGTGCATTTAAGTCAGGAAGGGGGCGGGGCTAGGAGGTGGACCTGATCTCCCGAGCTGCTTGCTGTAATCTGGAAACGTGCCACTAAACCTGCAAACTGAAGTGTCCCGCCAGGCAGCACTGCCCTGTTTTACTACCGTCAGAGGCCGGCTTGTCTGTACAGTCAATGAATGTCTTAAAAACAGAGCGGAGGATCAGAGGCGAGGAACTTTGTACTCCACTGAGGGTGGGAAAACCCCCAGGAGTGAGGCCGTCCCGGGACAAGGCAACCCCCCGGGGCTCTTTAGAAACATTTTAAACATAAAATAGACACCAAGTAGATGAAAGGATTTAACTAAAATGGACCCAGTTATAACACATGTACCACAGTATTGAACCATTCACATTCTTGCTATCAGTGACTCACTAGGTAAGGTGGTGTGTTTTGGGGCAAACGGAGTGCGGGGGGGGCAGAGCTTCAGCAATGTGGGCTTCTGGGCAAAGTAACGCCACAAATTCCCACAAATGCATGTTTTCGGGCTGCATTTGTTCCACAAAATTAGGGGGCGAGAGGGCATCAAATCATGCCTGCTCTGGGGGCACTCAACAGGAGGGAAGAGCCAGGAGCGCCAGCAGGGGACCCGAGAAGGAGGGAGGATCAGGACTGCTCTGTGCAAAACCATTACACAGAGCAGGAAAAGTTTAACATTTGTTATTTTAAAGCCGAGTTGCAACCAATTTTGAGAGGTGGTCTTAAAACAAAAGACCACCCCTCGTTTTTGGATAGTTACATTTTTTGTTTTTTACTTTCTAACTTACCTTTTCTGGAAGGTAAGTACTAAGGGGGGGGGGGGGGGGGGGGGGGTACTAGCCCCACTGGCTCTAAGACTGAGTGCAAAGTGCAGGCATGTGGGCAGATCCCAGCCATATGGCCACCATCTTTCCCGGGTCTGGACCAGCTCTTTGACATCAGCTGACAGCGGGCTACAACCCATCTCCTACAAACAGGTCACTGGAGTTCAGAACAAACTGCACTTCTGTGATCTCCAGGAAAAGTAAAGCCAAAACAAGCTTTTACTGTACTTCTCTAAATATCACCAACTCATAGTGTTACTTCACTTTTTTACAATGGAGATGAATTCCTAGAATTCAGCTTTTACATCTTTGCACTGCTACATCCTGTATGTCCCATATTTGGGAATACTGACCATTGCGAGTTTGGGGGGGTGCATACTTTTGCAGTAACACCTCAATACAGCAAAGTATTTAACAAAAATACTATACTGCCAGCATTAGCCTTCATTCGTGGGAAGAATGTGCTTGTAATCCGCAGTGTCAGCAATATACAAGGCTCCTCGATCACTCCAGGGGGTGTGTGTTGTCACCTGTAGAAAGGTTTGGTAAGTAATCGCTATACAAAAGACCGGCTCCAGACCGCCCTTCAGGTATTCTAAAGACGGGGTGGGAAGAATTCACATGCAGACATGTTACATTAAAAAAAACAATGCCGATCACCTTTACAAATCCAGCCTCTCCTTGTATACAGTACAAAATGTAAAGAGTCAGTGAAACAAAAAAGTATTGTCATGTACCCCGACATTATTTACATGTGTGAGAGAAGTGATCCCACATACATCCAAATGCAAACAAGGCCCCAAAGACCAAGCATAGCCTTCAGCATACATATATTATACTATGAATACATGGAACCAGACAATGAGGACAGACTTATCAAGGTTTAGCCCAAAATCATTGGAACATCTGTCTGACCTCACCATAGATTATACATCATCGTAACAACATTCAGTTATCAGGACCCAAGTCAGATGAGCAAATGAGGGCGGAAAGGCTTCTGTGTTCAGGAGGAGGAAAATTGCTGCCTCTGGATCGAGGGGCTCAAACTGGCGAAACTACAAGTCCCATGAGGCATTGCATGGCCAACAGTTACAACTTAGCATGACTTCCACAGGCAGATGGGACAAGCTGGAGGGTCGCCAGTTTGAGACCCCTGCACTGGTTGTATACTGACTGGCTGGGGGCAGACATGCCATCCCTGAATGCAAACTGTGGGATTGATTAAAACTGGGAGTGCAAAATCTGGTGCAGCGCTGCATAAAAACCAATCAGCTTCCTTTTTTTTCTTTTGTCAAAGCTTAATTGAACAAGCTGAAGTCAGAAGCCGATTGGCTCCCATGCACAGCTGCTCCAGGTTTTACATGCTCTAGTTTTAGAGAATCAACTCCTGTGCAGCTGTTCAGATGAGAGGTTAATGTGAACAGCAGCAGCTCCATCAATTCATTTATACAGGTCGCTGTTCCTTTCCACACGCACAGCGCAAGCATTTTTTTTTTTTTTTTTGAAAAGGGCAGGGGCTTTTTTTTCCCCCTTGCAGCAGATTGCGTGTAATAGACTTCAATGAAACCGCACTAAAACTGCAAGTTTTGCATTTTTGATGGGGTTTTTTCCTTTTGGCTGATCGTAAAAGTATGACACTTCTGTTCACTAAGTGCAACTTTACCCTTGCTGGCACTCAAGTCGCATCAAAGTCGTGCAGGAACCTTTATATGTCTAAAGTCACCTATTGGGGTTAGCCGTAAGTGTTAGAACACTACCCCCGACCATTACCGCTCTACCCAACCAACCATTACTGCTCTACCCAACCGCAAACCCTACCCTTCTACCCAACCCTGACAATTTACCGCTCTACCCAACCCCAACCATTTACCGCTCTACCCGCCAATTTACCACTCTACCCAACCATTCATTACCCCTCTACCCAACCCCGACAATTTACCGATCAACCCCGACAAATTACCACTAACCCCAACATGCATCTTTGAACACAGGTTCCCTAGACCAGGGGTCTCAAACTGGCAGCCCTCCAGTTGTTGCAAAACTACAAGTCCCATGAGGCATTGCAATGCTGAAAGTTACAAGCATGACTTCCAAAGGCATGATGGGACTTTTAGTCCTACAACAGCTGGAGGGCCGCCAGTTTGAGATCCCTGCCCTAGACTATTTGGACACAACGCGAGTACCAGCAAGTGTAAAGTCGCATCAAAATTGCACTCCATGAACAGAACTCTCATACTTTACTACGAGCTGGTGGGGGAAAAAAAAAAAAAAAAAAAAAAAAAAAAAAACACAACACATATCCAAAACAGGTAAAGAATAAGCGTTCAAAAAACGCAGACCGCAGCGTAAAAAAAAAAATGCATCAACCGCAACCTGCATAGAACTGAACCTAGCCTAAAGTAGAATTCAAGCTTACATCTATAACTAGCTTTAAAAAAAAAAAAAAAAAAAAGTCAGCTCGGTCAGAGACGCTGTAGTACGATCTGACATTAGTGCAGCAATCTCCCCCACTGAGATGTACACTATAAACTGTATGATTGCCTGAAGAGGAATGCATCTGTACCAGGCTCCAAGTGTGAGAAGGAAGGGCAAACAATAAAAATAATGTAAAACCTAAGCAGCGTATAAACCTTAGCAGTCACCACACCAGGTGATGGGGGCGGGGCAGCCAGCACATGGAAGGGAAAGGCGTTTTGCGGTACATTTAATTTTTGTTCTTGAGTTTAGATTACAAGCGCGAGGAGACTACAAACAAAGCCTCCGAGCTCCCCGCCATCCCCATTCCAGGAGAGCTTCCTCCCTCATTGTGAACATGTGACCACCAGATGTGCGGTGTGACCAGGACATGGACATCAGAGGATCTGAAGACATGATGAATGACCAGGAATTATGAAATCTACACAAATCTGAGAAGTCTGGATGGTAACAGATAAAACACAAGCCAGTTTACATCCAGTACTGCATAGATGATGAACTGGTGTAATCTTTAATATGTCCTGTCCAGGCCTAGACTCCGATGTATTTCTTATGCTTAGCAATGTGCACAGATAACACTCGTACAGTACAATCAGTATAATCTCCTCCACCCTGAGAAGACACCATTCATCACTTAAAGCTGAAGAGTGCAAAATCTGGAGCAGCTCTGCATAGAAACCAATCAGCTTCCAGTTTTTATTGTCAAAGCTTAACTGAACAAGCTGAAAGTTAGAAGCTGATTGGCTGGCATGGCACAGCTGCACCAGATCCCGAGTCCTCCAGTTTTAGTAAAATCAGCCCCCAAGAAGTTCACATGCTTCTCGGGGGTTGCCTCTGACCACTATGTCAGTAATGGTGAACCTTGGCACCCCAGATGTTTTGGAACTACATTTCTCATGATGCTCAACTACACTGCAGAGTGCATGAGCATCATGGGAAATGTAGCTCCAAAACATCTGGGGTGCCAAGGTTCACCATCACAGGTCTATGTGCGCATCTTCTGGCCCTCCAGCTATTGCAGAACTACAAGTCCCATGAGGCATTGCATGGCTGACAGTTAACAAGCAGGACTACCACAGGCAGAGGCATGATGGGAGTTGTAGTTCCACAAAACAGCTGGAGGACCACCGGGTGAGCACACAAAGTCCCAGCGTACTCTTAGCAGCACCAGATCACCACATTCTCTTAGAACTTGGATAGTCCAAGAAATGGCAGTTGGTTGGGGGTGATGCAGAACCCGGCACACCGTTCTACCACCACAGAGAGCTTTACACATTGAAGTACATCACAGATCTGACATCACCGGGCTACGTTCTGGACTGTAATACTGACAGAGGACCAACATGCGACTTCCCAGGTGGTGCAGCACTAGCTCACGAGTTGTACTATATTAAAGGATTATCTACAAAGCTCTAGGACAGCGTTTCTCAACTCCAGTCCTCAAGGCGCACCAACAGGTCATGTTTTCAGAATTTCCCTCAGATGAAATGGCTGTGGTAATTACTAAGGCAGTGAAACTGATCAAATCACCTGTGCAAAATAGTGGAAATCTGAAAACATGACCTGTTGGTATGCCTTGAGGACTGGAGTTGAGAAACACTGCTCTAGGAGATCGGAGCCCAATGGTATAACCAGCACAGTGTAGGGCAGTGATGGTGAACCTTGGCACCCCAGATGTTTTGGAACTACATTTCCCATGACGCTCAACTACACTGCAGAGTGCATGAGCATCATGGGAAATGTAGTTCCAAAACATCTGGGGTGCCAAGGTTCACCATTACTGGTGTAGGGGGAGGGGGGAATCAGGTATGTTGAGCTTGTACCATCTGTATCCTACAGGTCTGTACTCTTCTACCTTCATCTATAATATAGATTCTATATCCAGATCCCCTACACAGGCCTGTGCATTATAGCAGTGTCTAAAAGGGGGGGGGGGGGGGGGGGGGGGGGGGGGGTGAATCAGGTAGACATGCCATGTAGTATAATGATACTATAGATTACAGTACAGGTTATAGATTGTCTGATCACCTACAGCTATAGACGGCAGACAACCAATACGAGAATGTTTACAGGTTATGGTAGATCCCCCCCAATCACCTCCTACACAATGCCATAGGTCAGGAGTCTCCAAACTACGACCCTCTCATTGTTCAGGAACTACAATTCCCATCATGCCTAGTCATGTCTGCGAATGTCAGGTTTTACAATGCCTCATGGGAAGTGTAGTTCTACAACAGCTGGAGGGTCGTAGTACAATGTTATAGATAGAAGAGATCAGACTATCTGCATAGGATAATACATCCACGATCACCTACACCAGTACAGTATTATGTAATACATTCCTAATACTTCACAATGTTATAGAGGACATCAGCAATGTCAGAGGCTGGAACTCAACCCCGATCACCTTGTTGGGGGCTAAAGATTGGGGTCTCTAAACCAGGATTCCACCACAATCTTCCCCCGGTTATGGGTAAATCCTCACCGAGCCACCAACACTCACTAGGAAACGCTTCTCCTCCAAAGCAGAGCGGTGCAGGGAAGAAACACCAATGTCTGTGCTAATCTCAATCGGCCCTCCCCTACTGTGATACCACATGGGATAGAGGAGGGCTGGCAGGAAACAGAACTCACAGCAGCTTCCCTGCAGTGCTCTGCATGTGAAGGAAACCACTGCGCTAATGTGATGTGCCCCCCTCTTGCCCCGTGTCTGCCAGCTACCCTTGTAATGTGCCCTGTTACCTCCACAAACCATGACATTCACCCCCCCCCCCCCATGTCACATGCCCTCCTGCCCCATACCATGCTTGCTTCCCCACTATACCTTGGCCTCCCCAGTACAGTGCACCCCTGCTCTATATAATGTGTCATCCTCACACCCTTCCCCCATAAACACTGCTCTCCAGACTCCAAAGCTGCCACCCCCCAATATCATGTATACCTGTCCCCCATATACGGTGTCCTCTGTACCATTCCCTACTTCCTATACGCCCCTATGCCACTTCCTGCTGACTCCCCTGTACCGTGCCCCCCCCCCCTCTCCATGCTACGTCCTGCTAACTCCCCTATACCATGCCCTTGTGCCCCCAATGCCATGCTAACTCCCCTGTAACAAGCCCTTCTGCCCCCCCCATGCCACGTCCTGCTGACTCCCCTGTACCGTGCCCCCCCCCCTCTCCATGCTACGTCCTGCTAACTCCCCTATACCATGCCCTTGTGCCCCCAATGCCATGCTAACTCCCCTGTAACAAGCCCTTCTGCCCCCCCCCCATGCCACGTCCTGCTGACTCCACTGTACCGTGCCCCCCCCCATGCCCTTCTGACTCCCCTGTACCCCTACATGCCATGCTGACTCCCCTGTACCGTGCCCTCCCCCCCTCCATGCTACGTCCTGCTAACTCCCCTATACCATACCCTTTTTCCCCCCGATGCCATGCTAACTCCCCTGTAACAAGCCCTTCTGCCCCCCCCCATGCCACGTCCTGCTGAACCCCTGTACCGTGCCCACCCCCCCATGCCCTTCTGACTCCCCTGTACCGTGCCCACCCCCCATGCCCTGCTGACTCCCCTGTACCCCTCCATGCCACGCCGACTCCCCTGTACCGTGCCCTTGTGCCCCCCCATGCCCTTCTGACTCCCCTGTACTCCTCCATGCCATGCTGACTCCCCTGTACCGTGCCCTTGTGCCCCCCATGCCCTGCTGACTCCCCTGTACCCCTCCATGCCCTGCTGACTCCCCTGTACTGTGCCCTCCCTCCCTCATTAAAATGCACTCCTTGCATCCACCATGCTGTGTACTCCTGATCACCTTATATACCCCTCCCCCTATTTCATGTACTGCTCCCCCCACCCATGCCCTCTCATACCCCCAATTACAGTGACCTCCTGCGCCCCTCTTCATGTATTCCCCTTCCTCTCCATCCAGTACAATGTAATAGATAGGAGAAGTCGGGCCCTCAATACACTGCCCCCCTCCCCCCAGTATTAGAATGTTCCAGTCCGGAATCCGGTGTATACCGAGTATGAGGAGTCACCCCTCCCCCCTCCATGCTGAGGACTTACCCGGGCCGGCCAGTGTGGGTATCCCTTCATCTTGGCGAAGATCAGATCGCCGCACTTGTACACCTCCTGCCTGCTGGATCGGGACATGGCTGAGCCGGGCTGTGTGTGGGGTGAAAGGCACGGGGTAGGCCGGAAGGCGATGTCGGTCGGAGGAGAAGGAAGAGGCGGCGTGCGGCCTGTGTCTAGGTCTGGGCGGGGGAGTCTCTGTCCAGCGCTGGGCCCATCCACTTGTTTGTGTTTGAATCTCTCCTCTCTGGCGGTGATTTGCTCCCTCCTCCGCTCTTCTCCCCGCCTCGCTTCACTCCTCCCCTCCAATCGGCGCTCCGCTCGCCGCGCCTGCCCCCTTTCCTGCATTGCCATTGGGGCACGCTTCCCGCCTCGCGCCGACGTCATCGGCAGGCGCATGCAAGGAGCCAGAGAGAATGGATTGTTGCCGGGGGAACGAGCGGCGCGAAATTAAGATCTCGCTCTAGATACCGCGAGAACAACCTGACGTTACGCGCTGCTAGAGCGTGAGAGGGGAAAAAATACGTATACAACCAAAAAAATGGCGCTTACCCGCCATTTTGTTTATTAATAAAGGTGTACAGTAAAAAATAAAGTTTATGCTTTTTACTTGCTCTGTCAATCTTTGAGCTAATCATATATTTGTATTTATTCATATATATATTTACAGTATCTCACAAAAGTGATTACACCCCTCACATTTTTGTAAATATTTTATTCTATCTTTTCATGTGACAACACTGAAGAAATGACACTTGTCTACAATGTAAAGTAGTGAGTGTACAGCTTGTATAACAGTGTAAATTTGCTGTCCCCTCAAAATAACTCAACACACAGCCATTAATGTCTAAACCTCTGGCAACAAAAGTGAGTACACCCCTAAGTGAAAATGTCCAAATTGGGCCCAATTAGCCATTTTCTCTCCCCGGTGTCATGTGACTCGTTAGTGTTTCAAGGTCTCAGGTGTGAATGGGGAGCAGGTGTGTTAAATTTGGTGTTATCGCTCTCACTCTATCATACTGGTCACTGGAAGATCAACATGGCACCTCATGGCAAAGAACTCTGAGGATCTGAAAAAAAAGAATTGTTGCTCTACATAAAGATGGCCTAGGCTATAAGAAGATTGCCAAGACCCTGAAACTGAGCTGCAGCACGGTGGTCAAGACCATACAGCGGTGTAACAGGACAGGTTCTACTCAGAACAGGCCTCGCCATGGTCGACCAAAGCAGTTGAGTGCTCATGCTCAGCATCATATCCAGGGGTTGTCTTTGGGAAATAGACGTATGAGTGCTGCCAGCATTGCTGCAGAGGTTGAAGGGGTGGGGGGGTCAGCCTGTCAGTGCTCAGACCATACACTGCACACTGAATCAAATTGGTCTGCATGGCTGGTCATCCCAGAAGGAAGCCTCTTCTAAAGATAATGCACAGGAAAGCCGCAAACAGTTTGCTGAAGACAAGCAGACTAAGGACATGGATTACTGGAACCATGTCCTGTGGCCTGATGAGACCAAGACAAACTTATTTGGTTCAGATGGTGTCAAGATGGTCAGGTGGTGTGGTGCGGCAACCAGGTGAGGAGTACAAAGACAAGTGTGTCTTCCCTACAGTCAGACATGGTGGTGGGAGTGTCATGGTCTGGGGCTGCCTGAGTGCTGCTGGTACTGGGGAGCTACGGTTGATTGAGGGAACCACGAATGCCAAAATGTACTGTGACATACTGAACCTGAGCATGATTCCCCCCCTTCAGAGACTGGGCCACCAGGCACCGCTTGCTAAAGAAGCTGAGGGTAAAGGTGATGGACTGGCCAAGCATGTCTCCAGACCTAAACCCTATTGAGCATCTGTGGGGCATCCTCAAACGGAAGGTGGAGGAGCGCAAGGTCTCTAACATCCACCAGCTCTGTGATGTCATCATGGAGGAGTGGAAGAGGACTCCAGTGGCAACCTGTGAAGCTCTGGTGAACTCCATGCCCAAGAGGGTTAAGGCAGTGCTGGAAAATAATGGTGGCTACACAAAATATTGACACTTTGGGCCCAATTTGGACATTTTCACCTAGGGGTGTACTCACTTTTGTTGCCAGTGGTTTAGACATTATACAAGCTGTACACTCACTACTTTACATTGTAGACAAGTGTCATTTCTTCAGTGTTGTCACATGAAAAGATGTAATAAAATATTTACAAGAATGTGAGATACTGTGTGTATATATATATATATATATATATATATATATATAAATATTTATATATGTACCAAAAAAGAGAGCGAGACTCACAGGTCTTGAAAGGTGATCGCATAATGGCGGTTTAATTCAACGTTTCAACAAGGAAGGCGAGCTTGTGCACAAGCTCGTCAAAACGTCAAATTAATTAAACCGCCATCGTGCGCTCACCTTTCAAGACCAATGAGTGTCACTCTCTTTTTTGGTATATATGCACTACAGTCTTTGCTGTGCACCCAGGCCCAGCACATGAACTTTAATGGCATCCCAGTCTTAGTCTGTAGGGTTCAATATTGAGTTGGCCCACCCTTTGCAGCTATAACAGCTTCAACTCTTCTGGGAAGGCCGTCCACAAGGTTTAGGAGTGTGTCTATGGGAATGTTTGACCATTCTTCCAGAAGCTCATATGTGAGGTCAGGCACTGATGTTGAACTAGAAGGCCTGGTTCGCAATCTCCGCTCTAATTCATCCCAAAAGTTGTTCTATCGGGTTGAGGTCAGGACTCTGTGCAGGCCAGTCAAGTTCTTCCACCCCAAACTTGCTCATTCATGTCTTTATGGAGCTTGCTTTGTGCACTGCTCCAAATCATTAGGTGGAGGGGGGATTATGGTGCGGGGTTGTTGTTCAGGGGTTGGGCTTGGCCCCTTTAGTTCCAGTGAAGGGAACTCTTAAGGCGTCAGCATTCCAAGATATTTTGGACACTTTCATGCTTCCAATTTTGTGGGAACAGTTTGGGGATGGCCCCTTCCTGTTCCAACATGACTGCACACCATATTTATACATCAGGGGTAGGCAACCTTAAATTGGTGGAAATCTACCTGAACAACATAGGAGAAGTCAGAGATCACCGGGCACAGTGTTGCCCAGTGTCGCCTCCTCGCACCCGATTTAAACCTCTAATTGCCGTACTACCGTGTTGCAATCATGTGCATTACATGGAAAGCATGGGTTAAACTCAGATGGTGAGGAGGCGTATCGCATCTGTTGCCTCTTCACCACCTGCCAATACACACTCGGATCGCTTTTCCGAGGAGCAGCAGTGCCTGCTGCACTTGTGAATGAGCCCTTAGTTACATTAGGCAGCGGCACCCTTAGGGCTCGTTCACACGTAAAGTTGGGGGGTGGTAAAACAGGAGGATATAATAGAAGTCTATGGCTAAGTGCAGCAAACCCACAGGAAAGCTGCAGGTACACTGCACTGCACCCCCAGTGTGGTAAACCACGGTGCATTAGTGTGAAAGCAGCCCAATATTATTATTCCCCAGCAAGCTCAGACCACAATCTACCAGTCACCTTTCAATGATATATATATATAGTATCTCACAAAAGTGAGTACCGTACATTTTTGTAAATATTTTACTATATCTTTTCATGTGACAACACTGAAGAAATTACGCTTTCCTACAATGTAAAGTAGTGAGTGTACATCTTGTATAACTGTAAATTTGCTGTCCCCTCAAAATAACTCAACACACAGCCATGTCTAAACGTCCAAAAGTGAGTACACCCCTAAGTGAAAATGTCCAAATTGGGCCCAATTAGTCATGTGACTCGTTAGTGTTACAAGGTCTTGGGTGTGAATGGGGAGCAGGTGTGTTAAATTTGGTGTTATCGGGGGCGTGGCTAAACCATGGAAGCGTGAGGACGCTCAGACCGGAGCTCTGCACTGGAACGGGCCGAGAACCCACCATATAACCGCCCAGACGAGCCAGCTTCTCATGCCAGGGGATCGTAAACACCCGCCGGCTAGTGGGGAACGGAGGGGACCCGAGATTTCTCACTATTTCCTGCGGCAACACCAGCTTTCTTCACCGGCCGCACGAGGCAAGATGGCGCCGCCACGAGTCCCGCCGGGAGGCACCGCTGTAATAGCAAGTAAGAAGGGGGGACAGATGGACACTGTAGCAGCAGAGGAAGATTTCCCCCCTCTTCCCCCCAGGTCTCACTCTCCCATACAGTCCCCTGCCATTCCCTTCTTGAACTCACAATTGCCATCTGAGAGCATAGGGGGAACGAACAGCCCCCTGGAGGAATCCCTGAAAGGCATAGTCTCAGGCCTACCTACAAAGCAGGATCTCAACGCTATGGCAGCCTCCATAGTTAATGCACTTACAAATGAACTGCATGACTTAAAACAACAGGTGGACACGGTAGAGGAAAGGGTGACTGTGATAGAGGCCTCGCAGACAACCACAGACGCACGCATCACTGCCCTAGAGCAAGAACATAAAGTTTATCGCCGCCATCTTGTGGATGCCCACCTGAGGATCGACGATGGCGAAAACAGAAGTAGGAGGAACAATCTACGCCTCAGAGGTATCCCGGAGGCTACTATGGGCCCAGATCTCCGCTCTACTGTCGTGGCGATCCTAAACCAGGTTCTGGGTAAGCCACCTACCGCGGACCTGGAGCTGGACAGGGTACACCGTGTGCCCGGACCCCGGGCCCCCCCCACGGTGCAGCGGGCCCCGGCGGACCAAGATCTCCCCCGTGATGTTCTGTGCAGGGTACACTTTTTTACTATTAAGGAGGAGATCCTGCGTCTGGCGTGGGAGAAGGGCACAATTGACTTTGATGGAGCGCCCATACGGATCTACCCTGATGTATCCAGACAGACCCGTGTCATGAGAGGCCTGCTGCGACCATTGCTGGAGGTGATACGGGAAGCCGAAGCCACATACCGATGGGGTCATCCCTTTCACCTGATTGTCCGGAAGCAAGGCTCAGAGTTCCACCTTCGCGCCCCGGACCAGCTGCCGGACCTCTTCCAATTCATAGCCAAACCTGCTGTCAATGTACCTAACTGGTTCGACTACCTGCTGTCCCAGGACACCTCAAGTCCAGCCCTGCCCAGGCAACAGAGGATCAGACGACCACGTTCCCGTCCGCCCAATCGAGACGCTTACAGACCACATCCAACGACCTCCGAAGATTGACCGCCTCTTCTTCCGCATGGACTGGTAAGGATGTGCAGTATTCCCCCTAGGCAGTTTCTACTTCTAATGGTACTTTCTCTATGACTTTCTTTGCAATTGCCCCGTCAACCACCAAGACCCCTGTCAAACCTAAGAGAGGACATATATCATTTTTCACTTTTCATTTTTCCCCCTTTTTTGCTGTCCCATGGACAGGATTTGAAAATATCCAGTGAACTAAAGCCGCAGCAGAGGAGGACGTTTCTCTACCCTTTATGCATTCACCTGGAGTGCCTGTCTTTTCTTTTATTTTCATTTTTTCTCTTTTTATTTTTACCCATCCTCTGTATATTTGGGGACTACCTTGGTGGGGAGGGGGGGAATGTTGTGCACCTCAGATAGCCAGATTGCGTTAAGAGTTGACCGGAGTATTTTATCTGCAGCAGAATCGGAAGGGCTTTAGATAGTAAAGATGCTTTTCAGACTGTTGCAGCATTTTTGCTGCCAATGCCAATGTTATTTTTCCCTTTATTTGTCTTTTATATATAGCCCACCTAACCTTACTTCCTACATTCAATTGCTGCAGATGCTTACTATCCAGGAAAATGGTGTCCCGGTCTTGAGGCATCGGGGGAAGGGACGTAGAAAACTCCGACGGGTCCCACCTACCGACCTCCATGACCTGAGTCGGGTCCCTGAACTACAGAGCCCTCCTCCCGATGCAACAACGCCTTGTGGTTGCAATGGACTGGTATCTGTTTATGGTATGTTTACTTCATGTTCGCTTGACTATGCCTAATGTTAAGTTGGTTCTGCCATGATATTTATAGTTAGTGGTTCCCATGACCCTACCTAGTGCATCTCCCTTCTCAATGACTTCTGTTTTTGTTAAATTCTTGGTCATTGAATTCTCTGACCAATAATCCTCACCGCCCTGTTCACCCCCAGTTAGGGCGGTCACCCGATTGGACCTCTTAGTGCTAATCGGAAGACCAAAGAGTAACTGTCCTAATAGATTGCTTTTTCCCCAACCCCTGCCCCCTTCCTTCCCCCCTCCTTTTCTTGCCCGTTACCCCCTCCTCTACCCCTCCGCTTGCTCCACCCCCCTTCCCCCCCCCCCTCCCCTAGTGCCCCTTTTCTGTCGGTCGGTGGTGTTGCCCCCCCCCCCCCCGGTTGGGTGAGGGCGGACACTAGAGAAGTTTATCTACACCACATTATTGTCCTTGCTCTCCGGACTAATAGCTGACGCTATGGGTCTCCTAAAGGTCACCTCCCTCAATGTACGTGGTCTTAATGTACCAGAAAAACGCTCCCAGCTCTTGACCGACTTGCGTAAAGGCAAAACCCAAATTGCTTTCCTACAGGAAACGCACTTCCATGGTGATCGTATTCCTAAATTGACTAATGGAACGTTCCCGACGGCATACCACAGCACATCGCCCATCTCTAAATCTAAGGGGGTCAGCATCCTTGTAGCAAAATCGGTTCCATGGGTCTTTGGGGCCCAGCTGGTGGATCCCCAGGGTCGCTTTCTCCTCCTAAAGGGAAGGGTGTCCGATGTGCAGGTTACCTTCGCCAATGTATATTTCCCCAATATAGACCACCCACAATTCCTGCAGAAGCTGCTACCGCAGTTACTGGAGTTTTCGGAGGGGGTGCTTGTCTTCGGGGGGGACCTCAATTTCACAATGGATCCCCTGCTAGATGCCTCACGCGGCTCATCCCATCTACCTTATACACGCCTCAAGAGACTGAAGGCAGACCTCCATGCTCTGCGCCTAGTAGACCCCTGGCGCCTATCGCGTCCGCAAGATAGGGACTATACGTACTTCTCTTCAGTCCACCACTCATATTCGAGACTGGACTATTTACTGATCACACATAAAGATATAGCTAGGGTAGTGAATACCTCCATAGATGTCATTTCCCTTTCAGACCATGCACCGATCCATATGACTCTCCAATTGGGTCCAGTAACCCGGACCCCACCCTCCTGGAGGCTTAATGAAGCCTTGTTACAATCGGAAGAGACATGCACAGAAATACAGACTAAGTTAAGGGAATACTTCGCTGTCAATGAAGCCTCAGTTCCCAACCCTTTAATGGTTTGGGAGGCTCATAAGACAGTTATTAGGGGCACTTTAATTAGTATAGGGGCCCGCCTTAAGCGAGAAAGAACTCGTCGCATTGATGAGCTCTTCGCCCAGGTCCGTGTTCTGGAGGGTGCCCATAAGGCCAGTCTTGCCCGTGCCGCCCACCATGACCTTCTTAAAGCCCGTGAGGAGCTTCGTGCACTCTTGTTCCACAAAACGAAACAAAAATTGGCATGGACGCGTCGGACGATGTACGAGTACTCCAATAAACCCGGCTCGCTCCTAGCCAGAGCACTACGGGGCCCACGTACCACAACCTATATCTCACACATCCTGTCATCCTCTGGTCGTAAGATGACTACATCATCTGACATTGCGGCGGAGTTTCGATCCTTCTATGAAGGCCTCTACAACCTTGATGGGCGACCATCGGGGGACCCTAATTCTGCCGGGGGATTTACCCCCCGCTCCTACATCACCATGTCGGGTATGCCCTCACTCCCGACTGAGGTCCAGGAAGAGTTAGAGGAACCCATCACTGTAGAGGAACTGGGTGTAGCATTAGCGAACTCAAAGCCTAAGAAGGCCCCAGGCCCAGACGGATTTACCCCGGCATACTATAAGACATTCTTTGAGACGCTGTCTAACCCCCTGGTGTCTGCACTCAACTCGATCACAGAGGGCAACTCCTTTCCCATTGACACCTTAAGGGCCTACATTTCCCTTATCCCTAAAGAGGGGAAGGACCCCTTGCAGTGTGGAAGCTATCGGCCGATAGCTCTCCTGAACGCCGACCTGAAATTGTTTGCCAAGATACTGGCCAATAGGCTAATTCTGCATATGCCAAACCTGATCCATAAGGACCAGGCAGGCTTTGTGCCACTACGAGAACCCCGCGATAACACCATCCGGGTAATCAATTTGATCCACGCAGCCAGGACATCACGGCGACCCCTTCTCCTGCTATCTACGGATGCGGAGAAGGCTTTCGACCGTGTGGATTGGTCCTTCATACAGGCCACTCTGGAACATATCGGCCTCCGCTCATCAATGCTCAGCTGGATACTTTCCCTCTACTCGCATCCTACAGCAGCAGTTAAGATAAACGAAACAAGGTCGAGCTACTTCCCTATACGCAATGGCACCCGACAGGGTTGTCCTCTGTCTCCGCTTATCTTTATACTCACGTTGGAGCCCTTCCTTTGCAGGATAAGGGCGGACTCGGGCATCGCCGGTTATCACAAACCCTCCGGGTCGCATAAGGTAGCCGCTTTCGCCGACGACCTCATCTTTTTCCTATCGGACCCACTGGCATCACTCCCCAATCTACTCCACTCCCTCCGAATTTACGGGGATCTCTCCCAATACAAAATTAACTTAACAAAATCCTCCCTTCTTAATATCACGGCGGGCACAGACATAGTACGCAGATTGCGCGCAGAATATCAGTTACATTGGGCAACCGACACTATCCCATATTTGGGAGTTTACATTACCCCCGACCCTGCCAATCTATATCAGGCGAATTTTGCTCCTCTACTCCTTCGCCTCAAGACAGACCTGTCCCACTGGCATGCCTTGACTTTGACATGGTTCGGTCGATGTAATGCCATCAAGATGACAGCCATGCCTAGGGTGCTCTACTTGCTACAGGCCCTCCCCATTCGTCTCCCTCCCCCCTTCTTCAAACGGATTCACTCACTGTTCCGTGACTTCATCTGGTCACACCGAAAGCCACGTATTAAACTGCAACTTCTCCACATGGCAAAGCACAAAGGAGGGATAGGTCTCCCTGATGTGAAAGCGTACTATAGGGCAACCCACCTCACCAGGGTAGTGGATTGGCACTGTCATGCGGAGGCAAAGCAGTGGGTGACGATGGAGTTTGAGGACTCCGAAGGCACGGCCAAGTGCTGGCCCTGGACCACCACTCCCCTATCGAGGGACATCGCTGCGCACCCCACTCTTGGAAGCACGATCCAGGTGGCGAGAGATGCTTTCAAGCATTCCTCGATATCCCCCATACCCTCACCTATGGTGCCAACCCCGGGCAACCCTGATTTTCCACCCGGTTGCGGGGGCCCTGTATTCCGTTACTTGACAAGGGAGGGCAGCTGGCCACACCTCCACGATTTCCTGGACCCGACTGGCCAGCTTGCGGCGGACGCCGGGTTGGCAGGTTCTGACCCTCCACTAGACTTTCTGAGCGGCCTCCAACTTCGCAATTTCTTACGCCGTTGCGCACGGGCACCGGGCATATCGCGTAAGCTCACAGAGCTGGAACAAATCTGTCATCGTAAAGAACCGACCCGCCATTGCCTATCACTGATCTATTCCTCACTAATATCACCAACAGAAGGATTCGTACCACCCTTTCTCTCTAAGTGGGAAGAAGAATTAGGCATACAATTCAATGAATCCCAAAGAGGAAAGATCCTACATTTTGCCCAGAAGTCATCCCTGGCCACCAGGGTACAAGAGACGTGCTATAAAGTAGTGACTAGATGGTACAGGGTACCTTCTACCCTGCACCGTTTTTCCCCGCAGGTCTCGAGCTTGTGTTGGCGATGTGGGGAGGAAGAGGGAACGATGCTCCATGTTTTCTGGGACTGTCCCAAAATCAAACCGTACTGGCTGGAGGTGGCACGCACAGTTGAACACCTGACTGGTGTTGCCTTGGAGGGGGACCCTGGGGCCTGCCTGCTGCACCTCTCTAAACGTCCGATCAAGAAATACAAAGCCTCTCTAACCATCCAATTGCTGAATGCAGCTAAGGCATGTATACCCCTATGTTGGAGGTCGGAGTTCCCACCTACAAAAATGCAGTGGTATGCTAAAGTGAACGAACTTCGAGACATGGAAGATCTAACTGCCACGCTGTACGACAGGGAGGAGGCCTTTCGGGAGACATGGAGACCTTGGCAACACTTTACTTACTCTGATCCATACCTCCAGGAGATGGCTCACTCTGAATAATTCTGTGGACTGGGTTGCCTGTTTGGCAGGGGGGCACCACCGCCACTGCAATCCCTTCCCCCTTCTCCCTCCCTCCTCCCCCCCCCCTTCTTCCACCCCTCTCTCCCCCCCCCTTTCTACCCCCCCTCTGTTTTCCCCTTACCCCCTCCAGCTGTGGGGAAAGCTCAGTCAGATAATGAGCATATCTTGGTATATATTGCCCATCAGTACTCCCACGGCTGGACTCAGCTGGTCGCTTGGAGGGGTTCCCTCCCGACCGGTTGAGGAATTTTTAATTTTATTATTCACGAATCAGTCTTGGTTGTTATATAGACTCAAACGGGGTTTTAAGTTGATATCTAAGAAACTCCCATTTCTTTTTGTTTATCTCAGACTGGGATCTCAGACTACCCCACCATAGGGTTATAACTCTCCATACGCCACACTGAATGTATACTTAAGGGGTTTGTTGGATTGCCGTCCCTATTTCGTTCTATAATCCTTTATGTGACAGGCCTATGGCTTAATTATCTATGTATATGCTGACTTTTGTTACATCTGTATCTGTGGATTACCATGTGATGTGTTTGAAAGAAATAAAGAATTACAAAAAAAAAAAAAATTTGGTGTTATCGCTCTCACTCTCTCATACTGGTCACTGGAAGTTCAACATGGCACCTCATGGCAAAGAACTCTAAGGATCTGAAAAAAAAGAATTGTTGCTCTAGATCAGGGGTCTCATAGTACTGGCCCGCGGGCCATTTGCGGCCCGCGGACCGGTTAAAAATGGCCCGGAGGCAGGGCCGATCCAGGATGTCTTTTTGCACTGCACCGCAGAAGCGGAGGGACTGCCCCAGGGGACATGTATCAATGCAAAAAAAAGTTTTAAAAACGGCCGGTTTTTCGGGAGCAGTGATTTTAATGATGCTTAAAGTAAAAAAAAAAAAAAAGTGAAATATTCCTTTAAATATCCTACCTGGGGTGTAAAGTGGCGCGTGTTTCCCGTGCTTAGAACAGTCTCTGCACAAAATTAAATTTTTAAAGGAATAAAAGTCATTTAAAACTGCTTGCGGCTTAAATGTAATGTCGGGTCCCGGTAATATGGATGAAAATCAGTGAGACAAACGGCATGGGTACCCCCCAGTTCATTACCAGGCCCTTTGGGTCTTGTATGGATATTAAGGGGAACCCCGCACCCAAATTAAAATAAGGAAAGGTGTGGGGCCACCAGGCCCTATATACTCTGAACAGCAGTATACAGGCGGTGCAAACAAGACAGGGACTGTAGGTTTGTTGTTAAGTAGAATCTGTTTGTAATTTTGAACTGGTACATTTTTAAAGTGTTTAGCTCCAGCCAAAAAAAATCTATTTTTAGCTTTTTGGAAAACATAGGGAAGGGTTATCACCCCTGTGACATTTGTTTTGCTGTCTGTGCTCCTCTTCAGAAGATTGCACCTCACTTTCTGTCCCAATGACAAATGTTTTTTGAAAATGTGGGGTTTTAAGTTAAACAAGGATTGGTGATAGAGCATCAGTGGAAAGGAGAAACGTTTTTCCCATATTAACTCTTACAGGAGAGAATTTCCCTTCCTAGGGGTAAATTTCATCTTACTTCCTGTTGTCTCCTTCCGTTTGCAAGTAGGAGTCGTTTGTAAGTTGAATGTTTGAAAGTAGGGGCCTGCCCTATATACATTGCAGAAATTGGGGCCTTAGGTGTTGGTGTTGCCACAACACTGTAAGCCTTCACAGGGCCCTGCTGTGAAATATTAGATCAAGAATTGTAATTACATGCCCCTGTTAAACAGGGGCTGAAAAATTGGGCCTTAGGCACTGGTGCCACAACACTGCAACCCCTCACAGATACTCTAGTTGGAGCGCAGGAATGAGCCCTGCTGCAAAGTATTGCATCAAAAATTGTAAATACACGCCCCTGTTAAACAGGGGCAGAAAAATTGGGCCTTAGCCACTGGTGGCGGCGCCCAGAACCAAAAATATTCTTGCAAGCTATCAGCATGATCATTGAGGAGGAAGAGGATAGTCACTCAGCATAACAGGATAGTTACTCAGCATCAGTATAGGGAGTCTTGAAGGAATCTGACATTTAAAAAAAAATTATTCGGTTATATCAGCATCAGGTGCTTGGTATCTGGTGGTGATCCAAGATTGATTCATTTTTATGAAGGTCAGCTGATCGACCTAGTCGGTGGACAGGCGCACCCTGTGATCGGTTACAAAGCCTCCAGCAGCACTGAATGTGCGTTCTGAAAGAACGCTGGATGCAGGACAAGCCAGTAGCTCAATTGCATACTGTGCAAGCTCTGGCCAGTGATCCATCCTCAAGACCCAGTAACCCAGAGGATTTTCGGGGGGAAAGGTGTCCAAGTCAGATCTTGCCCCTAGGTATTCCTGCACCATGTAAAACAGACGCTGGCGATGGTTGCTGGAACCGATCATACCTTAGGGCTGCGGACTAAAAAAACTATCTGAACGCATCGGTCAGACGGCCACCTTCTCCACCGCTCCTTCTTTGACTGACCGAAGCCTCAGCAACACGTTGTCCAGGAACAGGAGTTTGTAACCTCCCAGTCTCTGGGAACGCGTTGCACAGACCTTTCTGCAAGGCCTTCCGAAGATGTTTCATTCTCTGCTCCCTCTGCGACGGCAAGATAAGGTCCGCAACCTTACCCTTGTAATGTGGATCAAGGAGGGTTGCCAGCCAGTAACAATCCCTCTCCTTGATACCATGAATACGAGGATCCTTCCGCAGGCTTTGCAGGATCAGGGAGGCCATGCAGCGTAGGTTTGCTGAGGCATTCGGTCCGGAGTCCTCTGGGTCACTAAGGACGACATGATCCACAGCCACCTCCTCCCAGCCACGTACAAGTCTATGGGTTTCTTGGGACTGTAAATGATCCCTTAAAGACTGCTGCTGATGCTGAGTGCCAGGCTCCACCTCCATGCTGACACAATCCTCCTCCTCCTCTTCCTGTGTGATCGGCGGGCATGCAGGAACACTGTCTGGATAAAGGGGGCCTTGAGAGCTAAGGAAGTCCTCCTCTTCCTGCCTTTGTTCTGCCTCAAGTGCCCTGTCCATTGTTCCACGCAGCGTGTGCTCCAACAGGTGGTCAAGGGGGACAGTGGCACTGCTGCATGCACTGTCACTGCTCACCATCCTCGTGGCCTCCTCAAATGGTGACAGGACAGTGCATGCATCCCTGATCATGGCCCACTGGCGTGGGGAAAAAAAACAAGCTCTCCTGACCCTGTCCTGGTGCCATAGTCGCATAGGTACTCATCTCATTGATGGCCCTCTGCTGCGTGTGCAGCCACTGCAGCATGGCCAACGTTGAGTTCCACCTGGTGGACATGTCACAGATTAGGCGGTTCTTGGGCAGGTTAAATTCCTTTTGGAGGTCAGCTAGCCGAGCACTGGCATTATACAACCAGCGGAAATGCACACAGACTTTCCTGGCCTGCCTCAGGACATCCTGTAAGCCCGGGTACCTGCCCAAGATCCGCTGCACCACCAAGTTAAGGACGGGAGCCAAACAGGGCACATGGCGTAAGCTGGCGTGGCGTCAACCACCTCTGAACCTGCCCCTGCAGAGCTGACAGAATCTCTGCCCCAGTGTGGCTCCTGTCCCCCAAGCACACCAGCTCAAGCACCACATGGCATATTTTGGCCTGCGTACTTGCGTAGCCCCTTGAACGCCTACAGAGCACCGCTGGTTCCGAGGACAAAGCACAGGAAGAGGCAATAGAGGAAGAAGAAGAGGAGGGGGTGGAGGAGAGAGGTGTGTCAGAATCACCAGTAGTAGCATTTTGGAGGCGTGGTGGCGGAACAACCTCCAACACTACTGCACCTTGTCCTGCATCCTTCCCAGCTGCCAGCAGAGTCACCCAATGCACCGTGAAACTTAGGTAACGTCCCTGTCCATGCCTGCTGGACCATGAGTCAGCGGTAATATGCACCTTACCACTGACCGCCCTGTCCAGCGAGGCCAAGACATTGCCTTCCACATGCCGGCAGAGAGCCAGAATCGCCTTCCATGAGAAAAAGTGGCGTTTGGGAACCTGCCACTGAGGAACCGCACATTCCACAAACTCACAGAAGGGGGCAGAGTCTACCAACTGAAAAGGTAGCAGTTGAAGTGCTAGCAATTTTGCCAAGCTAGCATTCAAGCGCTGGGCATATGGATGGCTGGGAGCGAACTTCTTTCTGCGGTGCAGCAGCTGGGGCAGGAAAATTTGCCTGGTACAATCTGACATCGGTGTACCGATAGCAGGTTCCCCGCAAGTACTTGGCTGTGACACACTTAATTCTACACCTTCATTCCTCTCAGTGCAGGTCTCAGAGAGGACTGAAGGTATAGTGGGGTTGGAGATCCCAGCTGATGAGGAGCAAGGAGAGGTCCTCTTTGTTCTTTGGTGTGGGTCTTTTAGGTACACTTGCCAACGAACTGCACGGCAGGTCAACAAATGTCTGGTCAAGCATGTAGTGCCCAAGCGGAAGATGTTTTGGCCACGCGAGATACGTGTGAGACATATGTTGCAAATAGCAGCGGTGGATCTGATGCACTCGTCTCAAAAAAGGCCCACACCAAAGAACTTTTGGAATAACGCGCAGAGACAGCAGCGCCCTGCACATGCGGAGCTCTGCAGTGTGATGCAGTCAGTGTGCTGCCCTTATGCTGGCCCCTGGAGTGCATCCTGCCTCGTTGGTGATGTGCCTCCTCCTCCTCCTCCTCTCTCCTATCAGGCACCCACGTGGAGTCAGTGACCTCATCATCCCCTCCCTCCTCATCACTGGAGCAAACCTGGCAGTATGCTGCAGCAGGGGGAACATGACTGCCAGATTGCTGTCCTTTTTGGGCACCCCCTCTGTCTGGGCTCACGTTACTGCCTTCCTCTAGCTGAGTACCATCATCAGAGCCTTCAAAACGCTGGGCATCCTCCTGGAGCATGTACCCAACACTGTGGCCAAACAGTTCGGGGGACTCCTCAGGAGGACATGGTGGGGCTAGGGAAGGAGTGACTAATGCCATTGAGCCGAGGGAAGAGGCCGCGTTGGCAGCTGCTTTGCAGACAAAGTACCCTGAGCCTGGTTGAGAGAAGATGAGGAGGATGAGGACGGCTTGGTCATCCACTCGACCAAGTCTTCCGCATGTTGCGGCTCAACACGGCCAGCTGCCAAAAAAAAAAGGACAAGTGTGTCCCACGGCCACGTGCTGATGAGGATGCACCATGTCCACGACCAGCACTGTTGCCTCTAGACACAGAGCCTGCTTGCCCTCTTTTATTGGCTTGTGACTGTCTGCCTCTCCTTGTTGGCCTTCCAGACATACTATTGGCCTGCAGTGAGATGTAGCTGCACAAAACTGGGATGTATATATATACTGATTATACTGCAGCTAGCAGAATCAACTGCCTGCCTGTAGTATTATTAGTATGATAACACCTGCACTTGTCTTCAGGTAGCTATACTGTAGGTGCAACTGTGCAGGGTTACACAGTACACTAACTGGAAATACTTCAAGAGCCTGCCTGTGCTATTAATAGTATCAGAAGAAGCACACAAGCATCTGGCTTCAGGTAACTATGCTGTAGGTGCAACTGTGCAGGGTACACAGTACACTAACTGGAAATACTTCAAGAGCCTGCCTGTGTTATTAATAGTATCAGAAGAAGCACACAAGCACTTGGCTTCAGGTAGCTATACTGTAGGTGCAACTGTGCAGGGTTACACAGTACACTAACTGGAAATACTTCAAGAGCCTGCCTGTGCTATTAATAGTATTAGAAGCACACAAGCACCTGGCTTCAGGTAGCTATACTGTAGGTGCAACTGTGCAGGGTACACAGTACACTAACTGGAAATACTGTAAAAACACCTGCCTGCCTGTCAGTATATTAGGAAGAGAATAACAGGAACGGATCTAGCTAAACTGAATACAGTGTGTATATATATATATATATATATATATATATATATATATATATATATATATATATATATACAACACCTGGGATGCATATAGATACACAATACACTGCAAGTGCAGCTAACCGACTCAACCTGCCTACTCTATCTAACTTAAATCAAATGACACTGTCTCTCTGTCTATCTATCTCTCTCCACCGCAACACACTACACAGGGTCAATGTGCAGGCGGCCTTATATAGTGTGGGGCGTGTACTAACTCCCCTGAGCCATAATTGGCCAAAGCCTCCCTGGCTTTGGCCAATTACGTCTCTCTGTACACACTGTGCTGTGAATTATGGGCCGGGACACGCCACTCGAATGGCCCATAACGTTCGTAATTCGGCAAACGACCGAACACACGATGTTCGAGTCGAACATGCGTTCGACTTGAACACGAAGCTCATCCCTAGTGAAGAGTACAAAGACAAGTGTGTCTTGCCTACAGTCAAGCATGGTGGTGGGAGTGTCATGGTCTGGGGCTGCATGAGTGCTGCCGGTACTGGGGAGCTACAGTTCATTGAGGGAACCATGAATGCCAAAATGCACTGTGACATACTGAAGCAGAGCATGATCCCCTCCGTTCGGAGACTGGGCCACAAGGCAGTATTCCAACATTATAACGACCCAAAACACACCTCTAAGATGACCACTGCTAAAGAAGCTGAGGGTAAAGGTGATGGACTGGCCAAGCATGTCTCCAGACCTAAACCCTATTGAGCATCTGTGGGGCATCCTCAAACGGAAGGTGGAGGAGCGCAAGGTCTCTAACATCCACCAGCTCTGTGATGTCGTCATGGAGGAGTGGAAGAGGACCTCAGTGGCAACCTGTGAAGCTCTGGTGAACTCCATGTCCAAGAGGGTTAAGGCAGTGCTGGAAAATAATGGGGGCCACACAAAATATTGACACTTTGGGCCCAATTTGGATATTTTCACTTAGGAATGTACTCACTTTTGTTGCCAGTGGTTTAGACATTAATGGCTGTGTGTTGAGTTATTTGGAGGGGACAGCAAATTTACACTGTTATACAAGCTGTACACTCACTACTTTACATTGTAGCAAAATGTCATTTCTTCAGTGTTGTCACATGAAAAGATATAATAAAATATTTACAAAAATGTGAGGGGTGTACTCACTTTTGTGAGATACTGGGGCTGATTTACGAAAGCCGTGCACCATCAGTAGAGGTGCACAGCAAGGCGCAACGCACATTTTTCATATTTACAAAGCGAGAGCGACTTCCCCATTTATTATAGCGATCATGGTGCACGGGAGAATGCAATCTCTGCGCCACTATGGCCATGGCGCACGGCATCTTTAGTTCAATATTAACAGAAGATGGAGGTGCCAATAATATGGGGTGATGTGAGGAAGTTTAGTGACAACTGCCCAAATAACAAATATGCCCAAAATAGAATGAGAAAGTAACTTTTTCAGAGCAAGCCTGCTGTGCCTGCAAGTACGTTTAGAACTGCGTGAGATCAATGTAAGCAGTGCGCATGTGCTCTTGCGCTCGTTCAAATGTGTTTGTTCACTGCGCCGCCAAAATCTTAGTAAATGTCAAGTAACGTACATGCAATTGCGTGGGTTGAACTGGTGCACCTCTAAACTTGACTTTTTCTTTTTTACGCTGGTTCTCCTTTATGTATTTTTTTTTGGAGATTTGCACACAGGTCATGTTAGCATGTTACGTTGCCAACATGTGACATTTACCTTGTTAAAATTATGTAAAATGACTCTCGCTCCTCTAGCTCCTCCTAAAAGGGCATTTAAGCTCCCCCCTATAATGCATATGATTTCTTTGTGCTAGCTCAGTGTTTCTCAACTACGGTCCTCATGGCGCCCCAACAGGTCATGTTTTCAGGCTCACCATTATTCTGCACAGGTGATTTGATCAGTTTTCCTGCCTTAGTAATTACCACAGCTGTTTCATCTGCTGGAAATCCAGAAAACATGACCTGATGGGGCGCCTTGAGGACTGGAGTTGAGAAACATTGGGCTAGCTTTTGCTTTTAAAGGGGAACTCCACACTCCATTCTCCAATGCTCTTGTCTCCCCCTTCTAATGCATATGGTTTCTTTGGGCTAACTTTTGCTTTTAAAGGGTAACTCCACACTCCACTCCATTCTCAAAAGGCTGGTAGCTGCCTTCACCATTCCAAACCACATCCTTTTTTCAGAGCATTTAACAGGGCCAGATAGGAAAGGGGTGAGAAGAGCAATCGCCCAACCCCCTGCTGAACCATACAAGGCCACATGCACTCTACACAGCTGGCTGCCTTTGAGGCTTGTACCAACCACAAAGCACCTTGTACCCACTAGTTTAAAGGGGCTTTCCACATTCCGTAAAGCCCCCATCTGCAGCCCCCCGCAACCGCAGCCTAGGGTTGTGTGGAAGAGGCCCTGGTCCCCCTGAATATGGGAACAAGGTGGTTGGTGGTGGGGGTCAGACCATTTTGATTGGCCATTCTCTGTCCAACTCGATATTTCGGCAAAATAGGTAATAGGAAGACGCACTTGAACAATTAATTCAAATTATAGGAAATCAAACAGGCTCTTGCACCAAATCTATTTTATTTTTTAAGATCTAACTGTTTGCAGTGTATGGTCACCTTTAAAGATCAAGATCTGAAAATATTAATTTATTGGGTTTAGAAACACTTTTCTGTTCTTTGTAGTGTATTGAAAGATTTGGGTAAAAATATAAAAAAAAACACATTTCATAGATATATTAGAAGTAATAGGAATGAGATTAGCATCAAAAGGGTTAATTAACTGAGAACAGCCACTAATTGCCTAACAAGACACATCCAATGAGATGAAATTAACCAATTGTATTGGGCGTGTGCTATTATCAATGACAAAACCGCAGTTAACCTAGTACCAGTTGCAGTTTGCATATTTATTATCGTTTTGCGCTTCAAAGTGCGCCGGTTCACATGTTTGGTTAATGACTTTTCCAGGGCACCAATTAAGGTATGAACCTGCGCAGCGCATTCGTCTTAGTAAATCATAAAAATATCTAAACGAGAAACCAAGTGGATATTCCTTATGAATACATTAATGCCTTGCGGCATGAATATAGAACTTGATGTCAATTGTTTCATAAGTGATTATTGAAGTATGTAATTCTAATTCCACTTTAAGAGTATGTTATTATATCAATTTATTAATTTCTTTAAGGAATTTTGATTTATATATACAAATTCTATCTAGAAGCCATAGAGGATACAGTTAATTCCTGCTGGAGTGACCATGTCCAATAGAGTTAGCCATTGAACTGAATATTATATTGACCTATAGGATAGATTATATAGCCAAATGAGAATAGTTCAATTTTGTGATTCATTTTTTAAAGAGTTAATGCGAGGATCGCTAATATTTTATATCTTATATTTTATCTTTTTATTTTATTATGGCTGAGATTTTATTTTGTTAATGGTTCTGTAGTCAAGTCTTTCACTGTCTTATTTTATTGTTTTATATTGTGATTTTATATATAACATTTTGCAATCAATGCTCTTATCATACTATATTTACAGCATTCAATAAATTGAATGTTGGATTGATCTATGCTGATGGCCGATCAGCGTGCATTGGAAGGACTGTGAGGTTGCGGGTTATCTGCTCGATACGGACATGTGTCTGATGTGGGTAGTATGAAGCTCGCCAGACCATCTCTCTGGTGCATGTAGAGATCAACTAACAGCCGCCTTGCAAGTCTAAGTATAGAAGTGGTATGATGGAATGGATTAACAGATTGCAAAACGGGTAGTCTATATAATGGTACGTCGTGTAGCCACACCCTCAATTGATGTCGTGGATGACGAAACGCGTCAGCCTGGGGCTATACGATGACCAGTAGTGACGTGAACACGCCATTCAAGGATACCACTAACATTGGAAAGCCATGCTGCAGTTGGTAGGAGACACCGCCACGCTCCCCATTGGCGCTATTGCTTATTTCATATGCCTTTTTGAATTTGCATTTTTGTAAGTGTATGTCCTACAAGGGAGAATCAAATTTAATAAATCAGTTTGAAACGGGATTACGCTATGGAGTTTCCTTTTTCCCCATGTGAACGAGCTCATTAGTGGTTGGCCCGTCCTCCCGGCCGCCACAGCACCTGTGATCAATTATCCAGAGAGACAATTGAAACCAAGATCTGGTGTTCTGTGCCTGTTAAGAGTCTGATCTATAGGGGGACTTTTTACCCCCCCGATCCTACACGTGTGGAGGTGATGGTGAAATGGTTATATCTAGGACGTAATCAAGCACTTTTGTCTTTTTGGACTCTACGAAACATTTAATGTGAAGTATTTACATGTTTGCAGTGGTTATTTGGAGTTTAATCTTACATGGTCATGATAGCACACCCGGAATAGAGGGAATGTGTTTGATTATGTAGTGCTGCCTTGATGAATGTTTTTGTTTGTTTTAAGTTTCATTTGCTTGCCTTTGGTATATGTGGTAGCAGCTTCAGCCTTAAATAGGATATTTGTTTTTTACACCTTTTATGTTATTTTCACCCATCCCATAAGCACTTGAATTTGTAGGAAGTGGCTCGATTGTCACAAGCATAAATGAGCTAGCCCTTCATGGTTCTGTTCATTTTGAATGGCACCCCAATGTACCCCATAATACACCTGGCCTACAACACATTACAGCAAACCACATTGTAAATTGTGCATTACAGTGAACTTCAAAAAAAAAAGAAAAACACAAATTTTTTATGTCTTGAGTTGCGTTACCGCCGATTCACTTTAAATGAGCTACTTAAAGTGGAGTTCCACCCACTTTTACAACTCCAGCATCCCTCACTAAACTGTGCACTGTAAACGAATTGGATATTTTTTAATTTTTTTTCTCAGCACCTACTGTATATCTGCTGTATTCATTTTTCACTTCCTCCTCCCTGGCCGCGGCCCATCGCATCATTTCCTGTTTGCAATGCCTTCTGGGAAGGGGCGGCAACTTCCTCTGACACTGCCATTGCTATGGAAACCTGACCTGAAACCTATTACACTGCTTGTGCTGCACTGAGCATGTGCAAGATCTGCAAGGATGAGATCCAGGAAGAAATACAGTCTGGCTTCAGATGCCCAGACTTAAAATGGCCACGGCCTGCTGTAAGTTTATAAAATAACAAACTACTGCTATAAACTAACAAAACAGACCTTAGTTTACAGACTAACTTTACTAGAATACATCAAGCTTGTGTATTATAGGGGTATTTTTATTTAAAAAGTATAATTTCGGCCGGAACACCACTTTAAAGTGGTTCTAAAGGTTGAAGGTGTTTTACCTTCATGCATTCTGTGCATGAAGCTAAAAAACCTTTAGCATGTAGCTCCCCCTAATACTTACCCGAACCCGATCGTGATCCAGCGATGTGCACGAGATCAGCTGCTCTCCCAGGTCTCTGCCTTCTCATTGGCCATTGTCTCCTGTTGCTGTCAATCACAGCCAGTGAGGAGAGAGCGACGGCCGGGCTGAGTCCTGTTCTGTATGTCTTATGGAAGGAGCACACACGAGTGCCCCCATAGCAAGAGGCGAGGGAGCCAGAAGCACCAATGGGGGACCCGAGAAAAGCAGGATCGGGGCTTCTCTGTGCAAAACTATTGCACAGAGCAGTTAAGTATAACATCTTTGTTATGTTTTTTTTTAACCTTTAATATCACTTTTAGGGTTGGTTTACACTTGCTTCAAAACAAGTCTTCGGACAGGCTTTGTTAAAGCTCTCTGAATGCCAGTCAAAGCGCATGTCGCTAAATAAAAGGGTTAGCCTACAATCCTGTTTACACCTTGCGTTTGCTTTGCTTTGGCTTCGCTTCAAAAATTATACCCCCTGTCGCTTTAACCACTTGCCGACCGGCTCACGCTGATATACGTCGGCAGAAGGGCACATACAGGCAGATTAACGTACTTGTACGTTGCCCTTTAAGAAGCGTTTCGCAGGCGCGCGCCCGCCGCTGCCTCTGTGAGTGTAATCGCGGGACCCGTGGATTCGATGTCTGCGAGGATGCCCGCGATTGTCTCACGGAGAGGAAGAACGGGGAAATGCTGATGTAAACAAGCATTTCCCCGTTCTGCCTAATAACACTGACACTGATCACCGCTCCCTGTAATCGAGCCCCCCCCCCCCAGTTAGAATCACTCCCTAGGATACACTTAACCACTACAACGCCACCTAGTGGTTAACCCCTGCACTGCGAGTCACATTTACACAGTAATCAATGCATTTTTAATTGCACTGATCGCTGTATAAATGTGAATGGTCCCAAAATCACGCCAAAAGTTTCCGATCTGTCCACCATAATGTCGCAGTCACGATAAAAATTGCTGATCGCCGCCATTAGTAGTAAAAAAAAAAAAAAATATTAATAAAAATGCCATAAATCTATCCCCTATTTTGTAGGCGCTATAACTTTTGCGCAAACCAATTAATAAACTTTTTTTGTACCAAAAATATGTAAAAGAATACGTATCGCCCTAAACTGAGGAAAAAAAAAAATGTATATATTTTTTGGGGATATTTATTTTCGCAAAAAGTAAAAAAATAATGCATTTTTTACAAAATTGTCACTATTTTTTTGTTTATAGCGCAAAAATAAAAACCGCAGAGGTGATCAAATACCACCAAAAGAAAGCTCTATTTGTGGGGAAAAAAGGAAGTCAATTTTGTTTGGGAGCCACATTGCACGACCGCGCAATTGTCAGTTAATGCGACGCAGTGTTGAATCTCAAAAAGTGCTCTGGTCTTTGGGCACCCAAATGGTCCTGGGGCTTAAGTGGTTAATGGTTCTTTAAAGCCTCCATAGAAGTCTATGACAAAGTACGCTTAAAGCACCAGCGGCTTTTGAGAGGCTTTAAGGGCCCTTTCACACTGGGGTGGGGGCGACATCGGCGGTAAATCGCTCCTATTGTAAGCGTCGCTTTACTGTCGGTAAAATCGCCCCGCTAGCGGCCGAGAAAGGGTTAAAAACTACCGCAAAGCGCCTCTGCAGAGGCGATTTGCCGGCGGTATAGCCGCGCAGAGGTGATCAAATACCACCAAAAGAAAGCTCTATTTGTTGGGAAAAAAGGATGTCAATTTTGTTTGGGAGCCACGTTGCACGACCGCGCAATTGTCAGCTAAAGCGACGCAGTGTTGAATCTCAAAAAGTGCTCTGGTCTTTGGGCACCCAAATGGTCCGGGGCTTAAGTGGTTAATGGTTCTTTAAAGCCTCCATAGAAATCTATGACAAAGTCTATGACAAAGTACGCTATATACCGCTCCTTCACCGCTGCTGGCCAACAATGGGCAGGAGCGGTGAAGGAGCGGTACATACTCCGCTCCTTCACCGCTCCGAAGATGCTGCTAGCAGGACTTTTTTTCCCGTCCTGCTAGGGCACCGATCCAGTGTGAAAGCCCTTGGGGCTTTCACACTGGAGACAAAGCAGCGGCACTTTCGGGTCGGTTTGCAGGCGCTATTGTTAGCGCAATAGCGCCTGCAAACCGCCCCAGTGTGAAAGGGCCCTAATTCAGCTTTAGCTTCGGTTTGTGTTGGAGAAATTGCAGGTATGAGATATTAACACACACAGGGCATCTGTCAAGCTTCAACTAAGCTCAAAAAGAGCATCACGGAAGCATCGCCGACACTTCACCGAAGCATCAATAAAGCTTCATCGAAGCGCCACCGAAGCATCAAAAACACTTCATAAAAGCATGTTGAAGCAGTAGGCTCTTTAATGTTTGTTGAAGCCAAAGCAAGTGTAAATGAGCCCTAATACAGGAAACCTCAACACACAAAAAAATGCATAGGTTGCGCCAAAGTTTTCTGTGGTGTAAACCAACCCTTACTGTTGGTTTCCACTCTTTCATGGATGTTGATTTTTTGAAGTTCTGCTTTTGTGGAAACTGGTTCTCCAAGGTGTGTACTGAGTTCTGCTTTCAGTTTTAATTCAGTACTTCTGTGTTGTTTAGCCACAGGCCTCATTGGTGTTTGAGGGTCCCTTTCAGTCAAATTTGGTTTTCGGCCACAATTCTTCGCAATCAAGATGTCTTATCATGGTTTGAGTATGCAAGCATAACTGTTGCTCTGGAAATATCAAACAATTTTGATGTCATGGTTACAGTATGATCATTCAGGTTATGGTGAGAAGGGAATAAAGGAATAAAGAATCCCTCAACGCCAATCGGTGTATAGCACAAGACAGTATGAATTCACATGTCTGATTCCATTACATATCCTAAATAAGAGAATTATTCCTCATTTCAGGACAGTGTTTGGTGCCTTTCTTTATGCCCCAAACCATTGAATTCACATCCAGAACAGCCGGTATATAGTGTAGATATAGAATAATATTATAGACCAATTTGTTTCAAATTACTTATAGCTGCTTCAGGCTGTTTAGCCTTCACCAGTGCAGTGTATGTAAACCATGTTTTTTATGGAGTAGGACTTTGGACTCAACAAGACAGTAAAACCATACAGGTAATAGTGAGAAGGAACTAAAGGAATCGAAAGATCTCCAACCAAATCAGTACATAACACAGTAAAGCCTTCTTAGACACCCATTTTGCTGACCACTTGTACAAACCACTGCTGCCATTGATCTTTTTAGCTATCTGTAAGGGGGTATTTCTTCCCAATGACCACAAATGTAAGGAGCATTCTCCCTAATGACTATCACAATAATGTATCATGAATTGTAGATATAGTCATTTTCAGCAGTGGATCCCTGAGACCAGAATGTATTTCAAGGGTTCCTCTGTGTTGAAAAGGTTGAAAAAGGTTGGAGTAGAGTATGTTACTGCTGCAAAGTGAATGTGTTCACATCAAGATGCAGCTATGTTTACTTCATATACCCAGAAAAGTATAAGGAAGTAGAAAAAAAAACACCCTTTGTTTGAGCATAATTGGATAAGGTAACGTGAACACAGCTTCACCTTATTTGCTAAGGCTGGCAGTGCAGTGGCTCAGTGGTTAGCAGTAGCACTTCTACCTCCACACAGGGGTTCCTGGTTCAAATCACAGTCAGAATAATATCTTCATAGAATTTATATGTTCTTACTGTGCTTGCATGGGTTTCCTACTACACTTCATACACCTGGTAGATAATTTGGCCCTAGTATGTGTATGCATAGATAATTCGCCCCAGGTATGTGTACTGTATGCATGTGAGATAGGAACCTTACATTTTGGGCTCGTTGAAGGCAGAGACTGATGTGAATGTACAATATGTAAAGTACTGCATAAATTATCAGTGCTATAGAAATAGCTGAAATAAAGATATTATATAAGATACATGAATGTGTAGTTTACCCTCATCTATATGAGCCCTGCTTGCATGCCCCACCCCCTATGGAGCACCCACAAGACCAACATCAAGAATCAACATACATGCCTTATTTTCCTCAAATTTTTTTCAGTGAGGTTTGTTAATGTCACAGGTCCTCTTGGACCTTTTCTTCCTCCTAGTGGTGGACAGATTCTAAATAATTGTGAGAAAGGTGTGACATAATGATGTGGGGCTGTGCTCTTCAGTGAGTCCATGGTGGGGACAGAGCCTTGATGCTCTGGGCTAACATGAAGTGGGTTGAATGGATGTCTACAGGATTTGCTTTGCCTAACATGAGCCAATATGAGGTCATAATAGCTAAACACTGCTTGCTGCCTAGCTGGAATCTGCTGATTCCCTGCCTGTTGCCCAGCCAAAATCTGGTACCAAGGTTAAGCTCCCGCCTGCTGATGGGTCTGATTCTTCTGAATTTCCACCGTTGTCATGTGCCTTGCATGGGTTGCCCGTCTGGCCTGGGATTCTAGGAGTAGTTCCTTTTGCAGCATATTGGTCCTGTTGTGCCAAAGCCTGGTGGTCCAGACATTCTCTCTGTAACCAGCAACCTTATTTGCAATAACAGCCCTGGTAATAGCAATCTTCCGTGGCAGAGTGGCAAAGTACCATATGTACTTTGCCATGACTCAGAAGCAATTGCTGCTTCATTAGGGTACCCTGGTGGTCCGCAAATTTTCTCTGTAACTGGTAGCTGTACTTTACCATGACCCAGATGCAATTTCTGTGACTTGGTTGCACTAGGGAACCCTGGTGGTCCACACATTTCCTCTGTAACTGGTGGCTGCATTTGCCACATCAGTCCTTGAAGTAGCAATCTTCTGGTGACTGTCAGAGTACCATTTGTACCTTGCCATGACCCAAATGCTCTTGCTGCAACTTCAGGTGCACTAGGGAAGTTGTCGCCAACCTTTTGGACCTCACGGACCACTAAAGTCACAATTTTACATGCCTTATACACACAATGCTCCAGCTCTTTGCCCCCCTCCCCCTGGATCACACTGCTGCATTATACATACAATGCTCTGACTCTCTGCCCCCCACACTCTGCATTACACTGCTGCCTTATGCCCCGTACACACGGTTGGACTTTCCGACGGAATATGTGCGATCGGAGCTTGTTGTCGGAAATTCCGACTGTGTGTAGGCTCCATCGGACTTTTTCCATCAGAATTTCCGACACACAAAGTTTGAGAGCATGCTATCAAATTTTCCGACAACAATATCCGATCCTTTAAATTCCGATCGTGTGTAGACAAATCCGACGGACAAAGTGCCACGCATGCTCAGAATAAATTAAGAGACGCAAGCTATTGGATATTGCCCCATTTATAGTCCCGACGTACGTGTTTTACGTCACCGCGTTCAGAACGATCGGATTTTCCGAAAACTTTGTGTGACCGTGTGTATGCAAGACAAGTTTGAGCCAACATCCGTCGGAAAAAATTGATGGATTTTGTTGTCGGAATGTCCGATCAATGTCCGACCGTGTGCACGGAGCATTACAGACTCATCATTTGATCTCACCTCCTTATCCAGCCATGTGCTCGAGCTCCGTGCTCCCTCCCACAGTCTGTGATAAGAGCTGCCACTGGAAGCCCCCTTCCTTCTTCACATCCCACTCTCTGCACTACTCCTAGTGCCTCCCTCTGAGTTCACAGTAGCCGGAACTACAGAGGAGGCATCAGGTATCAATGCGTGCTGACAGTATTGCACTGCACATTGAGAACAACACTGGAAACAACATTGGGCGGTATACATCCGCCACAATGTTGGTTTGTGGCAGAACCCCTGGGCACCACCAACATTTTCCACTGGTTGGCGACCGCTGCACTAGGGGACCCGTATTTGGGTAACCAGTGTCTTGGGAAGACCTAGGTGCAGAGCCAGTCCTGGGGACCAAGCAAGCTACTTGGTTATACCAAGACACCTAGTGTCAATGCTGTCAAATGACTCTAGTGCCAGTGCCCCAAGTCTTCAGATAACCCATGGTATCCCAGCTTTGGGGTACCTGCTGTCTTGAGGGACTTGAAGTATTGAGTTTCATACCTCTCCGAGAATACGGTCGACAGGGCCAAAAAATAATGGCTTATAGATAGCATGTGAGGGAAAAAATTACAATCAGTGAAGTGCTTTTGCTGCTAAACTCTTGCGATTGAAATCAGAACAGACACTACAGCTTTACGTTACATATGAGCTACCAGTCTATCAACATGAATGAGAAATGTTAAAATGTCTTTGTGTGTATGTGTGAGTAAGTGCATGAAAACCTGTTTTCTGAATTACACTGAATTTTTACCAAGAGGGAATGTAATGAATCTGTAGATAATTTAGCAAAAGCCAATAGTTTCATTTCTACTATATTTCTTATTCTTCTGCCTAAGTAGCTAAAGTTTCGTTTTTATGTTCTTTATTAATAGGTCCTCTTGTGGTTTTTCACACTCTTTGTCTCTTCTCATATAGTTGTTATTAGTGGTGAAACTACCTCACAATGATCTCTTATAAAGGAAACCAGTCAAACTTGAGGTATGGAGTCTGTCATTGCTGGTCTTCTTCTGAAGATGCTTGGGACCTGGCTGTCGTAATGATAGATTTCAGTAGTTTGAATGTTCTCACAATGCTCATTCCAGCCTGACTTCTCTAAATAGTTAAGTACCGCACCTATCATTTCACACCCGCTCTGTATACAACGTATAGTGTCCAAAGAACTTCTGGTTCCTACAGATGCAGCATTGCAGAGACGAGTTGGAGTAATGTGTAGGCTGCGGGGTCCATGCCAGATAATCATCCTCATTTGTAAGTATGGAAACTATTACTAATTTTATTACCAATTACTACTGGATACTCTATGTCTTTGTTCCACTATCTGGGTGCATGTATCTGTCAGTATCTAATGGTAAATTGATTGATCTTGGGGACCCAATGGTTACAAATGGTTACAAACAAAAAAAAAATATTTTTTTGGAGTATTTATGTATGAATATTTGTTTTCATTCTTAAAGGTACATTAGGGATGAGGTTTGGGTTTGCTGTTACCATGGGTTCGAGCTGATTTCTGAGTTTGAGATGTGTGGCCCCAGCAAATTTTTGTACAGATTTGTTTGGAAGAATTTTTTTATAATTATTATTTTTTGCGGTAGGATATATTGCATTTTTTTAATCCTACAGCACTGTATGGCCTTCGAACTATGGCCAGCAAGCTTAGAAGAAAGAAAGGGATGGTCAGCACTCAGGATGACATCCATAAATTGGTATTCCGTTATTGAAAAGACATGTACAATGCTGTAAAGGGACCAAGCTTAGAAGTCCAATAAGGGGGCTTTTGGATAAGTTAGTCCCCTAAAAGAGGGGCACAGAGCAGCCATGGCATCCATGAATTGGAAGTTGTTGTAGGGAAAGGATAGGAAAAGCTGTCAAACTGCATTAGGAGAGATCAGGGGGTAGTTTGAAAACTGTACTTTACTTTGATTGCTAGCTCTTTGGACAATCAAGCCCTGTGCTGCCTATTTTTGCTTTTATTGGGGATTTTTTTCTGTCTTCCATTTTGTTTAATGGTTAATTTGAGATTAACATTCAGTTTTAGCTTCTGTTCCGGCCACAGCAAACGGTTTTCTTTTTTTATTTGGCTTTTTTTTTCCAGGGGGGAGTAACCCGATGTTTTTTGAATAATTTTGGGGGCATAGTGTATTTTATTTTAGATTGATTGGGTTTTTATTTTAGGCCAAACTTTGTTAATTCATTAATTCTTTAAAGAAACGTTAACATTTTCTTCTGGGGTTTTAATTTTTAAATTTGGAGTTTTAATTTCTTTTTTTTAATTCTTATTTTATGTTGATAGGACCTATTTTTAAGTTTCTGATGCTTAATGCAAAGCATTTACTTGTTATTGTCCATCTAGTTTTTAAAGCTGCCTTTTGTTTGCAGCATGCCAAGGAAAAAAACTTAAGTGCAAGAACAGCATGCACATTAACCAGCTCACATTAGATAACGCACATTTACTGCACCCCCTGCTCCTAAAGATAAAATAAAAGTTAGGGATACACCAGTTAGGCATATTCTCTTTAATTAAAACTGTCCTGCTGCTGGCTAATTCTACCTTGTTATATCCTCTGCGGTGTCCTAAATCTTATAGGAAAATCCCAGCCTGTGCTCTTTAACCACTTGCTGACCATATACTGTATACATACGATTACAAGGCGGCTCTCCTGCTCCTCCTGCACAGGATCACGTACCCGCTTATCATTAGGCTGAGAGACAGAATGGCAATCTGCCTATGTAAACTGTCAGTAGGTAAGGAATTCATCCTGTGTTCCTGCAATGCAGGAACATGGATCAGTGCCTTCCTATAGTAAAAGCACCTCCCCATAGCGAGAAAACACATTGTTAGGCATACAGTTAACCCTTTGATTGCCCCTGATGTTAACCCTTCCCAGACAGTGTGATTAGTACAGTGACTTATTTTTATCATTGATCACTGTATTAGTGTCACTGGTTCCCGCAAAGTGTCAAAAGTGTCCGATTTGTCCGCCAGAATATCGCAGTCCTGCTATAAGTCACTGATCACTGCTATTGCTAGTAAGAAAATAAAAATTAAATAAAAATTCCATAAATATATCACATAGTTTGTAGACGCTATAACTTTTGCGCAAACCATTCAATATATACCTATTGGGATTTTTTTTTTTTTTTTACCAAAAATATGTAACAGAATACATATTGGCCTAAATTGATGAAGAAGAATTTTTTTTATTAGATATGTTTTCTAGCAGAAAGAATTTTTTTTTTCCAAATTGTCGGTCTTTTTTTGTTTATAGTGCAACAAATAAAAACCGCCAAGGTGATCAAATACCACAAAAAGAAAGTTCTATTTGTGGGGAAAAAAATGACATCAACGACTTCGGTGATCGACTGTGCAATTGTCAGTTAAAGTAACGCAGCGCCGTATTGCAAAAAATGGCCTGGTCATTAACGGGGGGGTAAATCGGCTGCAGAATAGATAAGTATAGCAATTTTTGCTTTACAGGGTTAGATAGATTAGGTTTAGAATGTGGCAGAGAGCAGGTTTAGAGTTAGTTAGGTAAAAAATGAATACCTCTAGGTTAGGATTTTTAAGGCAATTTGAAGAGAGAAAAAAATTGTTTTTAAATATTAAAATAGTTTATTTTTATACCAATTAAACATGATTTAAAAGTGAATATTCAACATGTAGACAAAATAGTACAACTAGTTGGAAACATATAACATGATATTGCACAATTGAGATGATCCTGAAGTGGTATTCCCCAACTACTTGCAGTTCCATCATCCATGCACAATGCAGGTGGTGATCAGTAGAGGGGACAACCAACGCGTTTCGAAATGTAAACATACAATAAATTCTTCTTCAGGGATTTATACCACTTATTCTTTATATGTCATTGGCAGAAGCACTTCTTCAGCTAAAAATGGGATCATGTATAATCTGTATGAAATGCTCTTCATAATATACAGAGACCGCAGGATTATATCCAAAAAAGGCACCCAAGGAGAAAGAAAATAGGAGGTATTCAAATGGAAAATCTCCTATGTGTCTCCCCAAAACATGCTGTCAGAAATGGCCATTCCTTCCTCCACAGTGTCCTTAGTGGATGAATTCCCGCGAAGCCGCACCTTATACTTGGCGGCAGGAGGTTTTTTGGACGCCAATGAGGGTTTTGCCTGTATTTTGACAGCAGATTTGAATACCTCCTATTTTCTTTCTCCTTGGGTGCCTTTTTTGAATATTATTCTGCGGTCTCTATTATGAAGGGCATTTCATACAGATTATAAATGATCCCCTTTTTTAGCTGCAGGAGTGCTTCTGCCAATGATATATAAAGAATAAGTGATATATAGAATTTATTGTATGTCTACATTTCGAAACGCGTTGGTTGTCCCCTCTACTGATCACCACCTACATTGTGCATGGATGGTGGAACTGCAAGTAGTTGGGGAATACCACTTCAGGATCACCTCAATTGTGCAATATCATAGTATATGTTTCCAACTATTTGTACTATTTTGTCTACATGTTGAATATTCACTTTTAAATCATGTTTAATTGGTATAAAAATTAACTATTTTACTATTTAAAAACTATTTTTTCTCTCTTCAAATTGCCTTAAAAATCCCAACCTAGGTATTCATTTTTTTTTAATATATAAAGTGATGATGGTAATTACATGCCAAGCCACGTGAGTCTTTATTAGCGCTAGTTAGGTATTGCCTGAACTTCCACTTTAAGGAACTGCATTAAGGTAAAACACATTTTACCTTTAGAACCACTTTAAAGAGAAACTTCACCCCCACCCAGGTTAATTTTAGTATTAACTTTTTCTTACCTCGTTTTCATTAAGAAACAAAATGCTTATTGGACTCTATACATTTAGTTTGGTGCTCATCTCCTAAATATTCTATTGGGTCTCCTTTAAAGGCCCTTTTACATGCAGAGGAGCTGCCAGACAGAGACACTGCGCTCTTTTACAGGCAACTAACCATGTACTATCAATCAAAATGTAGAATCTGATGACTCTCATCCACTCCTTCTAAATTATTCTGTCCCTAGATGAGGCCTCCTGTGGCTTATGCCGCATACACATGATCGGACTTTCTGGCATACTTGGTCCGGCACACTTTCTGACAGACTTTGTCCGCCAGGTGCGCCGGACTTTAAAACGGACGGACTTGCCCACACACGACCGGACTTTCTGGCGGGCTAAGTCCGCCCGTCTTTCCGACTGACTTTCGCCAGGGTTACGGCGGACTTTCAGAATGAACGGACTTGCCCACACACGGACAAGTCCGTTCATTTTGAACGTGACTCAGGTGCAACGGGACTAGAAAAGGAAGTCAATCTTGCCACTTTTACCGGCGAGATTGACACCTTGCGAGCCCCGTCGCGGTGCATACCAGGCCCTTAGGTCTGGTATGGATTATAAAGGGAAACCCCTACGCCGAAAAACCCCCCTAAAATCCATACCAGACCCCGATCCGAGCACGCAGCCTGGCCGGTCAGGAAAGGGGGTGGGGACGAGCAAGCGCCCCCCCCCCCTCCTGAACCGTACCAGGCCGCATGCCCTCAACATGGGGGGTGGGTGCTTTGGGGGAGGGGGGCGCCCTGCGGGCCCCCCCATCCCAAAGCACCTTGTCCCCATGTTGATGAGGACAAGGGCCTCTTCCCGACAACCCTGGCCGTTGGTTGTCGGGGTCTGCAGGCGGGGGGCTTATCGGAATCCGGGAGCCCCCTATAAGAGGGCCCCCAGATCCCGGCCCCCCCACCCTATGTGAATGAGTATGGGGTACATGGTACCCCTACCCATTCACCTAGGGAAAAAGTGTCAATAATAAAACACACTACACAGGTTTTTAAAATCATTTATTAAACAGCTCGGGGGGGATCTTCCTCCGGCTTCGGGGGTCTTCATCCGGCGTCGGGGGTCCCTCCGGTTCCTCTTCTCCCGGCGTCCGGTTGGTTCTTCTCCGCTCTCTCCGGCCTCTTCTCCCGGTGCTCCAGTTCTTCGGCCGGCCCCTCCGCTGTCTTCAGGTAGCTCTCTTGCCAGCGGAGGTCTGGACTTCTGGGCTTCTTGTCTTCTCTTCTCTTCTCCAGATGTTGACACGACGCTCTCTCCGGCTGGACTGCTCCCTGAGGGCTTCGTTGTGACTTATATAGGCGGAGACCCCGCCCCCATATGATGTCACAGTCCCTGGGCATGCTGGGACTGTGACGTTTTAGGGGGCGTGGTCACTGGGTGATGTTGACCATTCCCCCTAAAACGTCACAGTCCCAGCATGCCCAGGGACTGTGACATCATATGGGGCGGGGTCTCCGCCTATATAAGTCACAACGGAGCCTTCAGGGGGCAGTCCAGCCGGAGAGAGCGTCGTGTCAACATCTAGAGAAGAGAAGACAAGAAGCCCAGAAGTCCGGACCTCCGCTGGCAAGAGAGCTACCTGAAGACAGCGGAGAAGCCGGCCGAAGAACTGGAACAACGGGAGAAGAGGCCGGAGAGAGCGGAGAAGAACCAACCGGACGCCGGGAGAAGAGGAACCGGAGGGACCCCAGAAGTCGAAGGAAGATCCCCCCGAAGCTGTTTAATAAATTATTTTAAAAACCTGTGTAGTGTGTTTTATTATTGACACTTTTTCCCTAGGTGAATGGGTAGGGGTACCATGTACCCCATACTCATTCACATAGGGTGGGGGGGCCGGGATCTGGGGGCCCTCTTATAGGGGGCTCCCGGATTCCGATAAGCCCCCCGCCCGCAGATCCCGACAACCAATGGCCAGGATTGTCGGGAAGAGGCCCTTGTCCTCATCAACATGGGGACAAGGTGCTTTGGGGTGGGGGGGGCCCGCAGGGCGCCCCCCTCCCCCAAAGCACCCACCCCCCATGTTGAGGGCATGCGGCCTGGTACGGTTCAGGAGGGGCGCTCGCTCGTCCCCACCCCCTTTCCTAACCGGCCAGGCTGCATGCTCGGATCGGGGTCTGGTATGGATTTTAGGGGGGACCCCACGCCGTTTTTTCGGCGTAGGGGTTTCCCTTTATAATCCATACCAGACCTAAGGGCCAGGTATGCCCCGCGCTCGCTGCAATAGGAAAAATTGTTTTTCCTATTGCAGCGAGCGCGAGATGCAATACCCTGCCCTCGCTTCGTATCTGGCCTGTTGGACCAGCATACACACGAGCGGGTTTTCCGTCGGACCAGCACACAGACGAGCGGACTTTCCGCCCGAAACTGAGTCTGACGGAAAGATTTAAATCATGTTTCAAATCTAGGTCCGGCGGGCTTTTGGGAAAAAGTCCGCCGGAGCCTACACACGGGCGGATTATCTGACACACTCTGGTCCGCCGGACCAAGTATGCCGGAAAGTCCGACCGTGTGTACGCGGCATTAGGAACAGTTTATGGTCTAAGTCAGTGGTTTCTTCGGGGCCACTAACTTTAAAGCATGAACCACTAATAGTCCTTGAGGATTGAACATGGAAATACTGATCTGCAGTATAATCTGTATAACAAATGATTTCCTCTCTTGCAGATTTAATGATACAACACCCAGGTAAGTCCTTGTTTTACACAGATTTTATTTCTTACAAGTAAAAATGGCTACCTCCAAAAATAAATAAAATCTTATATGTTTGCCACATGCTCATAGATCTCTTTTTAATCTATAAGTAATTTTAAAATGACCTTTCCCATCTTTAAAATAATTCTATGTATGATTTATGTCTACTATTTGCACCTATGTTGGTGACACGTGGGTGGTGTGAAATATATAAAAGTCTTCAGGTTTGCTTTCACATACGGCTTTTCTCACCTGAAGCTCCCACTTGTTATCATAGGGAGCTTCAAGTAGCCATTTTATTATCTTCTACAAGTAGAGAAATCACTCATGACTGACACTCCATGGGCATGGCCAGTGCCAAAGCCACGCGTTTGAAAAATAAATAGTCTCTTGACAAATTTTTTTGGATCTGTTCCACTGGTGTGGTCTGTAGAAATGGAGGACCCCCACTATGCCAACATCCAAAAATTGAATATAAGGATTGAGGAAAAAATCTAAAAAAATAAGCAGACTTTGTAGGCACATCATGAAGCAGTGAATATGAAAAAAAACAGATCTTTATTACAAAAGTTAAAAAACATATACACATTTAGACAACACCTTATATTAAGGTCAACAGATACCCAACATACCAGACATGAAGGTTGGATTGTTACATATGTAGATAAATATATAGATATATCCAGTGGCGTAACTAAAACCTTTAGGGCCCCGATGCAAGAAATCATGAAGGGCCCCCCTGACCCCTGGACCGCGCTTTTCCTAGGGGGATGTCTGATAAGAGGAGGAGCCACGAGAGCCACCGAGGAACCCCAGAAGTCGGTGTTCGGGGCCACTCTGTGCAAAACTAACTGCACAATGAAGGTATGACATGTTTGTTATTTAAAAAAAAAAAACCTTTACAATCACTAATCACTTAAAACAGGTGGTCAGGAGGCAACATATTGCCTCTTTACCGGCTGTCAAATGCCTCTGAAAAGTGTTCTGAGCATGGATCGCTTTTCAGAGGAACAGCATTTTGTTGCTGGTACTTTGAACGAGCAAGAAAAAAAAAATCAGTCCTGATTGTACACATATAGAGTGTCAGGATTAAACGTGCATATATAAAATGTGCATACATACATCTAAACAGTGGCGGCTGGTGCTCAAAATTTTTTTGGGGGCGCAAACATTTTTTGAAAAAAAATCATCAAATGCAGCCACTGTGCCCATCAATTGCAGCCACTGTGCCACTTAAATGCTGCCAGTGTGCCATCAAATGCAGCCACTGTGCCAAACGCTGCCACTGTGCCCATCAAACGCAGCCACTGTGCCCATCAAACGCTGCCAGTGTGCCCATCAAACGCTGCTACTGTGCCCATCAAACGCTGCCAGAGTGCCCATCAAATGCTGCCACTTTGCCCATCAAACGCTGCCACTGTGCCACTTAAATGCTGCCAGTGTGCCATCAAACGCAGCCACTGTGCCCATCAAACGCTGCCAGAGTGCCCATCAAATGCTGCCACTGTGCCCATCAAACGCTGCCACTGTGCCACTTAAATGCTGCCAGTGTGCCATCAAACGCAGCCACTGTGCCATCAATTGCAGCCACTGTGCCAAACGCTGCCACTATGCCCATCAAACGCTGCCAGTGTGCCCATCAAATGCTGCCAGTGTGCCCATCAAACCCTGCCAGTGTGCCCATTAAATGCTGCCAGTGTGCCCATCAAATGCTGCCACTGTGCCTTTAAATGCTGCCACTGTGCCATCAAACGCTGCCACTGTGTCCATTAAATGCTGCCAGTGTTCCATCAAACGCAGCCACTGTGCCCATCAAACGCAGCCAGTGTGCCCATCAAATGCTGCCAGTGTGCCCATCAAACGCAGCCAGTGTGCCCATCAAATGCTGCCAGTGTGCCCTTGAATGCCCCCAGTGTGACCCCCGACCGCTCATCGGCACTTACCCTGTCTTGGTGGGGCAGCGGGTGACTGCGACGAGTGGGGTCCTCCATGCGTCTCCTGCTGTCCACATCTCCCGTCCTCTCCTCCTGATAGGCGTCCAATAGTGGCGCCTGTGGTTTCAGCCAATCAGGTGACGGGTAACAGACCCGAGAACCTGATTGGTGGAGAGGCAGTTTAGTGTTAGGAAAGCGAATAATCATTCACTTTTCTAACACAGCTGAGTGGCCTGTGAGGTCACCTTTTTTGATGCCTATTAGAGCCTATGGCTCTAATCCGGTGCTTCAAAAACACCCCCCGCCGCTGTAATTCAGGTTCCCTGCGCCCAAAAATGGGCTGGGCGCCTGAATAGGGGGTGGCAGCGGCGGCCATAGATAGATTCATGCAATGCATGAATCTATCTATTGGTGATAGAGGGGGTGGCTGGAGAGAGGGGGCAGCACCCGTGCGCTCTTATGGACGGGCCACCACTGCATCTAAACACACACATAATATACACACACATATACTGTATATACACACACAAACACATATACATATATAAATACACACATAAACACATGCAAACACAAACACATACATGAACACACATATAAACACACATATAAACACACATAAGAACACACACATACAGAAAGCCTTTTCAAAAACTGCAGTGCTTTACCTCACCTCTTCCTGCCGGGTACTGCACTATAGGGGGAGACAAAGAGCACAGCACACACTGCTTTCACTTTAGAACAGTGTGACAAGCTCCCCGCACAGTGCCGATTACAGTTCGGCCGACGATTGGGGAGATCGATCTCAGCCGCTCCTCCTATCAAGATAAACAGGGGCGCCCTCAAGGCCCCCCTGCAGCATGGGGCCCAGTCGCCATGGTGACCTCAGCGACCCCTATACTTCCGCCACTGGATATATCTGTATTGAAATATGGTCGTACAGCACTAAAAGACTTGTACGCTCAGTCTTAACTACCACTAGGTAGCCTGTTGGTATCACTTATTCCTTGTAGGGACTTATGCTGCTTTCACTTCCTGATTGGTTTGACTCTCTAGAATACATTAATTTACTAGACGACATCCTTTTCTCTCTTTTGTTTATTCATGTTAGAATAGACCTGTTCACAGTTTGCTCCCCTAGGGGTGAATAGGTTTATTCTTGGAGGTTTACTAGCTAGAAACTGAATTTAAAGATATGAATTTGAAGGATTATTCACGATTATTATACTGACTTAATGTATTTATCAAAAATGCATTCGCTATACCATGTAACTGTAATGGTGTGAATCGTGTTATACTTTTCTTAATGTCTTTATCTGTTATTTTATGTTCCGATAACTAAATAAAACTAAATAAAAAATTGAATGTTAAAAAAAAAGAAATATGGTCCAACAGGCTCCTCCACGTCTGCTTGTCAACGCGTTTTGCAAAATAATTTCCTCAGAACACACTGGGTAGGTGCTGATACAGGTTAAAAATATAGACACATATATATCTTTTCATGTGACAACTCTGAAGAAATGACACTTGTCTACAATGTAAAGTAGTGAGTGTACATCTTGTATAACAGTGTAAATTTGCTGTCCCCTCAAAATAAATCAACACACAGCCATTAATGTCTAAACTGCTGACAACAAAAGAGAGTACACCCCTAAGTAAAAATGTCCAAATTGGGCCCAATTAGCCATTTTCCCTCCCTGGTGTCATGTGACTCGTTAGTGTTACAAGGTCTCAGGTGTGAATGGGGAGTAGGTGTGTTAAATTTGGTGTTATCGCTCTCACTCTCTCATACTGGTCACTGGAAGTTCAACATGGCACCTCATGGCAAAGAACTCTCTGAGGATCTGAAAAAAAGAATTGTTGCTCTACATAAAAATGGCCTAGGCTATAAGAAGATTGCCAAGACCCTGAAACTGAGCTGCAGCATGGTGGCCAAGACCATACAGCGGTTTAACAGGACAGGTTCCACTCAGAACAGGCCTCGCCATGGTCAACCAAAGAAGCTGAGTGCACATGCTCAGCATCATATCTAGAGGTTGTCTTTGGGAAATAGACGTATGAGTGCTGCCAGCATGGCTGCAGAGGTTGAAGGGGTTGGGGGTCAGCCTGTCAGTGCTCAGACCACACGCCGCACACTGCATCAAATTGGTCTGCATGGCTGTCGTTCCAGAAGGAAGCCTCTTCTAAAGATGATACACAAGAAAGCCCGCAAACAGTTTGCTGAAGACAAGCAGACTAAGGTCATGGATTACTGGAACCATGTCCTTTGGTCTGATGATGATGAAGATACATTTATTTGGTTCAGATCATGTCAAGAGTGTGTGGGGGCAACCAGATGAGGAGTACAAAGACAAGTGTGTCTTGCCTACAGTCAAGCATGGTGGTGGGAGTGCAACAAAGAGAAAAAGCGGCACATTAAGAGATGAAGAAACATTTGTTGGTTTATTGTAGAATCAAAGGTTAAAAAACATGACAAATGAGGGATCCACACTGTTCAGCAGACACGTTTCACACAGTGCTTAATCATTGCAAGCATTGCAATGATTAAGCACTTTGTGTGAAACGCATCTGCTGAACAGTGTGGATCCCTCATTTCTCATGTTTTTTAACCTTTGATTCTACAATAAACCAACAAATGTTTCTTCATCTCTTAATGTGCCACTTTTTCTCTTTGTTGCATGGATTTCCCAGGTTGCGGACCTTGGCAGGCACCCAGTCTTGTTGCCACAGCCGGATCAAGAGATCTTTAATTTGCAGACCGCCTTGGAGCGGTGTACATTATACTTCCCTTTTCCTATGGTGGTGGGAGTGTCATGGTCTGGGGCTGCATGAATGCTGCTGGCACTGGGGAGCTACAGATCATTGAGGGAACCATGAATGCCAACATGTACTGTGACATACTGAAGCAGAGCATGATCCCCCTCCCTTCAGAGACTGGGCCGCAGGGCAGTATTCCAACATGATAATGACCCCAAACACTCCTCCAAGACGACCACTGCCTTGCTAAAGAAGCTGAGGTTAAAGATGATAGACTGGCCAAGCATGTCTCCAGACCTAAACCCTATGTTGTCATGGAGAAGTGTCATGGAGATGTTGTCATGGAGAAGTGGAAGAGGACTCCAGTGGCAATCTGTGAAGCTCTGGTGAACTCCATGCCCAAGAGAGTAAAGGCAGTGCTGGAAAATAATGGTGGTGTCAGGGCTGGGCTCAGCCCTTCCTTCTCTGAGCCGGCCGCTCAGCTGCCTGCTAATTACCAGCTCCTATCTCTCCACAGTGACTTAATGATATCCTGCTCGTCAGTCCTGCCTACTAAGCCGTCCAGTCCAGATGATCTCTGCCTTCGCCTTGGTCACATCCTTGGCCTCGGTCACACCTCTAGAGACGCTCTCCTGTGTTCCTGGTAAAGACTTGCTTGGCTGACATTTCTTCTGGTTCCAGATCCTGCTTGCTGTTCTACTACGCTGTTCTCTGGCTCCCTGACGTTTTGGCTTGTCTTACTATGCGTTCCAGTTCCTGAACTCTGGCTATGTTTTGACTATGTTTACCTTTTTTTATTATTAAACAAGTGTGATTTAAATGTACTTCTGTCTCGGTTTGATTCATGGTTTCCGACAGGTGGCCAAACAAAATGTTGACACTTTTGGCCCAATTTTTTTGAAATATGACTCTGCCTCTTTGACTTTAAATCAGACATTTAACAAATATCTGCAGTTGTAGCATCAGATGGTGGTGAAGGATGGCATTGCCAACACCACCATCTGCATCAACATAACAGTTCTGCTTTCCATGCTCTTCTTCTCTTCAGTAACATATCTCTTGTCAAATTCCACATCACATTCTAAATGCTATGGTTTTCAACCTCCAGAACATAGCTAAACTTTTCAAATTAGTTTACCTTTAGTGATTATACCTGTTTAAGTTGGAACTGAATCCCGTTCAACCGATTCAACTTGTTAGTACTATCCAAGATGTAAAATGTGTACACATACTTTAACAACCTTTCTGTACAGACAGGTACACGTTTTCTAGTCCACTAATGTAAATTGTCTTGTAGGATATGCAAAGAGGCCTGTGGTGAAGGTCATTCCAAACTATAATAAGATCCTCACAGGAGAGAAGATAATGATGACCTGTGATGTGGAGTCTAATGCATCAGGATGTTCCTGGTACCATGAGAATATCCTAATATACACAGGAAAGGATTATGTCATTTCAATGACTGAGATCAGACACAGTGGAGATTATCAGTGCCAGAACAGTGCTGGAGAGAGAAGTGAGATTGTCACACTGAATGTTACCACAGGTGAGTTGATCCAAAGTGAAAATTCTATACTTCCTGTCCTCAAATTCGTATCACTAAAGAGCTCTCAGTGTTCCATTATGTGTTTTAGGAGTTGATTTGATGTGGGAGACGTATCATATATAATGGTAGTCAGTGGCGGCCTGTGGAAAAAAATTGTGGGGGGGCGGCAAACAGTATGCCACCCCCAAATCTGGCCTCTGGCTCTAATCAGGTGCTTAAAAAAAAATCCTGGCCTCTATAATTCATGCGTCCCGTGCCCTGAAAGGGACCAGAAGCATGAATAGGGGGTGGCCACGGCCGCCATGAATAGATTCATGGTATGCATTAATCTATCCATTGCATATAGGGGGATGGCCTGGAGAAAAGGGTGGCGGCACCCGGGCACCCCTGATAGACGGGCCGCCCCTGATGGCAGTGTCTGAAAGTACAAAAGGTATTGGATCAGAATGTTCACATTAATCCAAGCTTACATTCTTGACTGACCCAATTTGAATGCTCTATGTAAAGGGTTGCCAAACTTTCTAAACAGAAGGCCAGTTTACTGCCTACTGTCCTTCAGACTTTACGGGGCTGGATTGTGGCCACTGGGAGTAGAAAATGTCATAGTGTCAGTGGGAGTAAACAATGTCTCAGGCTTGGTGGTAGTGGGTGTAAAAATGTTTTACTTGTGGTCAGCAGGAGGAGGAAAAGTTCCTCATCATTGGTATTAGTGGGAGGAATAGTTCCCCATCATTGGTATTAGTGGGAGGAATAGTGCCCATCATTGATATTAGTGGAAGAAATAGTGCCCCATCATAGGTGTCAGAGGTAGGAATAGTGCCCCATCATAGGTGTCAGAGGTAGAAATAGTGTCCCATCATTGGTGTCATTGGGAGGAACAGTGTCCAATCACTGGTAACAGTGGAAGGATCAGTGTCTCATCGTTGGTGTCAGTGGAAGGCATTATGCCCCATCTTTGATGTCAATAGAAGGAATAGTGCCCCATCATTGATATCAGTGGGAGGAATATTGTCCCTTCAATGGTAATACTGGGAGGAAAAGTACCCCATCATTGGTATTACTGGGAGAAATAGTACCCCATCAATGGTGTCAGTAGAAGGAATAGTGCCCCATTATTGATACTAGTTAGAGGAATAATACCCCGTTGTTGGTAAAAGTGGATGGAACAGTGCCCCTTTATTGGTGTCAGTGGGAGGAATAGAGCTCCATCATTGGTATCTATCTGCAAGAGGAATAGTGCCACATCTTTGGTATCAGTGGAAAGAATAGCGCTCCATCATTGGTGTCAATGGGGGGAATTATGCCCCACTGTTGGTGTCATTCGGAGGAATTACAGCCCATCATCGGTGTCAATGAGAAAAATAGTGCCTCGAAGGGGCAGACTAAGGCAAGCAAAGGAAAAAATTGGAGACCACTGTTCTATGTGATTCAGCCCTGTTCATTTATACTGAAAAGTCTGAGCTTTGCTGTCATGTGAACACATAGAAATACATGAAAAAAGTTACATTGTGATTTATGATAAAAAGTATGCAGGGCAATTTGGAACATTGTGGAGGCAAATTTTTAAAGTTGGTTTAGTGCTGAGCCTTTTCTGTTTAATTTAAATAAAGTACCGGTAATTTAGGATATACCCATTTATAATGAAAATGGAAATCGTCAGATTGTGGTAACCCATGACAACATCCATTGAAAAGGAAAATCTTGTAGAATATGCTGAATTAAAAACAGTTCTCTAGTATACTATAGAACACTCAGAAATCCTTTCAAAACTGGATAAAAGCACCCAAGATAATTGTAATTGTAAAAAAGTTTATATGATTTTTTTTCCCGACAATTACAATTAACTTGGACTTTTTTGTTTAGTTTTGGTATGGCGTTCTTTTGTTTGTTTCTATGGTAAAAAGTGTCTGAATAATGCACAAAAGTATCTCTTACTGTGCACATCAATAATGTTTATTATTTTCTTACAACAAATTTAAATAAAAAAATTAGAAATGAAAATTCTAAAATTCTATTTTTTGAAATGTTTCCTATAATGAACTTTTTACACCTAATTGCATTTAATGGCTGACCAGAGTTTAGCTTTAAGCTTATAGAAGTAAATCAGTTGTGCTTGTAGCATGCAATACTAGGAAATGCTAAAGGAGCTAAAATGATTATGGAATCTTGAATCCTGTATTCTTCACTTTACAAAAACATATTAATCCCCTGGTGTTACTCTGATGTTACTTTTGTGGTATAATGGATATAACAGATGTCATGCTATGCTTCAGGTGAGGTCATCCTTCAGGCTCCAGTCTATATATATGAAGGTGATGATGTGTCTCTTCGATGTCACTCACCATACCCTGCAAATCAGACAATATTTTACAAGAACAATCAGATGATCCAGAACAACGACTCTGATCTACTTCCTATAAAATCTACAGACTTGACATCTACCTACAGATGTTCCAAACAATTCCTGAGAACTTTCTATAAGACTTATAGTTCTGATGATACCAGTATAACCTACACAGGTAAATATTGTTCTATTTATTCATATCTCTTTCCTAAAGTGTTAAAAAGAAAGGAAAATGATCTACCTACAAACAAGAAAAATGATCTTTATGAACCGGCTTATGAAAGTTAACACACAGGCTTTAGTTTGAATTCTCTACCATGATCAGTGCTAACAATACGTCATGTTTGGTTATAGTACATTGCGCCCATGTACACTGTAAGCATGCCTGGATGAAGTCGGCAAATAACATCAACACAACCCCAAATGCCTAGTGCCAAGTGCCATGTAGATAGGACTCAATTACTCGGCCCATGATTATAGGGTAGCACATGTGTAGCACCCTCTAGTGTGCAAAAAGTAGGTAAATATACTTTGTTGACTTATGGTAGCTGTGTGAGTCTGGAATTGGGGTGGGTTACCCCAGGTTAGGCTAGAGGGCTCTGCAGGGCCGATCTCTGGTGCCTCCACCTGGATCTAGAAGGTTGGAAAAGCTTCTGGAAGTTAGTGGACAGAGGGTAGGAGGTCCTGATCTGCATACTTGAGGGAATCTGGCCAATCACCCAGGCAGAAGGCACTGGCATGGTGGCTGGGTCAGCCCTTAATTATGGTGGAGCCTGAGCAGCAAGGGGAATCGGGTGGAAGATGGAATGCTGAAGTTGCTCTCGTATGGCCTGAGAGGGGACCCCAGGTCTGGGGTCTCTGCCTCCAGGCAGGAGCTAAGGAAAGGAACTAGAGGAAGCCCAAGAGAGGGATCTCCATTACCTTTGGGTCTTGTGCAGAAGACATCTGGGCTGACATGGGAAGATCTGATCAGTTGGAGGCCTGAATGGGATTCTTACCCAGTGCAGGAGAGAGCAGAAGACAGTGTAAGTACCTCAGCAAACCCAGGGGCATACAAGAGGAGAGACTGACAGACTTTCCAGGGACAGCGTTGTGCTATATCCCATTTCCTTGTCTTGGTGGCTAGGTGGGCTAGTATTTTAAACCTCGGGGCAAAATCCTTGACTTCGGGGTGAAAGGAATTGGCTACAAGTCACTTTAGTAGGTTTATGGATTTAATTAAAGCACAATTATTATCAAGGAGAGAGGGTTAAGACACGGGATACCTAAAAAAAATATAATCAAAAAATGTCTTCAGATTTTTCTTCTAGCAACAGTCAACACAAGCTGTAGGCTTTTAAGCCAATACCTGCAAGTTGTTTTGGTAGGTGAGACACTACAATCTTGACCACCAACTACAAAGGGGCTTTAAATACAGAATAAAAGCAAAATGTGCGGCTACATATACACAGATTCGACAGGTTGCATCGAAAAAACTGCATTTATTCTATCTGACAAAACATGGAAAGACAGAAATACCCAACGCGTTTCGAACAATGTTGTTTACACTTTTCTTTCTCAGGGGTAAATATTTGCAGAATACATTATATCTATATATCTATAATAAAGAAGTATAACTAAGCACCATATTTATGCATAAGCAAATGTTTATATATATATATATATATATATATATATATATATATATACAGTATATATATATATATATACAGTATATATTTATACATTACATACTGACCCTATATATTATATATCTGAATATCTGAATATATCCATATATTTTATATATCCATATACTTATATCTTATTTAGATACACCCTTAGTTAATGAGCAGCGGCTCATTATATAACACAATGCAAATATATAGGATCAATATGTAATGTTTATATATATATATATATATATATATATATATATATATATATATATAGTGTATATAGACATATACAGTATATATATATATATATATATATATGTATATATTACCAAAAGTATTGGGACACCTGCCTTTACACACACATTAACTTTAATGGCATCCCAGTCTTAGTCCGTAGGGTTCAATATTGAGTTGGCCCACCCTCTACAGCTATAACAGCTGCAACTCTTCTAGGAGGGATGTCCACAAGATTTAGGAGTGTGTCTATGGGAATGTCTGACTATTCTTCCAGAAGTGCATTTGTGAGGTCAGGCACTGATGATGGAGGAGAAGGCCTGGCTCGCAATCTCCACTCTAATTCATCCCAAAGGTGTTCCATCGGGTTGAGGTCAGGACTCTGTGCAGGCCGGTCAAGGTCCTCCACCCCAAACTCACTCATCCATGTCTTTTTGGGTCTTGCTTGGTGGTTTAAATCATTTGGTGGAGGGGGGATTATGGTGTGGGGTTGTTTTTCCAGGGGTTGGGCTTTCCCCCTTAGTTCCAGTGAAGGGAACTCTTAAGGGGTCAGCATACCAAGACATTTTGGACAATTTCATGCTCCCAACTTTGTGGGAACAGTTTGGGGATGGCCCCTTCCTGTTTCAACATGACTGCACACCAGTGTACAAAGTAAGGTCCATAAAGACATGGATGAGCAAGTTTGGGGTGAAGGAACTTGACTGGCCTGCACAGAGTCCTGATCTTAATCCAATAGAACACCTTTGGGATGAATTCGAGCGAAGACTGCGAGCCAGGCCTTCTCATCCCACATCAGTGCCTGACCTCACAAATGCTCTTCTGGAAGAATGGTCAAACATTCTCATAGACACACTCCTAAACCTTGTGGACGGCCTTCCCAGAAGAGTTGAAGCTGTTATAGCTGCAAAGGGCGGGCCAACTCAATATAGAACCCTGTGGACTAAGACTGGGATGCCATTAAAGTTCATGTGTGTGTGAAGGCAGGCGTCCCAATACTTTCGGTAATATAGTGTACTTGCTTATGGTCCCTATGCATAAATATGGTACTTAATTCTACCTCTTTATTATAGATATAATGTATTCTAGAACGTCAACTAGAAGCGAGATCCTGAGATGATCACCAGTTAGAAGGAGGTAACCAAACCACTGACAATGAATATAAAGTGGGGCGCTATGCTAAGCACTGGTGGGGGACACCGATCACCAATATAATGTTGTGCACTACAAACTAAAATGTGTCACTTTTATTATTATTACTGGCATTGTGTAATGATTGAATGTTTGTTGCCTGTATTTGAGAATAAATAATGACAGTTTAATTAAATTCTTTGATGTAAATTATTGTGATTTTAATGCTGCTATTTTCTGTTTGTTAGAAAGATTCTTTAAATATTCTGATTATGAATCATTAAGTTTCTACATAGATTTATCTGTTTCCTATGATGCCTGTAAACAGAATTATGTAATGTATTGTCATTATTTTCTTCTATGTGTTCCTGTGTCATGTCTTGTAGAGGGTGATTCTGTGATCTTCACACCAGAGTACAACAAATTACTTACAGGAGAGAATATAACGATGACATTCATTGGAGGATTGGGTGTAACACATTACTGGTATAAAGATAATGAGAAAGTGGCAGAAGGATGGAGCTATAGGATCACATCTGCCCAGGTTGGACACAGCGGGGTCTACGATTGCCGGGCAAAAAGCGGTAATAGTGCCAAATTCCGTCTGGATGTCAGTGATGGTGAGTTGATTACTTATTAAAGCAAAACTCCAGGAAAAATCTTTTTTCCATGTCCTTCTTGCTGATCTCCTACCTCCTCCGACTATGCCATCCATGTTCTTCTGAGCTCTGTAGTTCTCCTGTCCTATCCTGATGATTTTGAAGAAAAACCATTACTGCCCTGTGATATCCTGTTTGTAAGACCACTGGCTGCTATTCCTCCTGTACCCTCAGCCGGCGGTCTTGTCACTTCCCACCAGTAGTTCTCTACAAGACTTCCACTTCCGGCCCTGCTTGCTGTGGTGAGTGGAGGGGTCTCATAGCCCCCAGTGTGTACCGCCCATAGGGGTGTGGTGTCCTCCTTCTCCTCCTCTGCTCCCTGCCAGCACCGCCCCCAATCTGCCCCCCGCGTGCTGCCGCCGCCCGGAAACTCTCAGTGCAGAGCGGAGATCTCAGGCTGTGACAGATCTTGTATCTTGTATTTGAAACACTGATCGCTGTAATGTCCCGCCTCCTGGGTCTGCAGAGGACCAGCCTGCTGTCAATCACAATGCCGGCCCAGGAGGCGGGATGTTACGGCGATCGGTGTTCCAAATACAAGATACGAGATCTGTCACAGCCTGAGATAGTTACATAGTTACATAGTAGGTGAGGTTGAAAAAAGACACAAGTCCATCAAGTCCAACCTATGTGTGTGATTATGTGTCAGTATTACATTACATATCCCTGTATGTTGCGGTCGTTCAGGTGCTTATCTAATAGTTTCTTGAAGCTATCAATGCTCCCCGCTGAGACCACCGCCTGTGAAAGGGAATTCCACATCCTTGCTGCTCTTACAGTAAAGAACCCTCTACGCAGTTTAAGGTTAAACCTCTTTGCTTCTAATTTTACTGAGTGGCCACGAGTCTTATTAAACTCTCTTCTGCGAAAAAGTTTTATCCCTATTGTAGGGTCACCAGTACGGTATTTGTACATTAAAATCATATCCCCTCTCAAGCGTCTCTTCTCCAGAGAGAATAATTTCAGTGCTCGCAACCTTTCCTCATAACTAAGATCCTCCAGACCCTTTATTAGCTTTGTTGCCCTTCTTTGTACTCGCTCCATTTCCAGCACATTCTTTCTGAGGACTGGTGCCCAGAACTGGACCGCATACTCCAGGTGCGGCCGGACCAGAGTCTTGTAGAGCGGGAGAATTATCGTTTTATCTCTGGAGTTGATCCCGCTTTTAATGCATGCCAATATTCTGTTTGCTTTGTTAGCAACAGCTTGGCATTGCTGAGCCTATCATCTACTAGGACCCCCAGGTCCTTTTCCATCCTAGATTCCCTCAGAGGTTCTCCCCCCAGTGTATAGATTGCATCCCTGCTCTGCGCTGAGAGTTTCCGGGCAGCGTGTGCCATCCGGATGATGTGTAGTGATGATCCCCGCTCTGCACTTATGGGCACAGACATAGGCATGCACAGCCTATTGCATTAGGGTGCACCCCAAAGCTCAAATACACGTGTGTGTGTATATATATATATATATATATATTTTGTTTGGGTACAGTGTAGCATGACCGCGCAATAGTCATTCAAAGTGTGACGTAAATTGTCCTGGGCAGGAAGGGGGGAAATTGCCTGGTATTGAAGTGGCTAAGCTGCCCACTGTCTCTTGTAGGACCTACATCAGGTATCCCAGGAGACCTTGGGGTACTCCAAAGTGCCTTTGCCGGTGGCAGCTGTATCTTCCTGGTTCTTACAGCCCCTTGATGACACACCATGGCCAATGTACATCATTGCTGGGGGGGGGCTGCAAGAACTCAGAAGAGACAGCTGGCTCCCAATGACATTAGAGAAGAAGATAGGTTCAGTACAGAACACTGCTTGATTTGCTGGGCATGATTTTTTTCTTCTTGATAACCCAGTGAAAAAGGTAAAGGGGGAAATGGAGGGGGTGAAGTCCCTGGTTAACACAGCTAACTCCAGTAATCTGAAATCTGATTGGCTGCTATAGGCTACTGTACATGCTCTTTGCTTAGTTTCATAAAATTGACTTGTCTGTATTGAAGATGGTCTGATGATAGTTTTGTGTTTCAGGTCCGGTCATCCTGCAGGCTCCTCCACTTGTGTATCGGGGTAGTGATATGGTGCTAAGATGTCACAGCCGTCCTGGGTATAGGGTCATCAATACAACATTCTACAAAGATGGCAATGTCATACAGCCTTCAACCAATGATCTTGCTACAGTTATTATTCCACGAAACCAACAAGTTGGAAGATACAGATGTACGAGAACATTATCCTGGGAAGAATATGTAACTTACACAGATGAAGTGTCCTTACACATCAGAGGTAAGTGTTCATCACAGTGAGTGCCATGGAAGTGTCTGTAACACCAAATTTGTCTCTTTGGTGTGAACATACCCAACGATTATTTCAACATATCATCAGAATGAGTAGAATCTACCAGCTACCAGACTCCCTCATGTGATGCGGGGCCTCCATGAAAGAAGTGGAAGGGCTCTGACTTTCTGCAGCTTCTAATGCATTCTGTGAGAAGCTCACAGTGTGCAGTGAAATCAGAATAAATTCAGCCCAAGAGAGGACCTTATAAAACCGTGCAAGACTGAAGGGAAGGCTGGAGTTCAGCTTTACAGATAAAAAGCCTAAAACACCATTAAAGTGGTTGTATGCCCTGCTTTGTTATTTTTACCTACAGGTAAGCCTATAATACGGCCTATAATAAGGCTTACCTGAAGGTAAAATGAATGTCTCCTAAACCTGCACTGTTTGGGAGATTTTCACCTTTTTTTTTGGCTTCTCTCATGTTCACAAAAATAGGGGTAAAAAATATGATATTCATAGGCCTTCTATATTCTTTTAACCTCAATAGTTCTTAAAGGATATTATGTGATAGACCAACACAAAGTGGCGCATAATTGTAAAGTGGAAGGAAAATGATAAATCTTTTCAAAATTTGTTACACATAAATATGTGAAGAGTGTATTTATATTCATAAATATAAATACTGATTGATACCCCTAACTAAAATCTATTGGAACCAATTGCCTTCAGAAGTTACCTAATTAGTAAATATCATGCACCTGTGTGTAATTTAATTCCAGTATAAATACAGCTGTTCTGTGAAGCCCTTGGAGGTTTGTTAGTGAACAAACAGCATCATGAAGGCCAAGGAACACACCAGACAGGTCAGGGATAAAGTTGTGAAGAAGTTTAAAGCAGGGTCAGGATATAAAAAGATATCCCAAGCTTTGAACATCTCACGGAGCACTGTTCAATCCATCATCTGAAAATGGAAAGAGTATGGCACAACGGCAAACCAAGACATGGCCGTCCACCTAAACTGCAGGCTGGGCAAGGAGAGCAATAATGAGAGAAGCAGCCAAGAGGTCCATGGTAACTCTGGAGGAGCTGCAGAGATCCACAGCTCAGGTGGGAAAATCTGTCCACAGGACAACTATTAGTTGTACACTCCACAAATCTGACCTTTATGGAAGAGTGACAAGAAGAAAACCATTGTTGAAAGAAAGCTATAAGAAGTTCTGTTTGCAGTTTGTGAGAAGCCATGTGGGGGACACAGCAAACGTGTGGAAGAAGGTACTCTGGTCAGATGAGACCAAAATTTAAATTTTTGGCCTAAAAGCAAAACGCTATGTGTGGGGGGAAACTAACACTGCACATCAGCCTGAACACACCATCCCCACCGTGAAACATGGTGGTGGATCATGTCGTGGGGATGCTTTTCTTTAGCAGGAACATGGAAGCTGGTCAGAGTTGATGGGAAGATGGATGGACCCAAATATAGGTTCACCTTCCAGCAGGACAACGACCTACATACAGCCAGAGCTACAATGGAATGGTTTAGATCAAAGCATATTCATGTGTTAGAATGGCCCAGTCAAAGTCTAGACCTAAATCCAATTGAGAATCTGTGGCAAGACTTGAAAATTGCTGTTCACAGACGTTCTCCATCCAATCTGACAGAGCTTGAGCTATTTACTCGGTTCTGAAAATGTCAAGCACTTCTGCAGCAGAGAATGACATTTTCTGAACTGACTTTGGGGCCCTGTGTCTCGGGGCCACTTAGTGCTAGGAACCCCAGCTTTGGTTATGTTGTAGTGCTAGTTCCACTGGGTTTGCATACCAAATTTGGGGTTCCAAGCATCATATGGTTCCGAGATATGGGGCCCCAAAGTTGGTTCAGAAAATGACATGCTGCAGAAAAGTGCTTGACTCGAATATAACCCGAGGCAGGCATTTTCAGCACAAAAAAAGTGCTTAAAAACTCGGCTTATACTCAAGTATATACGGTACACAGTATCTCACAAAAGTAAGTACACCCCTCACATTTTTGTAAATACTTTATTCTATCTTTTCATGTGACAACACTGAAGAAATGACACTTGTCTACAATGTAAAGTAGTGAGTGTACAGCTTGTATAACAGTGTAAATTTGCTGTCCCTTCAAAATAACTCAACACACAGCAATTAACCACTTCAGCCCTAGAAGGATTTGCCCCCTTAATGACCAGGCCATTTTTTTGCGATACGGCACTGCATTGCTTTAACTGACAATTGCGTGGTCGTGCGACGCTTTCCCATAAACAAAACTGACATTCTTTTTTTTCCCCACAAATAGAGCTTTCTTTTGGTGGTATTTTCTCATCTCTGTGGTTTTTATTTTTTGTGCTATAAACAAAAAAAGACTGACAATTTTATTAAAAAAAAAACAATATTTTTTACTTTTTGCTATAATAAATATCCAAAAAAAAATTTTAAAAAACAAATTTCTTCATCAGTTTGGCCAATATATATTCTTCTACAAATTTTTGGTAAAAAAAAATCCCAATAAGCGTATATTTTTTATAATTTTTTTTTTTTTACTAGTAATGGCAGCGATCTGCGATTTTTAGTGGGACTGCGACATTGCAGTGGACAGATAGGACACTTTTTTTGGGACGGCTGACATTTATACAGCGATCAGTGCTATAAAAATGCACTGGTACATGCCTTAATTCATTCCCAAATATAACGACCTGGATAGTTTTATGTACATTATAATTTATATGATGGTACTGTAATGTTGTCTTTTATATGTAACTCATGTATGGTACCTTGCTGTTGGATGGGTGAGCGGCGATGCAGTATATGTATTGTGTAACTACTGTGAAGCATGTTACTTACTAGTACATTCATATGCTCCTGGCCATATTCCCTTATATGTCACCTACTTTCCATTGAGGGGAAGGTAATCCCTGAATTACGGCACGTTAATTTGCATATGGAGTAATTCAGTAGGGGGCGGTACTAGCATGGCCGCTCTCCATATAAGATGTGAGGTGCAGTAAGATGGCGCCGCCTCAGAAGACGTTAATCACGAAACGCGTCAGCTGTTGTCACGCACCCACGTCACTTCCGGTACGCTAACAGGGAGCCTGGAACACAGTTGGAGCGCACGCTGCTTGCCGGCCCCTGCTACTACTGTGCTCACTATAGACTGTAGCTTCATCTGAGGTTTTTTTACCCATTGGATAGGACGCCTGTTTTTATTTGTGTTTATTTGTATTTTTATTTGTGTTTTTAATCATTTAACCTATGGGAGTCCATATCTCTTCCTTATGAGGATTTACTATTGGGATCTTACGGGAGGATTTCTTGGAAACTGCATTGGTGAAACACCGGCTGAAGAAGCCATCAAGGGACGGGACGCCTGGTTATCCCTACATGCTAACTACCCCTGCAGGGGTAAGAGGAGCTGGTGAGTGGGGACCCACAAGGGGGAGCACAAGAGTCACCTGATTACCTGAGCACCTTGTCACTTTGTAATTTCCTGCATTTGTTGCAGCAACACTGCATTTTTTTTATCGCATTTTTTTGCCTGCACTTTTTTGTTTTTTTGGCTTATCTGATTGGACTATTTTTTGAAGTGCATATTTCATGAACAGTCACATAATTTATTCTAGTTTGCATAAACATATATTTTTTTGATCACCAGTGTGTGGTTGGACTATTCAGTTGGGTTTCCCAACATATACACCTTCATCTGTGGGATCTGTTATTGTGTTTGCAATCAATTATTATTCATCATTTTTTACTTATTTGTGTAGGTAGTAGTGTGTTTGCTTACACCGAAGTGCTTTTATATTCACCTTTACACCTTAGGTCACACTATAGGAGGTTTATGTTAAATCACCACCTGAGGGTTACTCAGTGCAGTTTAGAACCCCCTGGGTGCTGCACTATACACCTTTATTGTCACACATCAAGGGATTGAGGTACCATTGTTTAGCCCAGGTAGCGCCACTTACCCCACTTGCATTTACCACTGATTACTGTATAATCGTCACTGGCAGGGAAGAGGTTAACACTAGGGGGCGATCAAGGGGTTAAACGTGTTACCAAGTTAGTGCTCAAATTCATCCTAAGGGTGTTCTATAGGGTTGAGGTCCTCCACCCAAAACTCGCTCACCCATGTCTTTATGGACCTTGCTTTGTGCACTGGTCCAACTAATTTTGTGGAGGGGGGATTATGGTGTGGGGTTGTTTTTCAGGGGTTGGGCTTGTCCCCTTAGTTCCAGTGAAGTGCCTTCTCGTCCATCATCAGTGCCTGACCTCACACATGCGCTTCTGGAAGAATTGTCAAACATTCCCATAGACACACTCCTAAACCTTGTGGACAGCCTTCCCAGAAGAGTTGAAGCTGTTATAGCTGCAAAGGGTGGGCCAACTCAATATTGAACCCTACGGACTAAGACCGGGATGCCATTAAGGTTCATGTACAGGCAGGTGTCCCAATACTTTTGACAATATAGTGTATATCTGAATGTGAATAACATAGCTGCTCCTATATAGTGAATACAAACGCTTGAAAATGTTTTACATTTATTTGTCAGATAACCCTTACTGTACTATGTAAAAATGTTCTAATTTCAGGAGAAAACCACAAGGTGGATTATACAACAGTGAATATAATACGTCTGGCAGTTTCGGGTTGTGTGTTGTTCATGGCGTGTGTTTTCCTCATCCATCACACCAAGACGGAAGTGATCACACCTTCTAAAGGATGAGTGGAAACTCTACGTTCCTGGTCGGGACTTACTTTATATCTGCCTGTTGTAGAAGTGACCTCTGGATTTCTTCACCAGGAACACCATAAATGTATGCTTTGACGAGGACCCACCATTTGGTTCCATTCAACGACAGTTTTGGTTGCATTAAAAATATTGTGTACTTCTTGTACCTAAGAATGGACCACGAATCCTGTTTGCCTTGATTCTAGGCTTCATGATCAAGAATGCAAGGGCTGTTTATATGTCTCAATACTCGTTGAGATTTTGATAAGTGCAACCAAACAAGACCTTGAGGTCAATCAAGAAAAACTGGTCATTTAAGACCTTTTGGCTTGGGTGCATGGATTAGCGGTGGAAGTAGGCTTCTTTTTTTTTCCTTGCATACTCTGCATTCTTGTTTTTACTGCTTTTTGTTTTAAATGGTTGTGTCTTGTTTTTTTTAGATCCAAAACAATTAAAGGCATACTATTTTCTAACTAAGTGGACCGATCATAAATCTAAACCCAATAGCTTTTTTTCTTAGGTACGCATGTGTGTTTTTGCAAATAACCAAACAGCAAATCATATGCCATTTTGATTGAATGTATTATAACAGGGCTATGCCATGTCTCAGTGTAGAGGGGATTCGGTGTTACCAAGGGTTTTCACCAATGCGGGTTGAGTATTTCACTAGGGAAAAAACTGTCTTTGCAGTTTTCTCCAAAATTGGTAAATACTGGTATGGGTACGGAACACCCAGAAGCTTTGTAGTGCATGCGGTGGGATGAAGCTTCCATCCCTCGGTCCACATTTTGTTGGTAACCAGCATCCTGAGGTGTGCACATCCCTTCTACTGTGAGTCCAGAGTATAGCTGAGGGTTCCATTTTGCTCTCCCCAGGGGTGGCAAGGGAGCAGCTAGGCGTAATTGTGTTTGGGCTCTGGCTAGGCCGGTGCTCTGAATTTTGGGTTGGTGTCCAAACAGTTGAAGGGCATTAACCTAAGGTGCTGCAAAAGGAATCCAGGAGGGCTGAATGAATATCTGCTTTCTTTGAGCCCTGAACTGAGGACGGTTATCATATACACAGGGCTCAAAATTTCAAATCCTGAGCTACTAGCCAGGCCTCAAGAGTTACTCGCCACCAGTTGCCCCTCCCAACCCCTGCCCGGTCCCTAAACACACCCTCATAAATTATCTCATTAAATTACACTTAAATGTCTTTATTGCTACATGTAGGTAGGTTTAAAAATAGCTTACGCGTTTGTGATCAAGGCTATATGCCGAAACGCGTAAGTATTTTTAAACCTACCCACATGTAGCAATAAAGACTTGATATTTGGATTCTGGAGTTACCGGCTACACTTCTTTTTTGGACATTTACTACAATGGATGGAGGCCATTTCAGCCAGGGCACCCAGTAAAAGACTCCACGTCAGATTTACCAGGAGCCCCCCCCTGCTGGGAGCACAGCTCTTGTTTCTCTTTGCCTGGCTAGCAATGCCTTTAGTACATTAAGTCACTGATTCGGAACAAGCATGCTGCAAGTGAAATCAAAACATCGAACCTGCATGCTCGCTCCGGAACATTGATTACAGGAGAAATGAATCTGGCATCTTGCACTTTCAGGAGATGGAAGCCCACTCACTCCCCTCAGCGCAGAATTATCTTAACCTCTTGATGCCGGCTGTATACATATATATGGCTCTGTTAGAACAACTTACCATGCTGAGAGCACACTCCCAGCATGGTAGCCAGCGGGAAACGGTAAGCTCCAGATGTATGTATGCAATCAGGAGCTTTCTGATCATACGACGGCCAATCACAGTGATCACATGACCTGAATGCCCGCTTCCCAACTTTTAGAAAGTTGAGTTTTTTTCTTTTGCAGGGAGTGCTTTGATTTATTTATTTTATTTAACATAGTGACAGTCGTGCCCAGTCCTCTTGTTCATACTCTCACCCATCCCTTTGTGAAAAGAAATACCCGGACCCAGAGTATTGGGGGCATGGGAGCACCCTCCCAGCACGGTAGTAGGTGGGTTGATTGGTAAGCTCCCTATGCATACTTGGGATTGGGAGCTTTCTGATCATGTGACTGCTGTGACAGCCAATCACAGTGGTCACATGACCCGAATGTGACCCATTGAAAGCGACTATGACTCTGTCACTCTACTGAAAAAAACAGAAACAAAGCAATCTCTACAAATGTACGATTTTATCTGTCTGCTGCTGCCAAAGAATCTTCATCATTGGCCATCTTTCTGGGCATGTTGGATACCTGGTCCCCCCCGTCGTCTGCTGTGGTTCCTTCCGCCGGCTCCTATGTCAGTACTGTGTCCTGTAGTGATATGGGGTTCAGCAGGAGTCACAGGGTGCAACGAGGAACCAATATCCGACACACCCAGAAAGGTCAGATGCAGTTTAGTTTTTTCTTTTGCAGGGAATGCTTTGATTTATTTTATTTAACGTAGTGACAGCCATGTCCAGTCCTCTTGTTCATACTCTCACCATCCCTTTGTGAAAGGAAATACCTGGATCCAGAGAATTAGGGGCATGCGAGTCTTTCACCCTTCTATAGGGTAAAAGTCTGGGGACCCAATAGCATTGGGTGTTAGAGCAGCCAACCACCAGGCACAATTGCTATCACATGCGGGGCAAGGAGAGAATAAGGAACCCCCTTGTATTTTCTGACCAGAACCAGTTGGAGCGTACCCAGGACAAGCTGGCCATAGATAATTTGAAATTCACCCTCCATATTACATCGCTTTGATATAAGAGATTGTAAAATGTATGGCTAGCTTAACCCCTTCCCGTCCAGCCGTGGTGTCCTTTTAACTGGGACTTTTTTTTGTCCGATGAGTGGGAAGGATGGCCTGATCACGTGATGACTGATTGGCTGTTACAGTGGTCACATGATCAAGAGCCAATCCCGCCGACTGGTGATCATTTACTAGAGACTGGTAGCTGTTTTTGACATCTCAATGACTGTGCTGGGAGCGCTGAGTCAGCAAAGCTCTCAGCACAGGAACCCGGGATGTCCACAGATGCAAATGGGTGTTAAAGTCCATCCTCTTTGCCACCGCACATGGTGCATTATGTAGGCATCAAGAGGTTGATATTTAAAATTTTTGCTTTGTCATCTTGATAACGGTTTCCAGGACAATCTACCCAACGGGAAACACAGGAGGACGGGTTGTCCTATTGGAAATGCTCTCCTATAATATAGGGATGGTGGTGGTATATGTATATATATATATATATATATATATATATATATATATATATATATATATATATACACAGTATCTCACAAAAGTGAGTACACCCCTCACATTTTTGTAAATATTTTATTCTATCTTTTCATGTGACAACACTGAAGAAATGACACTTTGCTACAATGTAAAGTAGTGAGTGTACAGCTTGTATAACAGTGTAAATTTGCTGTTCCCTCAAAATAACTCAACACAGCCATTAATGTCTAAACCGCTGGCAACAAAAGTGAGTACACCCCTAAGTGAAAATGTCCAAATTGGGCCCAAAGTTTCAATATTTTGTGTGGCCACCATTATTTTCCAGCACTGCTTTAACCCTCTTGGGCATGGAGTTCACCAGAGCTTAACAGGTTGTCACTGGAGTCCTCTTCCCCTCCTCCATGACAACATCACGGAGCTGGTGGATGTTAAAGACCTTGCGCTCCTCCACCTTCCATTTGAGGTTGTCCCACAGATGCTCAATAGGGTTTAGGTCTGGAGACATGCTTGGCCAGTCCATCACCTTTACCCTCAGCTTCTTTAGCAAGGCAGTGGTCGTCTTGGAGGTGTGTTTGGGGTCGTTATCATGTTGGAATACTGCCCTGCGGCCTAGTCTCTGAAGGGAGGGGATCATGCTCTGCTTCAGTATGTCACAGTACATGTTGGCATTCATGTTTCCCTCAATGAACTGTAGCTCCCCAGTGCCGGGAGCCTCAGACCATGACACCCCCACCACCATGCTTGACTGTAGACAAGACACACTTGTCTTTGTACTCCTCACCTGGTTGCCCCCACACACACTTTACACCATCTGAACCAAATAAGTTTGTCTTGGTCTCATCAGACCACAGGACATGGTTCAAGTAATTCACGTCCTTAATCTGCTTGTCTTCAGCAAACTGTTTGCAGGCTTCTTGTGCATCATCTTTAGAAGAGGCTTCCTTCTGGGATGACAGTCATGCAGACCAATTTGATGCAGTGTGCAGCGTATGGTCTGAGCTCTGACAGGCTGACCCCCCCACCCCTTCAACCTCTGCAGCAATGCTGGCAGCATTCATACGTCTATTTCCCAAAGACAACCTCTGGATATGACGCTGAGCACGTGCACTCAACTTCTTTGGTCCACCATGGCGAAGCCTGTTCTGAGTGGAACCTGTCCAGTTAAACCTCTGTATGGTCTTGACCACCGTGCTGCAGCTCAATTTCAGGGTCTTGGCAATCTTCTTATAGCCTAGGCCATCTTTATGTAGAGCAACAATTCTTTTTTTCAGATCCTCAGAGAGTTCTTTGCCATGAGGTGCCATGTTGAACTTCCAATGACCAGTATGAGAGAGTGAGAGCGATAACACCAAATTTAACACACCTGCTCCCCATTCACACCTGAGACCTTGTAACACTAACAAGTCACATGACACCGGGGAGGGAAAATGGCTAATTGGGCCCAATTTGGACATTTTCACTTAGGGGTGAACTCACTTTTGTTGCCAGCGGTTTAGACATTAATGGCTGTGTGTTGAGTTATTTTGAGGAGACAGCAGATTTACACTGTTATACAAACTGTACACTCACTACTTTACATTGTAGACAAGTGTCATTTCTTCAGTGTTGTCACATGAAAAGATATAATAAAATATTTACAAAAATGTGAGGGGTGTACTCACTTTTGTGAGATACTCAGAGCCGATCCACCCTAAGAGCGGGGCCCTTACTACGCAAGCTGCGTAGGGCCCCGCAAATTACTCGAGGCTCCGCCTGTCAGCCCGCCCACCATTTGCATTGCTTTAGAATTCTTAGCTCTGTTTAGTTTTCGGCATTTTCGGCATCTCCTGTCCCCGCCCACCTTCTATCAGACCTGTAGAATATAGTCTAGGGAAATGCTACAGGTGGTGGGCGGGCCAGTGGGCGGCAGTGTTGCCAACCTACCAGATTGAAATTTACTGACACAACACCCAAAACTTACTGGCACAGTCACGTTTTTACTGACATATCCAAAAGTTACAAAATGACAGTTTTTAAGTGCAAATTTCAGTATTTAGGCTACAAACAAGTACAATATGCAATTAGCAATGTGATTTAAGGTAGATATTAAGACAAAAACATATTTCTTATTTTATTTTCGATATAGTAAGTAGCTCAGGGACAGGACTCAGGAGGGCAAGAAATTAGAATGGGCGGCACACACAAGAAATTGACTCTCAAAATGACAATGACAGCAGTGTGCAGCAGCCCAGATGATGATGGCACCTCACTAACATGACACGCAGTGGCGTCGCCTTCAGGGAGAATTACACGGGGGGGGGGGGGGTTACATTAGGGGGAGTACACAGCGGGGAGAGCTGTGCTGGTGCGCTAGCCTGCTCAGTGCCCCTGATTGCTCAGTGGCCCCGGGGGGGGGGTTGACACCAAATTTTACTGCACCAGGTGACACCAACCCTAGTGACGCCACTGATGACACGTCCCCTCCTGAGTCAGTGACCCACTCTCTCCATGCCAGGTGGTCCCTTCAGTCCATTCCCAGCTTGCCTTCCTTCCCCTTCCACAGACCTGCACATAAGGCTCCGGCTGCTCTGTTCCCTTGCACTATGACGTCACGTGACAAACTGCCGGCACAGTCCGAACACACTGTAGCAGGCACTCGGATGGTCTCAGCTAAGCGTCACAGCCATATTTTTTACTGGCAACATTTTTCCTTCACTGGCATTTACTGGCAGAAGAAAGTGCCCATTTTTTAGTGGCTGCCAGTAAAAATAGTGGCGGTTGGCAACCAGGGGCGTTGCTAGGTCTACAAAAAATCTGGGGCTAGAGCCTATAGCAGCGTAGTAAAAAAAGTCATACGCTTGGGCGAGCATACACATGTATATACAGTAATATACGTGTGTGTGTGTGTGTATATATATATATCCCCAGAGAGCCCCCCATTTATATCAGGGTCCCCAGAGAGCCCCCTTACATCAGGGTCCCCAGAGAGCCCCCCTTACATCAGGGTCCCCAGAGAGCCCCCCTTACATCAGGGTCCCCAGAGAGCCCCCCTTACATCAGGGTCCCCAGAGAGCCCCCCTTACATCAGGGTCCCCAGAGAGCCCCCTTACATCAGGGTCCCCAGAGAGCCCCCCTTACATCAGGGTCCCCAGAGGGCCTCCCTTACATCAGAGTCCTCAGAGAGCCTCCCCCTTTCATCAGGGTCCCCAGAGAGCCCCCCACTTACATAAGGGTCTCCAGAGAGCCCCACTTACATAAGGGTCCCCAGAGAGCCCCCCTTACATCAGGGTCCCTAGAGAGCCTTCCCTCCCCTTGGGGACCCCTGCAGAGACTCGGGGCTATTGGCCCCAGATTCGTGGCTATAGCCCCAAAAGCCACCCCCTAGCGACGCCCCTGTTGGCAACACTGGTGGGCGGGGATAGAAGCCGGAAGAAGATGCAAAAAATGTCGGGACTACATCCCTGACAGAGCTAAGAATACTAAAGCAATGCATGTGGTGGGCGGGCTGACAGGCTGGGACAGAAGCAGACTGAAGATGCAGAGACTAAACCCAAGAACACAGAAGAACTACAGGTACAAAGCTCTTTTCAGCTGAGCACTGTGGATATGATTGTTAAAAAGGAGAGTACTCAGTGAAAATATTTGTAAAGTGACTTTGTACTATTAGGTGAATTATTTTGGAGGCGCTGTGCTTTATGTATTTCCTTTTAGCTATTATGTCAGGTTCACACCAATGTGTTTGCTGTGACTCGCATTCGTATGGGTACAGTAGCCCATTCATTTAAATGGGCTGCTGTACCTGCAGGAAACACAGGAAAAAGGTCCCTGCACCTCCATGAAAACACAGCCGCGGGGAAATCGCATGCTGCTTTTGCACCATGCGATTTCCCACATCTGAAAATGTGCTGCATCTTCAGAGGCGCGGGGGTGCCAATAAGAATAAATGGCAGCCTTGCGTGTCTGTAAAAAACAGGGAATTTTGCCTACAGGTGGTTGTGGGTGTGGGAATAGGTGCCACTTACACGCTGTCCTGCACATGCAACCACTCGCAACAGTGTGAACCTAGCCTTGGGCTAGTTTACACTTGCGGTTTGGGGCAAACAAACATGAGCCTAATTTTACTGCCCCCCTATCATTCCCCCCATTTAAGCTGAAGAGGCAGCAACTGGAGGTGTACAGATGGCACTGCTGCAATATTTGGATTTGCAGTGGCGGCAGGAATTATAACCCCCCCTCCCCCCGTCATTTTCAGCATGCATTACTGTGTGAATGGGGCCACACTGCAACCTCCCCGCAACTGCATGCAATGCACACAGTTATAGTGCAGCTTGGGGGGGGGGTTTAACCACTAGACATCCGCGCTATGGCTGAATGACGGCCACAGCGCGGACCTGCATTCTCGGGAGGCCGTCATATGACGGCCTCCCCTGTGCACGCTCCCTGCGTGCGCCCTGCAGGGCACGCGCTGGGCGCGGTGTGATCACTGAGTCACTGAGGCTCGGCTGATCACCAATCCGTGTAAGGGGCCAGTCCCGGCCCCTTACCATGTGATCAGCTGTCAGCCAATGACAGCTGATCACATGATGTAAACAAAACTTCGGTAATCTTTTTTTTTTTACTCACGCTGACAGCGCGAGTAGAAAAAAAAGCCGATCACCGGCTCAGATGTAAGGGACATCGGTCCCGAAGTGGAAGAGGCACATCTGCCTCATCAGTGCCCAATAAAAGTGCCACCTAACAGTGCCCACAAGTACCACCTATCAATTCCCACCTGTAGTGCCAATCAGTGCCACCTGCCAGTGCTGCCCATCACTGCCTCCCATCAGTGCCCATCACTGCCACCCATCAGTGCCCATCACTGCCACCCATCAGTGCCCATCACTGCCGCCTACCAGTGCCCATCACTGCCGCCTCATCAGCGTACATCAATGAAGGAGAAAAATTACCCGTTTTAAATTTTTTATAACAAAATATAAAAATAAAAAACATTTTTTTTTTTTTTAAATTCAGATTTTTACATTTTTTTAACAAAAAGTAAAAACCGCAGAGGTGATCAAATACCACCAAAAGAAAGCTCTATTTGTTCTGAAAAAAATGATAAAAATTTCATTTGGGTACAGTGTTGTATGACCGCGCAATTGTCATTCAAAGTGCGTCAGCGCTGAAAGCTGAAAATTGGTCTGGATAGGAGGGGGGTTTAAGTGCCCTGTAAGCAAGTGGTTAAAACAGGTGATGAGGAGGCAACATATTGCCTACATATGATAAAAATTAGTGCAGCGCTAAAATCACTATTCATATACCATATATGGTATCTGGTTACTGGGCTGGAAGCTTGCACACACCAAAGGATGCCCAAAGTTTCCTCTAGTTTATATTGTACACCAATGGATCTGAGATGGAAGTGCCACACCACAAGATAATAGATTATTTACAATTTATTCCAATATAAGGTCAGATAGAAGAGCAAATGAGAAAAGCCAACGTGTTTTAGGTACCCAACATCGCCCCCCTTCATCAGCTTGTAAAAATAGTACACTATATAATGTTAAAGGAGCAGTGTGGGGAAAAAAAATAAATAAACATAAATAATCACTGCATCTGTCCCCTGACACCTTGAAGACCGAGAACCGAATGATTACATTACGCTGAGTGCTAAGTTCTTGGTCTTCACTGAGAAGAGAGTTGTGACTGTCAATCACCGCTCTCTGCTCTGCCCCCAGCACCCACTGAGGCGCCAGGCTGTGGAGGGGGCGGCTAGCTCTGCTGGTCAAGCATCTGGGTGGATCCTGACATTAACCTCCCTGGCAGTTTTCCCAAGTGTGGCTCAGGGTTAAATTTCAGTACCATTAGCGGCGGTAACCCCGAGCCACACTAGGGATTGCATTGCAGGATCTTGGTGTGGTATACTTACCTTGTCCCCAGGATCCTGCGTTGTCCCCCCGCTGTGCCTGTGGGCTCTGTCCTCCGCCCGATGCCTCTGTGTTCTGCGCTCCGTTCCCTGCGAGCGTCGCAACGCACAGGGGCGGAGCCTGGCGGCAAATTAAAAAAAATGAAAAATCATAATACATACAGTACAGTGTACAGTACAGATTACATTACTTTATGAAATTATTTCACATCCCTTTTGTCCCCAGTGCTTTGTCCAATGCCCTGCATGCAGTTTTATATTATATATACTGTTCTTTCTGTCTGGAAACTGGAGATTGTCCATAACAGCCAAAAAGTGTCCCTTTACGTCAAAAGTGGCTTTAGATCAGCTAGAAAACAGCGATAGTAAATTAGAATCACTTGCAGAATTGAGCGATAGTGAATTGTGAGGAAATTCATTTTATAATTATTTTTTTATAATTATTTAGTTATTTATTATATTATAATTTATGATTTTGTGTTTCAAACTTCATCATGCCCGGGATATCTACTAGACTCTTGTTTGGACAGATTTAAGTGTTTTATTACTAAGAATTACAGGCCTATAATATAAAACGCCAAATTTCTATGCAAAATAATTTTACCGCTTTGAGACGCAAAAATCTGACATAATCATACCGCCAGGGAGGTTAAAGTCGGGATCCTTGCATGTTATGGACAGGATCTGTGACGACAGCCAGCTTTAGCTTTGGCCATGCTTCTCTTTAAAGTGTGCACTGTTGGGGACATTCGGACCAGTGTAGTGTCAGACACAGCTTGTCAAAGCAGGTTAGGCAGCCAATAAACACCCAATGGGTTCTAACTTTTCCCTACGCCGTCCAAAACAAAACCTAGTTCTTTGCAATAGTTGGTCTTATGCCGCGTACACACGAGCGGACTTTACGGCAGACTTGGTTCGGCGGACCGGAGTCTGTCGGACAATTCGATCGTGTGTGGGCTCCAGCGGACTTTTTTTTCCCCAAAAGTTTGACGGACCTAGAAATGAAACATGTTTCAAACCTTTTCAGTGGACTCGAGTCTGGTCGAAAAGTCCGCTCGTCTGTATGCTAGTCTGAAGGACAAAAACCGACGCTAGGGCAGCTATTGGCTACTTCAATATCTGCCAGAATCTTCCAGGACTGTCTGATGTCTGTAACCCTTGCTGCATGCCGTGGTTCCTTCCTCTGACCCCTACATCACTATTGTGTCCTGTAGTAGTGGAGGAGGCAACCACACAGGGCTGGATTAACATAGGGGCTAGTGGAGCTGCAGCTTCAGGTCCCTCCCTCAATATAGGCCCATACCAGTGGCTTATGAATATCTGTGTGTCTTCCTGAAGGAAGAGGAGCCCTCTGTGCACACATGGAGGAGACAAGATTTAGTGCAGTCCTGTCTCTGCCAATGTCTGACTCCTATCACAGGGTCTGTTTCACTCACACAGATCCTCAATGTCTGGGGGAGGGGCGCTGATGTTCTCCTAACCAGTAGGAGCCCGGGAGGAAGGACATCTCCCATACTGCTGAGATAAGGTTAGTACTTTGGTTAGGCCCCTTTCACACTGGAGCGGTTTTCAGGCGGTATTGCGCTAAAAATACCGCCTGAATACCGCCCCTAAACAGCCTCCGCTGTTTGTTCAGTGTGAAAGCCCGAGGGCTTTCACTCTGAAGCGGTGCGCAGGCAGGGCGGTGAAAAAAGTCCTGCAAACCGCTTTTTTGAAGCGGTGAAGGAGCGGTGTATTCACCGCTCCTGCCCATTGAAATCAATGGGACAGCGCGGCTATACCGCGGTAATACCGCGGCTATAGCCGCGCTGTACGAGCGGATTTAATCCTTTTTCGTCCGCCAGCGGGGGTTAAAACCGAACCGCTAGCGGCCGAATACCGCTGCAAGAACGACGGTACAGCAGCGCTAAAAATAGCGCTGTTGTACCGCCGACGCCCCCACCGCCCCAGTGTTAAAGGGGCCTTAGGGAGATGTTTTATTGTGCTAGGGGACAGACTGCCTGCTTCCCCCCATGTAATGTGCTCTCTTGTGCCCAGTGCCCACCATGTCATGTGCTGTGTCCACCATGCCATGTGCTGTACATTGCAGTGCCCACCATGTAATGTGCTGTGCCTACCATGTCATGGGCTGTGCACTGCAGTGCTTACTATGTAATGTGCTGTGCCCACCATGTCATGGGCTGTGCATTGCAGTGCCCACCATGTCATGTGCTGTGCATTGCAGTGCCCACCATGCAATGTGCTGTGCCCACCAAGCCATGTGCTGTGCATTGCAGTGCCCACCATGCAATGTGCTGTGCCCACCATGTCATGGGCTGTGCATTGCAGTGCCCACCATGCAATGTGCTGTGCCCACCATGTCATGTGCTGTGCATTGCAGTGCCCACTATGTAATGTGAAAGTGACCACTATGTCGTGTTGTGTCTTGCAGTGCCCACCATGCAATGTGCTGTGCCCACCATGTCATGTGCTGTGCATTGCAGTGCCCACTATGTAATGTGCAGTGACCACTATGTTGTGCTGTTTCTTGCAGTGCCCACCATGCCATGTGCTGTGCCCACCATGTCATGTCATGTGCATTGCAGTGCCCCCATGTAATGTGCTGTGCCAACTATGTCATGTGCTATGCATTGCAGTGCCCCCCATGTAATGTGCTGTGCCCACCATGTCATTTTCTGTGCATTGCAGTGCTCACTATGTAATGTGCAGTGTCCACCATGTCATGTGCAGTGCCCACCATGTAAATTGCTGTGCCCACCATGTCATGTGCTGTGTTGTGCCCACCATGTCATGTGCTGCGCCATGCAGCGCCAACCATGTAATGTGCTGTACATTGTCCACCATGGCATGTGCCGTGCAGTACCCACAATGGAATGTGCTGTGCAGGGCTCACCATGTCATGTGCGGTGTCCACCATTTAATGTGCTGTGCTCACAATGTAATGTGCTGTTCTGTGTCGTGCAGTGCCCACCAATGAGCCCAATGGAATGTGGTGTGCAGGGCACACCATGTCATGTGCGGTGTCCACCATTTAATGTGCTGTGCTCACAATGTAATGTGCTGTGCTGTGTCGTGCAGTGCCCACCATGTCATGTGGTGTCATGCAGTGCCCACCTTGTCATGTGCAGTGCCCACCATGCCATGTGCAGTACCCACCATATAACATGCTGTGCCCACCATATAATGTGCTGTGCAGTGCCCACTTGTAATGTGCAGTGCCCACCATGTAATGTGCTCAACCGTGCTTGCCATGTCGAGTGCTGTGCCCACCATATAAGGTCCTGTACCCACCGTGTGCATGTGCTGTGTTGTGCCCACCATGCAATGTGCTGTGTTGTGCAGTACCAACCATGTCATGTGCTGTGCCCACCATATAATGTACTGTGCCTACCTTGTAATGTGCTGTATTGGGCAGTGCCAACCTTGTAATATGCTGTGCCCACCATGTAATGTGCTGTACTTTGCCCACCATTAAATGTGCTGTATCCATGTATCCACCATGTAATGTGTTGTGCCAACCATGTAATGTACTGTGCTATTCCCCCCCCCATGTAATGTACTATGCTGTGCCCCCCACAGACTCGCCCCCTCACTCTCACCCCCCCTCTCTCTCTCTTTCACTCCCTCACCCCCTCTCTCTCTCATCCCCTCTCTTTCACCCTGTTCTCTCTCTCACCCCCTTCATCCCCCATTCTCTCTCTCTCTCGCCCCCTTCATCCCCTTCTTTCCTACCACCCTCTCTCTCTTTCACCCTCTCTCTCACCCCCTTTCTCTCTCTTTCCCCCTCCCTCTCACCCCCTTTCTCTCTCTTTCCCCCTCCCTCTCATCCCCTTTCTCTCTCTTTCCCCCTCCCTCTCATCCCCTCTCTTTCTACCCCCTATCTCGCTATCACTCCCCCCCCTCTCTCTTTAATTTAATTTAACAAAAAATGGTTTGCGTTTTCATTTTATTTATTTTCATAAAAAAAGGCCCACCAAAATCCTTAGCACCAGGCCCTTGATGCTCTTAATCTGGCCCTGTGTAGCACTGGAGCGGGAGGGGAGGTAGGAGACACGGGCCACAATAGAGGTGAGTATAATACTTCCTTTATTGTTGGCAAGCATTTACATAGTAGGTTTAAAGCTAACCTATGCTTTAATTCTCCCTCCTCCTCTCAGCATATGCTCACCTTTCTTCTCCTCCTCTGAGGCTCTATTTGGCTGCCAAGAGCAGGAGAAGCTACCTATTGTAGCAATGGGTCAAGTTGTAGCTTACAAGTTCATGGACACCTGACAGCACTGGTGCTTGATGATTGGCCCCGTGCCATCACATGGAGCCAGTCATCTACACCTCTAGACATGGATCTTGAAGGTACAAACCTGTTGCTTGGCATTGTTTGAGTTTGCTTTAAACCTAACTCCAGAACACTGTGTAATCCAATTGAAGCCCATTTAAAGGATCAGTCTTTCTAAATTCTGTTTGGGTATGTCCCTGCTCGATCAGTTAGACCCCTCCCCCCATCTTGCTTTTCTTATCATTGCCACTAGACCATGCAAAATCTTTTTAGTGAAGTGGAGCTACAGCCATTAATAATAATGGCCCTTTTACATTGTTGGTTAGTGAAGTGACCCCTTCCATTGGTGGTCTGTAAAAAAGCACAGCCATATATTGGTGGTCAGGAAAGAGGTACCACTATATCTTGATGGTCAGTTGAGAAGTGACTCCTTACACTAGTGGTCAGAGGAGAAGTGACGCCCCCCCCCGGCATTGGTGGTAATTGGAGAAGTGACCCCTTCCACTGATGGTCAGTGTATTACTTCTTTACATTGTATGCCAGTGAGAGAAGTTACTCCTTAAACTGGTGATCAGTGGAGAGATTGGTGGTCAGAGGAGAAGTGACCCCCCTCCATTGGTGGTCAGAGAAGTGCCTCCCTCCATTGGCGGTCAGAGGAAAAGTGCCTCCCTCCGTTGGTGGTCAGAGGAGAAGTGACCCCCTCCGTTGGCGGTCAGAGGAGAAGTGACCCCCCTCCGTTGGCGGTCAGAGGAGAAGTGACCCCCTCCGTTGGCGGTCAGAGGAGAAGTGACCTCCCTCTGTTGGTGGTCAGAGGAGAAGTGCCTCCCTCTGTTGGTGGTCAGAGGAAAAGTGCCTCCCTCCGTTGGTGGTCAGAGGAGAAGTGACCCCCCTCCGTTGGTGGTCAGAGGAGAAGTGACCTCCCTCCGTTGGTGGTCAGAGGAGAAGTGACCCGGGAGAAGTGACCTCCCTCCGTTGGTGGTCAGAGGAGAAGTGACCCGGGAGAAGTGACCCCCCTCCGTTGGCGGTCAGAGGAGAAGTGACCCCCCTCCATTGGCAGTCAGAGGAGAAGTGACCCCCCTTCGTTGGCAGTCAGAGGAGAAGTGACCCCCCTTCGTTGGCGGTCACAGGAGAAGTAACCCCCCTCCATTGGCGGTCAGAGGAGAAGTGACCCCCCTCCATTGGCGGTCACAGGAGAAGTGACCCCCCCTCTGTTGGTGGTCAGAGGAGAAGTGACCCCCCTCCATTGGTGGTAAGAGGAGAAGTGACCCCCCCTCCATTGGTATTCAGATGAGAAGTGAACCCCCTCCTTTGGTGGTCAGTGGAAAAGTGACCCCCCTCCATTGGTGATCAGATGAGAAGTGACCCCCCTCCATTGGTGGTCAGAGAAGAAGTGCCTCCCTCCATTGGTGGTCAGAGGAAAAGTGCCTCCCTTCGTTGGTGGTCAGATGGCCACTGCATCTGTCTGGCCGAGAGAGGAGAGAAGTGGCGGGTCAGTGAACGCAGATCAGCGCTCTGTAAACATGGTTTATACCGCATTCTCTTTATAAAGCACAGTCACAGGGGGCCATTACAGTAAAAAACTGAGAGGATTATGAAAAATTACATTGGTGGGTTAACAACCACTTTAATGAAAGCTTCGCACTGGTGCGGTGTGGAATTTGCAGCGATTTCTGTGCGTTTCTCGCACCGCTGTGGGGTGTGTATGTTGAGAAAACACTCCAAAATCTGTTCCCAAAATGCAGTGTGATTTGCAGAATCGGTCCATTCGATGCAGGTGCGGCAAAAAAGGTTCCTGCCTGATTTTGGTGGGGATGCAGGGCGATTCGAGCCATACACAATGAATGGCTCAAATCGCACTGCTGCAGAATCGCATGTGAGTTGAACAGGAATGCCATTCCTGTCCGAATCACTTGCCTTGTGCCCCGTACACACGATCGGACTTTCCGACATCAAAACCGTGGAATTTTGTTAGAAGGTTTTGGCTCCAACTTGTCTTGCATACACACGGTCACACAAATGTTGGCCAACAATTACCAACGTAGTGACGTACAAGACGTACGGCGAGCCGATAAAAAGGAAGTTCAGTAGTCAGCATTGATTCCGAGCATGGGTGTTTGTACTTTGGACTTTTGTCCGACAGACTTCTGTACACACGCTCGGAAAATCCGACAACAGACATTTGTTGGCGGAAAATTTGAGAGCATGCTAGCCAACATTTGTTGGCGGAAAGACCGACAACAAATGTTCGATGGAGAATACACACGGTTGGACTTTCCGCCAACAAGCTCACATCCAACATTTGTTGTCGGAAAATCCGACTGTGTGTACGGGGCATTAGGCTACATTCACACGGCAATTAGGATCTACTGTGACAAGAAACCTTGATTCTTCCTGGCAGAGAAACTTCAGTATTTTGTGTGGCTGCAGCCAGATTTTTACCCTGTACTTATCAATGGCCTGCAATGTCATTGTTTGCATGTAACCGCTCATCTGAACAGTTAGGACCCTTTCACACGAAGGGTCCGATCAAGTCCATCTGTCAGTTTTTCAGGTGGACCTGATCGGACCCTCCATTCACCCCTATGGACTGGCAAGTGTAGTGTCCATTTACACCCGCCTACCTCAAATCCGATCCACAAAAAGAAAAACGGAAGGGGATCCGTCCCCCCTCTGCCTAGTGATGGTGAACCTTGGCACCCCAGATGTTTTGAAACTACTTTCCCCATGATGCTCAACTACACTGCAGAGTGCATGAGCATCATGGGAAATGTAGCTCCAAAACATCTGGGGTGCCAAGGTTCACCATCACAGGTCTAGGTGGATCAGACCAGAGGGCAGTCAGGTGTAAACAAAATATGTGTTTAGCAAACATGGCTGCCCCCCTGTGCAGGCTATAAAGAGAAATTATTATTATTATTATTTTCTTTTTAGACATGCATGTCCAAAAAAATGGAAGAAAAGCGTCTGGTTTCTCTTACAATCGAGTGACAGTGTGGGATCTACTTGTAACACAGTTGGGTTGATTTACTAAAACTGGAATTGTGCAAAATCTGGTGGAGTTCTGTAATGAAACCAATCAGCTTCCATTTTTTTTTTTTTTTTGTCAAAGCTTAATTGAACAAGCTGAAGTTAGACGCTGCAGAGCTTCACCAGATTTTGCACAGCTCCCAACTGTTCCTGATTTTGCGGGACTGTCCCTGATTTTGCGGGACTGTCCCTGATTTCGTGGGACTGTCCCTGATTTGGAGCAATGTCCCCCTGTCCCTCATTCCTCCTCATTTGTCCCTCATTTTGGTCTGAGCTATATAGATGTATATAAAATGCATATTTTATCTATCAAAAAGTGTTTTCCAGCACTAACCCTTTCATCTGATTTCTAAATTGCTGCATTTGTAAACTCCAAAAGCCAATATAAAGGAATAGTAGTGGTAAAAAAAAGCACTTGTGGGTTTAACCAATCTTGTTTTTTTGTACAATTCTCCTTTAAGGGGGCGTGGCAAGGGGTGTGTCCTATGCCTGCATACTTCTGCTGATAGGTGTCCCTCATTCCCATCTCAAAAAGTTTGGCGGTATGGATTTTGCACTTTCAAGTTTTAGTAAATCAACCTCACAATGTCCATCATTTTGTATGTAGACTGTGTAATGTCAACTAGGATCCATTTGTCTGAAGGCACACAGTGAAAAATTCCCGGTTCGCAGAACTTTTTGCAATATTTTCCTGACTCACAAAATGATTTGTTTACCTCTAATGGTCACTTAGGGCTCATTTAGATGGGCCGGGCTGAGACGCTTTTTGCTGCGCGTGCATCCACCTTGGGGCTGCATGCAGGCAGCCCACAGACATGAACGTAGATGCAGCAGCTGTATGGACACAGTTGCACGTCAAAAGCTGACAGGCAGGCAGGAGCAGGTGCACTGATTTGAAGGCAGACACTGTGCATTTGGATCTGTGCACCTGCCCGCATGTCAGATTTGTGGCTATGTCTGCATCTACCTGCAGCTCTGAGGTGGATGCACATAGTCCCGGGACAAGGTCATCTAGAGCAGAGGTTCTCAACCTTGTCCAAGTACTCCCAACAGGCCATGTTTTTGGAATTTCTCTTATGCCGCGTACACACGGTCGGACTTTTCAGCTACAAAAGTCCAACAGCCTGTCCGACAGACTTTCGACGGACTTTCGACGGACTTGCGGCGGACTTTCTAACGAACAGACTTGCCTACACACGATCACACAAAAGTCCGTCGAATTCTTACGTGATGACGTACACCGGACTAAAATAAGGAAGTTGATAGCCAGTAGCCAATAGCTGCCCTAGCGTGGGTTTTTGTCCGTCAGACTAGCATACAGACGAGCGGATTTTTCGACCGGACTCGAGTCCGTCGGAAAGATTTGAAGCATGTTTCAAATCTAAAGTCCGTCGGATTTGAGGCTGAAAAAGTCCGTTGAAAGTCCGGAGAAGCCCACACACGATCGGATTACCAGCCAGCTTTAGTCCGTCAGCGTCCGTGTGTGCATTAGATAAAAAAGCAGTTCCAAATACCAAGACTCTGATTTAAAGCACCTGTGCAAGATGAAGGAAAACCTGCAAACATGGCCTGTTGGGGGTACTCGAGGACAGGGTTGAGAACCACTGATCTAGAGCAATGGTTCTCAACCTCAGTCCTCAAGCACCCCCCAATGGGCCATGTTTTGTGAACTTCCCTTGGATAAAAAAAGCTTTTATCAATACCATGTCATTGATTTAAAGCAGCTGTGCAAAGTAAAGAAAAACCTGAAAACATGGCTCGTTGGGGGTACTTGAGGACAGAAGTTGGGAACCACTGACCTAGAGCCCAAGGTGAACATGCCAAATTGCGCTTCCTCCACCAAGATGATATCCCCTCTGCGATCAGTACAAATCCTTGCCCCCTCCATCCCTTAAGTCCCCCGAGCACAATGCTCCCCCCCCCAAAAAAAATCACCCCTCCTAGCACAAAACCTCCACCCGTCAAATTTCCCCTCCGAGTACACATTCTCTCTCCCCCCATTCCAAATCCCCCCACCCACCCCCACTCCTAGCACAAACACCCCCCAATCATCCCTAGCACAAATCTACCCCCCACACAAAATAAAAAATCCCCCCTCTACCATATCACCTCTTCTAGCACAAATCCCCCTGAATCACCACTCCTAGCACCCCCCAGCCCCCAAATTCCCCTTCCTAAAACAATTCTTTTCCCCTGCTGCCCCTCAAATTCCTCCTCCCAACTGAAATCTCCTCCCCCACCTCACGTGGTACCACAGTGCCCAGGGCAGCCGTCCCTCCTGCCCACCAATTGTCCTGGCCCTGGATGCACACACAGCAAAAATTGGCTCAGCACGGAGGATGGGTCTCAGTGCCCGTCTGAATGAGCCCTTAAAGTACATTTACACATTTGCTACAAAAACCTCAAACCTCCTAAAATAAACAAACCTAAAATCCCAGGACACACACTTACCTCTCTGATGTGGTTGCCTTTAAAGCTCCTATTGCTGGTAGCACATGTAACTCAGTATGGACATGAACGGAGATGTTCTCCTAGTATCTTTTTGGCAGGTATATGGCTTCAGTTGGATCGATAGTGGAGTTATTGTGTAGCGCTGGACATGTTTTCAGCAATTAAATAGACACCACCACCACCATGGAGAGATAAGTCGGCACTGGGGAGATGTGGGCATTCTAGTTTGGATTAAGTTAGGGGGCTGGGGGTTTTATTTAGTAGCAAAAGTGTAACTGTACTTTAAATTGTATGTAGAGCTAAAACTTGTTTTCTTAGCTTCAGTGGCACCCCACCATTTTTGTCGCACAGTAAACTACGCATTTAAAAATCAGGTGAAGCTTGTCCCCCAAAAAGGAGCAGCAGTTTCTTTTTGGGGGACAAACGCTCATAGGGCAGCCCGCTCAAAGTAATTTCACCCTATGTGACACACAGAATCGCGTAAAAATGGCAGGAACACTTGTTTTTGCTACGCAATATTGTGAACGGGGTCTTAAGAGGAACATGTTTTGGTGATGGCTGTCTAAGAGAGGATTTCCCTTCACTTTGGAAAGATTTCCAAAGTTCCTGTTGTTTTTCCAGGGGAGGAAGTGATGGAAAATCTCCCCAATAGAAAGAAGGAAAAACCTGGCAGAGGTCTTAACTCTATCCAATTTTTTTTTTTTTTTTAAAGGTTTTGGCTTTACATAAACTTTAGGAGGGGGTTATCTTTGGTAGCATCTTTCGTTACCCAGATAGCTCTGTAATCAATTTTTCAAAGCCAGTGTCACTACCCCAGTGGAAGGAATTCATCGCAGAGGGCGCTCGGTACAGATTGGAACACAGCTCCCAGAATGCAAAGCTGTCTCTTCTTTGTGGTGTTAACTTTTGTAAATAATCAAACTTGTATATATTATTCTTTGAGTTCAAACTTTTTTTCTTTCTTTCCTGTAGCTTTTGTTTTAATAAGGGGAGTTAAATCGCCAAAACTCCATGTGGTTTTCAACGTAAAATTTTAGGAAGGTTAGCAAAAATCAATAAATTGATGAATAAAAGGTGGTTCTGTTAAAGCGTCCTTTTATTTTTGTTTCATGGTTGTGGGGAAAAACCATAGAGCTTAAAGCAGAACTTCACTCGAAAAGTGGAGTCTCACTGATTTGCTTTCTTCCCCCCAGCCTTTGGGGAGGGGGTGGAGCAAGTACCAATTTTTATCGGTCCCCACTCCCACTGGCGCAATCCTCGCTTTGGCGAGAATGACGTCCCTTGCCCCATTTCCTCCCTTCCTGCAGCTTTCCGGGACAGGTCACATGTACGAGGAGGCTACAGGACCATTCACAAAGTGCTGCGCGAGCACGCACGTGCATGGTGGTGAGGTGTGGTTCCTCAGCAGGCTCCCATATCCAGTGGTAAAAAGCACTGGCTGCGGGAAGAGAGAGAGCTGGACTCCAGGTACTGATAAGTCCCTTATTTTGAAAAGTCAACAGCTACTGTATTTGTAACCACCTATCACCAATAAAACCCCCAAAAAACTAAAGTTCCTCTTTAACTGTAACTTAGATTTTTTAATATTTTAGGAGCAAGAGTACAAGCCTTTGTTGATAGTCTGCCACGTGAGAAAATTGTAATTTTGTACTCACCATAAAATCATTTTCCTGAAAAGGTTATATGAGGGTGGAGACATGATCTCCTGGCATTGTCTTCTCGAGAGGTCTGCTCTGCCTCTGACCCTCACTAAACGTTTGGAGACAACAGGATTTTTGTACTCACCTTAATATACTTTTCATTATTGGGAACATAGTAGACCTCTAGGGAAGGGCTGACACTCCAGAGATAATCTGTATCCCCCATGAACATTTGGCGAAAGACTATAATCGGTCAGGAAGAGATTGATCCAATGCCGAAATTTTAAACATTTCTATTTCTGTTGAGACCGTACTATATTTTAAAAAGACATTTACAACTGGGCTTATGATTAGACCTTGACTGATTGAGTTGACTTACTAACCTTTAAAGATGTCTTACCAGGTCTAGATATAAAACCCTAATCTCCCTGTAAGATTAGAGGTAGTACACTCCCTTATTCACTGGCACTTGTGTCCAACCTCCCCTCCCATTCTAAAGCCTCGTACACACGATACGATTGTTGGTCAACTGAGCATCTGATTTTTGTCAAAAGGGCGTGTGCCAGGATCTTGTCTTGCATACTAACGGTACACAATTGTCGTGCCACAAACACGAACTAAGTGACGTACTACGATGAATTTCAGCTCTTAAGAGCCACCCTTTGGACCCCTTCTGCTAATTTTTTGTTTGGTGAGCATTGATTCCAAGTATGAGTGTTTGTACTTTCGACTTTTGTGTGACGGATTTGTGTACTGACCATATGAAAATCTGACGTCAAACTGTTGTCCGCCAAAAATTTACTAGCCTGCCATCCATTTGTTGGCCGAAATTTGGACAACAATTGTCAAAAGGAGCATACTAACGGTAAGATTTAAGGAGAACAGTTTGTCAACAGACAATCCCCTGCCAACAATTGTACCGTGTGTATGAGGCTTAAGGCTGAAGCCTCTGTAAACCTTTTGGCGTTCAACATTTTTGGTAGTGTCAGATACCTGTGTTCCCCACCACACGTTGTCCTTTATTCCTCCAACCCCTACATCTCTACAGGACTCAGCAGTTACACAGGGGTAGGAGTAAGGAACAATGTGTCATGGTAAGTGGTGGTGAGTAACCCAATTGGAACAGTTAACTAATAATTTCTTCCCCACCCAAGATGGCCGCATTTTTTTTCCTGTCCTGCCAAGGGACTGGTCTACCCTCCTTTTGTCTCTGCTTGTTACAAGAGTATGCTGAGAGTATTATGAGAGTATGTCCCAAAGTATGATGCCATGATACGCCAGGAAAAACAAAAAATTGTATGCTCACCTTCGGTAATTTTCCTTTTCAGGTGCATCTTCTTGGCAGCATACTCCAGGTTAGGTTCTGTCCCTCAACCCCATAGAACCAGTTAACTTTAATTCTCCCCCACCCAAGATGGCCTCAGCCTAATGACTATTACAGGCCATGAATTTGAGTGGGAGTATAGTACTCTGCTATGAAGATGCCCCATGAAAGAAAAAAATTACGGAAGGTGAATATACAGTTTTCCCAGAACATCATAGCAGCATCTTCATGGCAACATAACTCCAGGTTAGGTTCTTCCTCTCAAACCCATAGAACCAGTTAACTTCTCCCTCACCCAAGATGGCCTCAGCCTAATAGCTATTAAAAGCCATGAATTTGGGTGGGAGTATGGAATACTGCTATGAAGATGCCCCATGAAAGAAAAAATACGGAAGGTGAATATACGGTTTTCCCGGACATCATGGCAGCATACTCTGGGTCATAATTAGTAGTGCCAACCAGTCCAATGGCGACATTTTAGTGGAGCCCAGCCGTCGTTCATCAAGGCCTAAATGTATTTATTTCTAATTGGGGAGATATTCCTTTACTTCCTGTACCGGAGACAAATTGGAAAGCAAATGGAAATCTCTCTAAAGTGAGGGGAAATCTATGCTTAGACATTTGTCACCACAACAGGTGTCCACCATGGAAGATAGCCAGATACCCTTTAAACGGATCAGATTCACATACAGTGTAGTCTATCAGTTTAGACCAGTTATTGTTAATGTAGTAGCACTGAAAGAACACAAGGTGGCACTGCAGTTTAACTTTTCATGTTGTGTCTGTCTGCTTTTAGCACTTTTTTGCAGGCTCAGGACCACTCAGAGAATAGGAATACTAGCATCTGTAGGGATTTTGGGCTCGTTCACATCAGTGGCCGTATGGCATGTTAAAGCCTAGCTCAGAGAACTAAAAAATGATCTCTTTTAGTGAGACTGTATCTGCACTGGGTTGATTGCTCATTAAGGTTTAGGGGAACAACAGAAGGAGATTTATTTATCCGCTCCTCCCTGCAGTGTCTTCTCCCCAATGCTCTAGCAGTCTAGGAATCTGACACCGTCAATACCAGAGTAGGATTCATAGCCCTGCACTCAACTTGAGGACACTGAGGGACAGTCCATGGATCATAGAGGAGCAGAGGATCAGGTAAGTACAACTGGCTATATGCTAGTAGAATTTATTTTCAGAAAATTTTTATTTTAAGAACATTCCTTTGATTTTTTCATTAATCATTAGGGGGGTCAAATCAGCAATTATTTTTGACTCCAGTGATGAGAACATTTTATATTGAAAAATGTTTTCTTTAACGAAAAGTGAACGTGGCTTTCAATTGGGAAATTACAATCAAAATTCCAAAATCGAATGCTAAAAGCAAAAATAATCTTGAAGTTTTTTTGAACATTTGTCCAGTCATCGAATGTACAAAATATTTTAGCACGAATGTTCATTCATAAATCTACTAGTATATAGCTAGCTAAAAGTGGTTTCCCCTTTACCTACACCAAGGGCCTCCAAACATTTTAAACAAAGGGCCAAGTTTACTGTCCTTCAGAATTTAAGTGGGACGGAGTGTGGCCAGTGGAAGTAGAAAATCTCCTGACATCAGTGGGAGTAAACAATGCCCCATCTTTGGTAATAGGGGGGGGGGATAATGCCCCATCGCTGATGTCAGTGGGAGGAATAATGCTCAATTGTTGAAGTCAATGGAAGAAACAGTGCCCCATTGTTGGTGTCAGTGGGAGGAATAGTACCCAGTCATTGGTGTCAGTGGGAGGAATAGTGCCCCATCATTGGTGCAGTGCGAGGAATAGTGTCCCATCATTGTTGTCAGTGTGGTAGGAATAATACCTCATCATTGATGTCAGTGGGAGTAATAGTGCCCCATTGTTGGTGACAGTGGGAGGAATTGTACCCCATCATTGGCATCAGCAGTGGTAGCTGATGCTCCATTTTTTCTTGGGGGGGGTGGGCTTGGCAAAATTGGCTGCCACCCTGAAATGCAGTGCTCTGTGCCCCCAGCCCACCCTTTTTCTTTAAGCCAATTAGAGCCTCTGGCTGTAATCACATGCTTCTAAAAAAAAATAAATTAAAAACCCAATTGGAATCCATGCGTCCGGCGCCCCACATGTAGATTAGGAGCTGGATGCATGGATTAGGGGGGTGGCGCCTGCAAATAGGAATAGTGGAGGATCATTCCTGAGACCCAGCAGATGCCGGAATTGTACACTCTGCTGTGCATGCTGTCACCAGGGCTGCTAGTAGTTCACACCAGGACCATAATTGGGAGACAGTTGTCAACCCATAACAGGAAGTGTCTAAACAAAGAACTTCATGGCAGATTCATCAGGTATTCTTTCAATGAAAGGTGCCAATTTTAAAAGGTCAAAAACTTTATTTACATTAGCATGTTAAAGGTCCTATGAACATTTAGTGATTGGTTTTAAATATCTGAAAACCCTGCAGAATTTGTATTTAGAGGTCCTTACTGAGCCAATAAATTGTCTTGTTCCTGATGAACTGGGAGACAACAATTTCCAATCGTTTAGCATACAAAATGGCAGGCGTAATATCACTTTCTGTCTTAGGGATATCATTAGTTTGAGGTAAGCCAACAGACTTCATCTTTTTTGCATCGTTTTGCACCAATAACACCAAATGACCAAAAGTATTTGGACCCCCCTCCAAATGATTGGGTTCAGGTGTTACCGGTGAAGGGTACAGTTAATACTACAGCATACAACAACAAGTTAGACAAGTGTGCTCTCCCAACCTTCCAAAGGAATGTTCCATCATGACTGTGCCCCTGTGCACCAAATCGCCTCCATAAAGACATAGTTTGAGGAGATGCTGTTGAGAAACTCCAGTGGCCTACAAAAAGAGCTGACCTCAACTCTACTGAATGCCTTTGGGATGAATGGGAATTCCAATAGTGAGCCAGGTCTTTTCATCCAATATCAGTACCTAACCTCATAAATTCCTACAGACACACTATGAAATCTTATGGAAAGTCTTTCCAGAAGAGTGGAGACTGTTATAGCCACAAAGGGGGACCAACTTCATATTAATGTCCATGGTTTTGAGATGGGATATCCAACAAGCTCATGTAGGTTTGATGGTCAGGTGTCCACATACTGTTGCCTATATAGCTTATGTTGTCATGCATTAACATTTCCAGGTTCTGGTACATTGACGTGCGTGTTTTTGTTGGGTCAAACTCAAAAGTGCCTTTTATTGTGTGCCACATTTCAGGTCACTTTAATGCAGCCCGAGTAACTCAGTTGTCCGTCAGTCTGTTTGATTTGACTGTAGAGATCAGGCGAACCAAAATCAGCTGGCCTTCTTTGGTGGCCGAATATTTTTCACCTTGACTGGATAATTGTCCGGGATTCTTTCGTAGATGTTCTCCTGTTCGTCCAAGAGTGGAGAATGTGAAGAATTTACGTGATGGACAGTGGTCTTTCCATAGGATGGGTCATCAAACTGGACAGGAATCTGCTGTTTGGTCTAAAAAAGAAAAAAAAAAGTGATTAAAGTATCTCAGCTTTTTTTTCCAGTTTTGCAGTGTGGTGAATGCTTGAAGCCCAGCTTCAGGCCCCCCAAGTCCACCCCAGAGGCCCACTTCACCCTACAAGTTCCCTTTTTCCATGCTTTTTTCTTTATATTTACCTTTTCCAGGTGTCTACAGGCTGATCACGTGATGTGCTGGGTCCTCCTTCTCTTCTACAGGTTTGGCAGTCCTCATTGATGCAGAATGAAGCTCTGGAGTGTTAATGTTAGAGCCCCTTTCTGCATAATTGCACTGTAAGCACAGGGTACTATGGTGGTACCCTCTAAAGCAGGGGTTTTCAAACTTTCTAAACAAAGGTCTGGATTCCTCAGACTTAGGGGGCAGGCGGGGGTCAAAATGTGGTCAGTGGAAGTAGAAAATGTCCTGACACCAGTGGGAGTAAACAATTCCCCATCTTTGGTATTAGGGGCAGGAATAGTGCTCCATCCTTCGTGTCATTGGGAGAAATAATTCCCCATTGTTGGTGACAGTGGAAGGAATTGTGCCTCATTCTTGGTGTCAGCCACTTCTGGCCCCTGGGCCACAGTTTGGAGAACACTACCCTAAAGGGACAGGTCCATGATGAACAATATGTCCTCAATCACTTGGGTTGAATGGCACTGGGAAACAGTGTATATCCGGTTTTCTATCCAGAAGGACAGAGCCATCTTTGTTCGAGCATCATTCAGGGTCAGCAGCTACTTCCTGGACTGAGGTGCTAGTCTCAAAGATGACAGCCATGTAAATACTGGTTCCTTTGCAGTTCTTGTCTATGTTCAAAAATCATGCTCTGCTGCAGCCTATCATCTTGTCACTTGCTACAAAGTTGCAATGTACTGCTTGAGTAATCACTGGGGTAGAGGAGACTGGGGAAATGCTTCCTCTTGCCTGAGACAGACTGATGGCATTGTTTCAGCCTAGGCAAAGTCACTGGATTGGAGCTCTAGGATGACATAACATTCTCACTCCCTGAAAGCCTAACTCCAGCCAATTTTACGTATTTGTTTTTATGGATTGGGGAAGAATTACAATTTCTGTAAATTCCCTTTACCCCCTATCTCGATAAAGCCCGTACAATAAATAAGGGAAGGGGCGATGGCTATCAGGACAGGAAGACATCAATAAAAACATTGGCAGGAGTTTTAACTTGTTCTCAGTCTACTAAAACGTGGAGAGATTTACCATCACTTCCTCTTGTTCTAACAGGAAGTGATGGATAATCTCCCCAACGGACACAGAGGGCAATATTAACCTGACCGTTGGTTAGAGAAACCTGATGGTCTGTTTCTCTCCCCCACCCCCACATTTTAACCAAAGCTAAATAAAACATGAAGCTGGACTTTAAACTCCTGACCTTGAGATGGAGACATCATAAGTTTGTAGGTTCTCTAAGTCCCGTACACCTCTTACCTTTAGTTTGGAGGCCTGTTTAGCAGGCTTCCCTTGTGTTATGGGTATTTGTTCTTGTGGGAAACCTGACATCTTGTTGGAACGAAATGAAGAATGGAAAGCTGAAGGCTTCTGAGCATATGAAGTTTTGTTGATAGCAGTAGGTAGGGTGGAAAAGTTAGTATGGGCACTCTTGGCTGCTTTGGAGCCACAAGATGGCATGGAATGTACATCCACCTCACTATATACATTATCCAGATTGCCTCTACAGGATCCACGGCCCATAGCATAAAAGGCTATGGGTTCATGTCCATTGTCACTGTTACGCCCTGCAGGAGTGCCCCACTGAGCAGGCTCTGTGTATGTATTGAATTCATCTACTGAGGCGTAGGTAGGATCTTTTACAGGATTCTCTTCATCATCAGCTCCTTCAGGGCTTTCTGAGGGTTTACTGAATGGTGTGTAGTCCACTAGTGGGTCCTCCGGGTCTTCTTTACTTGGAGAAAGGTTTGGTTCAGGAAACGCTGGAAGTTTCCATCCTAGTAAGGAGGACTGATGTTCAACCTAAGGAAAAATGCAAATATATTCATTAGATGGGCCGATGTATATCAAATATAATCTGGTTTCCCTAGGACATGGGTCTCCAAACTTCCTAAACAAAGGGCCAGTTTACAGTACTTTAGGCTTTAGGAGGGTCAGACTGTGGCCACTGGAAGTAGAAAATTCCCCAGCATCAGTGGGAGTGGACAATGTCTCAGGCTTGGTAGTCAGTAGGAGTAAAAACATTACATAGCGCCTGTGGTCAGTAGGAGGAGGAAAAGTGCACCATCATTGGTTTCAGTGGGTGGAATAGTGCCCCATCATTGGTATCAGAAGGAGGAATAGTGCCTCATCATTGGTATTAGCGGGAGGAATAGTGTCCCATCTTTGATGAAGTGGAAGGAATAGTGCCCCATCGTTGGTGTTAGTGGGTAGAACAATGCCCTTTCATTGGTATCAGTGGGAGGAAGAGTGCCTCATCATTGGTGAAGTGGAAGGAATTGTGCCCCACGTTGGTATAACTAAAAAATATGCCCCAACATTGGTATTAGTGAGTGGAATAGTGCCCTATTGTTAGTGTCAGTGGAAGCAATTGTTCCCAATCATTGGTATTGGTGTAAGAAAAAGTACCCCATTATTTTGTGTCAGTGGAAGGAATAGTGCCCCATCATTGGTGTTAGTGGAAGGAATACTGCCCCATCATTAGTGAAGTGGAACGAATAGTGCCCCATGTTGGTATTAGTGGGAGGAATAGTGTCCCAACGTTGGTTTCAGTGGAAGCAATTGTCCCATCATTGGTATTGGTGTAGGAAAAAGTGCCCTATTATTGTGTGTCAGCAGGAGGAATAATGCCCGATTTTTAATGTCATTGAGAGGAAGTGAGAAGAAGTGTCATTGATGAATAGTGACCCATCATTGGTGAAGTAGAAAGAATAGTGCCCCATTGTGGATGTTAGTGGAAGGAATAGTTTCCCTTCATTGGTATCAGTGGAAGGAATAGTGTCCCACTGTTGATATCAGTGGGAGGAATAGTGTTTCATATCTGTGTTAGGAATAGTGCTCCCTTGTTGACAAAAATAGAAGGAATAGTGTCCCATCATTGGTGAAGTGGAAGGATTAGTGCCCCATCAATGCTGTCAGTGGAAGGAATAGTGCCCCATCATTGGTATCAGTGGGAGGAATAGTGCCCCATCATTGGTATCAGTGGGAGGAATAGTGCCCCGTCATTGGTATCAGTGGGAGGAATAGTGCCCCATCATTGGTATCAGTGGGAAGAATAGTGCCCCATAATTGGTGTTAGTGGGACGAATACTGCCCCACTGTTGATATCAGTGGCAGGAATTGTGCCCCAAGCGCTGGATAAAGGCAAGCAAAGATCTGGCCCACAGGCCACAGTTTGGAGACTGCTGCCCTAAGACAATCGGAGAACATTTTAGTTTTCATATTGTATTTGTTTTATAAGTTTTAGACTAGAATAGGGGAGGATTAGAATCTTGTTTTCTTTTATTTCCAGCTGGAGAGACTCACCCTCTCTATTAGCCATGGTCCAGAAAGTCATAAGATGACCATAATTTTAGAGCTGTTACCAAAAAAGGAGGTGAGTGGAGATTTTCCAATGAGAACGCTGTTCTGTTGACAACAAGGTGGGTATTTTCACTCAATCAGAAAATATTTCCTCTCACTTCCTGTTGTGTCCCTGGTGCAGGAAGTTACAGTAAATCTCCCACCAAACAAATATTTAGTTTAAATATTAAAGTGCAGTTTTATACTTTATTTTTTGCCGTTTAAAGTATAACTAAAGGCATTTTTGTCAGTATTGGACAGAGCAGAGATGAGAAACCCTAATAGGTGTTTATAGCTGTGCCCGTCAGGGAGATTCACCCTCTCTATTTGTCATGTACTAATAAATGTTCTCCATTGGGGTACTTTTTACTTTATCTCCTGTAAAGTTGCATGTAGCAATTGCAAGCGCAACTTATCTGAGACTTTTCTTAAGGTTCTCATGTCTTGATATAAGCAAGACTTATTGAATACATTGCATGTTTTGCCAGTATTGGAAAAAACAGCAAAGTTGATTTGGATCTCTTGTAGTCTAAACAAGGTTGCGGAGAATTTTCATTCTTTTGGTGAGTTGTTATAAGCCATACCTGTAATTTTACATTTGGGAACTGCCTAGTCTTGTCTTTGGGCGACGTGGCTAAAGCAGTACCAGCATCCAGCGTCCCTCTGCTTGGTTTGGCGATCCTCCCGTACATCGGACCAGCTGTAGGTGAGTTGGGAGAGCTTCTTGACGTGCCCGGAGAGTCAGCCTTCCTCGAGTTCTAAGGGTTATAAAAAAAAAAAATCCTGCATGTTATCAAATATAGTACAGCTTTTTAAAAGCAAATGTACAGACTTTTCTTTTTTTTTTAAATAAACTGTAAAAGAAATCAGCTTGGTGCAAATCATTTTATTAATATACAGAATGTCAGCATTTTAAAAGTTATTTTTACGCATTATTTGTACTTATATATGTAGATGGGGCAACTGTATTTGCTTATTACTAGGGTTGTCCCGATACCACTTTTTTAAGACCGAGTACAAGTACCGATACTTTTTTTCAAGTACTCGCCGATACCGATTACCGATACTTTTTTTTTAATGTCATGTGACAGTTTAACTGATGGACACTGATAGGTGGCACTGACTGATGGCTAGCACTGACTAATGGGCACTGATAGGTGGCACTGACTTATGGCTAGCACTGACTGATGGGCACTGATAGATGGCACTGATAGACGGCACTTATGGGCACTAATAGGTGGCACTGACAGGTGGCTGGCACTGATAGATGGCACTGGTCGATGGCATTTATGGGCACTGATAGGTGGCACCGACAAGTGGCTGGCTTTAATTATTGCAGGCTGACGTTCAGGCTGGAAATAAATTCTACTCAGTTTAACCCTCACTATGCTAATTTAGATGACTGGTAGACTAATGGGTGATTATTATTTATACTAGAGGATAATGTTATTCTGTTCTAATTTCCTCGTTTTTTCAGTCATTATCTTATAATATTTTATTTCTCTCATCTGTCACTATATATTTTTCATCAAATTGATAGTTGAGTGCTGATATTATTACACTACGATTTAAAAAGTAAACTCAGCTTCAAGCTGTCACAGCGAGGTACAGGGGAGCAGACGACACGCCCCCTTGTAATGTGTCTTATTACACAGGCTGACTCCGCCTGCCCTGTCCGTCCACCAGCTGACTCCGCCCGCCCTGTCCGTCCACCAGCTGACTCCGCCCGCCCTGTCCGTCCACCAGCTGACTCCGCCCGCCCTGTCCGTCCATCAGCTGACTCCGCCCGCCCTGTCCGTCCATCAGCTGACTCCGCCCGCCCTGTCCGTCCATCAGCTGACTCCGCCCGCCCTCTCTGTCCATCAGCTGACTCCGCCCGCCCTGTCCGTCCATCAGCTGACTCCGCCCGCCCTCTACGTCTACACGCTGACTCCGCCCGCCCTCTACGTCCACACGCTGACTTCGCCGATGCCTTATCCAACCAGGTATCGGATAAGGCATCGGGAGCATTTGTGCGAGTACAAGTACTCGCACAAATGCTTGGTATCGGTCCCGATACCGATACTAGTATCGGTATCGGGACAACCCTACTTATTACATTTGGAGACTTTGCTTCCTGCTTTGCAATGCTTCTACTCTTGATCTGCAACCCCTATCCTTGGTCTACAACCACCTCTCATTTAGCCTTCTCTATCCTTGGCCTAAAATCAACTCTCATCCAGCCTTCTCTATCCTTGGCCTACAATCAGCTCTCATTCAGCCTCCTCTATCCTTGGCCTACAATCAGCTTTCATTCAGCCTCCTCTATCCTTGGCCTACAATCAGCTCTCATTCAGCCTCCTCTATCCTTGGCCTACAATCGGCTCTCATTCAGCCTCCTCTATACTTGGCCTACAATTAACTCTCATTCAGCCTTCTCTATCCTTGGCCTAAAATCAGCTCTCATAAAGCCTTCTCTATCCTTGGCCTACAATCAACTCTCATTCGGCCTTCTCTATCCTTGGCCTACAATCAGCTCTCATTCAGCCTCCTCTATCCTTGGCCTACAATCAGCTTTCATTCAGCCTCCTCTATCCTTGGCCTAAAATCAGTCTCATTCAGCCTCCTCTATCCTTGGCCTACAATCAACTCTCATTCAGCCTTCTCTATCCTTGGCCTAAAAACAGCTCTCATAAAGCCTTCTCTATCCTTGGCCTACAATCATCTCTCATTCAGCCTCCTCTATCCTTGGCATACAATCAGCTCTCATTCAGCCCCCTCTATCCTTGGCCTACAACTAGCTCTCATTTAGCCTCCTCTATCCCTGGTCTACAACCAGCTCTCATTCAGCCTCCACTATCCTTGGTCCACAATCAGCTCTCACTCTCGCCCCTCTTTCCTTGGTCCACATTCAACTCTCACTGTGCATCCTCTATACTTGGTTTACAATCAGCTCTCACTCAGACTCTTCTATCTTCAGTCTACAGCCAGTTCTCACTCAGCTCTCACTTTGCCTCCTATCTTGGCCAACAATCAGCTCCCACTCTACGTCTGCTATCCTTGGTCTACAATCAGCTCTGACTCTGCCTCCTCTGTCCTTAGTCTACAATTAGCTCTCACTTAGCCTCTTCCATCTTCAGTCTGCAAACAGCACTCACTCTTCCTTCTTTTTTCTTGGACTACAAATTAGCTCTCACTCTGCTTCCTCTATCCTTGGTCCACCATCAGCTCTTGACTGATTCCCTTTAAGACTATGCTGTGACAGTCATCTACATAGGGATCCCGTGCTCACCTTAGAACAGGGTGTGGTCAGCAGTTCTTTGTAGGGTTCCACAGGGTAAGTGCAGTAGTAGTTGATCAGGTCTTCTAGCTGAGGGTGGACACTGGTCTCCCCTTCGATCATATACGTCTCATCATCTCGCTGATTCAACACAAAATGACGACAGCGCTCAACACCCCTGAAACAAAGGAGGAAACTGAAATTAAAATGTATCCATGTTGTTCTCTTATATATATCTGTCTGGACACTTGAGATGCACTGTATCACAACCAAGGCTCCTTTCCAGCTCTGATGGACACCAATGTCAGATTCTCAGAAAGGTGCTAACATCTTGGCAGGACATAACATTCCAGGAACAAGACAAGCCCTGTTTCCAGGAGTTGGTCAGTGGTAGCCTTCAGCACTGGATGGAAGCCCATGCAAGAGCTGGTATGACAGGTTCCCTATAAAAGAGAGGGATTGCCTTTAAATATCTTTGCTCCTATGTGTAGTTTGTAATTTTATAAGTACATGGGACAGCTATATTTGTTCATTACAGGTGCAGGCTCTGCTTCCTGATTGGGCCTTGTGGATTCTGGTAAGGCACCGCAAGCCCACCAGACAGGCTGTGTCTGACCAAAAACAGATTTTCTGCAATCTCTTTTCACATGAAATGTTCACAGTGCTCCTGGTGATCAAAGGCATTTTTGTATCTCCAGCAAACAATGGGTTCTTTTTTACTCTAAATGATGTCAACATGTGCCCTGTAGGTTTATGTGCAGTGCTAATCTCAGTGATAGGTGGAATTTCTCAACCAATCAGATCCCAACTGTCATTGTTCTAATGCAAGCAAGAAAACTTAAACTAGCAGCTGATTGGTTGCAATAGACAGCTGAGTTTAACAATCAGTCACAGAGATACCCTCCTCACCTGTAAGATAGAACAAATCCAACATGGCTCTCGCAGAAGCGAACCAGGAAGCATCCCAACGGCTTGTCCTGCAGCATGTCCTCTGCTCGGCTGTGATAGAGACAGATATGACAGACTGACTTTCAGAAATATATTATTACTAAATAATCACATATCATCGCATGTCATATCTTTTCACAGCCTTACAAATCCACGTGTAAGCGCAAAAACACACAGATATTAAAGGAGGATGACGTACAATATTGAACATATTGAAATCTTTCACATTTTTTTTATTTACAGATCTACATTCTTGATCAGATCTTGGATTCCTTTTTTTGATAGACCATAGAGTTGTTTCTTTTTAAGTCTAATCCGATCTTTCTATGCGAAAATAAGGGTTAATGTCACGTCATGCTGGGAACATTGTTAAACTTCAGAATCCTGGTTCCCAATGTGCGGTCCACGGTCTACACTTGGCCCTTTAGCACACACTGTGCAGTCCTTGGGGAACCTGCAGACAGAAGTCATAATGGTACATACTCGACCTCTCTGCGCCATTTGATACTGTTGACCAGCCGCTCCTTCTCAATAAATTACATTTCCTTGGCCTCCGAGATTCTGCTCTATCCTGGTTCTCTGCCTATCTATCACAGCGCTCTTTCAGTGTCACCTACAACTTCGTCTCCTCCTCTCCATTCCCCCTTTCTGTGGGGGTCCCCCAAGGCTCTGTTCTTGGACCCCTCCTCTTCTCTATCTACACCTCCTCCCTTGGTCACTTGATAACCACCCACGGCTTCCAATACCACTTATACACCGATGACACCCAAAGTTTGTAGAATTAACCTCCGTAACATCTCTAAAATTCGCCCCTTTTTAACAAATGAAACCACCAAGCTCCTCATTCACTCCCTCGTTATCTCTCGCCTTGACTATTGCAACTCCCTTCTCATTGGCCTGCCTCTCCATAGGCTATCCCCTCTTCAGTCTATCATGACTTCTGCTGCCAGACTTATCCACCTTACCAACCGCTCAGTGTCTGCCAACCCTCTCCTCCAATCCCTACACTGGCTCCCAATCACCCAGCGTATTAAATTCAAAATACTAACCACAACATACAAAGCCATTCACAACTCTGCCCCGAGCTACATCACCAATCTTGTCTCCAAATATCACCCAAATCGTCCTCTCCACTCTTCTCACGACCTCCAACTCTCAAGCACCCTCGTCTCCTCCTCCCATGCTCGTCTCCAGGATTTCTCGAGAGCCTCTCCCATCCTCTGGAACTCACTACCTCCACCTGTCCGGCTATCCCCTACTCTTGCTACCTTCAGGCGATCCCTGAAAACTCACCTCTTCAGGAAAGCCTATCAGGTCTCCAACTAATCTTCTACCACTTCCATCAGCTCATTCCCCACAGTTACAACCTTTTGTACCACCTGCCCCACCCTATTAGATTGTAAGCTCTTCTAAACGGGGCCCTCTTAATCCTCTTGTATTTTGTTGTGTTATAACTGTATTGTCTCCCTTTTATATTGTAAAGTGCTGTGTAAACTGTTGGCGCTATATAAATCCTGTATAATAATAATAATAATAATGATAACATACAATTTCTGTTTCTAGGCGGTGTTCCAGAGTCCTTCATTTTCCTGTGAATTTGCATTCCCACTCCAATCTCTCTTTCTTAAAACTTCAACACCATAAAAGACGAAGGTCATTTAAGTTGTGGTCTTCTGGAGGAGAGATGCCATTCAGAAGTCAGAGTAGGACCCATAGCTCCCAACTGTCCCTGATTTCAAGGGACTGTCCCTGATTTGGAACAAAGTCCCTTTGTCCCTCTTTCCTCCTCATTTGTCCCTAATTTTGGTCTGATCTACAGTATATAGTTGTATATAAAATGCACTACTTACAGTAGCTTTCAAAAAGTGTTTCCCAGTGCTAAATCTTTCATCCACTTTCTAAATTGCTACATTTGTAAATTTCAAAAGCCGATGTATAGGAATAGTAGTTGAAAAAAAAAAACAGTTGTGGGTTTAATGAATCATTTCTTTCGTATAATTCTCCTTTAATGGGGTATGGCAGGTGGTGTGTCCTATGCCTACATACTTTTGCTAATATGTGTCCTCGTTCCCATGTCAAAAAGTTGGGAGGTATGCAGGACCTGCAGATAGCGACAGATATTGGGCGTTATATATCTAGTCAGCTCCCCGCTCAGCTCAGAGCTGTGAACTTTCCACACAACGGCTTCCTGTGGCTCTGAAGTGTTATTTGACCAAATGGCAAGAGCTGCAAAGTAGGTCACAAGTAACAGCCCACATCACAGAGCAACAGTCATCTTGTCCATCTCATAAAGACTTTTTTTTATATACAATTCATCCTTTAAAATACCTTTTTTTTAGCATAAAATACCTTTTTTTTAGCATAAAATGTATATCTGAAACATTTTGCTACAAAAAAAACATGTTTTTTAGGACAGCACCCAGTGTTCACCATTTCCACCAATCACTGCGGAACCACAGCAAAAAGGATCAGAAAAAGGACCAGTTGATTGAGTTTGCCTCCCAGGCCAAATGTCCCCAGTCCTTTCTTGCATAAAGGCACCCCAAATGCAACTACAATTTCACTGACAGGGCCAGTTGGCTGGGTTGGATTTCTAGGCCAAATGCCCCCAGTTCTACCTTGCATGAAGGCATCTCAGTTGTATCCAAAATGATTGTCCTGAAAGGGCCAGTTCATTAGGTTTGCCTCCCAGGCCAAATCCAGTCTTTCCATGTATGAAAGCATCTCAAATATATCCAAAATGATTTCCCTGAAGGGACCAGTTGGTTGGGTTTGCCTCCTAGGTCAAATGTCTCTGTCCTACCTTGTGTAAAGACATTTCAAATGTATCCAAAATATTTTTCTTGAAAATCTAGTTGGTTGGGTTTGCCTACTAGGCCAAATTCCCCCAGTCCTTTGCATGAAGACATCTTAAATGTATCTAAAATGATTTTCCTGAAAGAGCCAGTTGGTTGGGTTTGCCTCTTAGGTAAAATGTCCCCAGTCCTACCTTGCATAAAGGCATCTCAAATGTATTCAAAATTATTTCCCTGAACATCCACTTGGTTGGGTTTGTCTACTAGGCTAAATGTCTCTAGTCCTTCCTTGCATGAAGACATTTCAAATGTATCTAAAATTATTTCCCTAAAAGGGCCAGTTGGTTGAGTTTGTCTCCCAGTTTAAATATCTACTGTCCTACCTTGTGCGAAGGCATCTCAGAGGCATCTAATATGTATCTAAAAATATTTCCCAGTTTGAGTTCTGAGTCTGATGCCGATTTATGCTTCCTTATGCTGGTCACACACTCAAGCCACTATTCCAACTACTTTCAACTAGATTTCGATCAGAAAAATGATTGGACAGATCAAGACAATTCACCATCAAGACGATTTGTTATTTCTGAGTTTCTAGAGAAATAGTTTGTGGGTTACCTTGATCAGTATAGTTGTGTTGCCTTTATGCTGTGACAATCAAGCTGCCAGACAGTAATACATGTCACTTCAAGAGACAGGAAGAGGTTTTAGCTGTTTTTATGTTCTCTAACAGTGTTATGCCTCACTGCTCTTGTGTGAAGGGAGGAAGTTTGGCACAAACAGGAGGAAACTTAATGTCTGCATTTTGACTGATCCGGTTCCATGCAGATTAACAGTATTCAGTCTCCCCTGCAGTAATCCTCAGAGTCTGCACAACATTAACCGGCACTGTTGGTATTAGGCTCAATGAGCACATCTTAAAAAAATGACTTCCATGTTATGTCTCCTAAAATGATACTGTCCAATCAAGGCCTGGAGCCTCTCCTGCACCAGAGATGACCCACCCTTGTCTCGTGAAAAACAGTATTAAAGCACTGTTCTATTGGGGTGTATTCCTCCCATTTCCTGCCCTGGTGAGACCAGGGCAAGTAATGAGAGAGTGTCACCAGAGCGGGTCTATGTATAAAAAAAAATGTACCATACGGACGTCTTAAACATCCACACAGGCACAATGAATGATCTCGGTGTTGTTTGTAACTTGATTATGTCCTATGATGGTCATCTCCTTCTAGTGGCCATAATACAGTATTTTTTTGACTGAGACTAAGAGCCAGGCCTTCTCGCCCAACATCAGTGCCTGACCTCACAATTGTGCTTCTGAAAGAATGGTCAAACATTCCCATAGACACACTTCTAAACCTTGTGGACAGCCTTCCCAGAAGAGTTTAAACTGTTATAACTGCAAAGGGAGGGCAACTCAATATTGAACCCTACAGACTAAGTGTGGATAGATAGATAGATAGATAGATAGATAGATAGATAGATAGATAGATAGATAGATAGATAGATAGATAGATAGAGCACCCTGATAGTAGGCAGGGTTTCTAACAAATTTAGCTTGCTAGGTGGTAACTAGCCTGGCTGATTAATAGCAGATTCACTGGCTTTTTCCCTAACTCTGGATTTGATGCACCTCTCTCTTCTGTCACTAGGTGGCATTGTTGCCTGTGGCAGTAGAATGATCAGGGCATAGGGAATCCTGACTAGGAGTGAATAGGTTGACTCATTTATTTGGGAGGAGTCAGGTGATTGGGGTTCTGTGCCACCCAGACAGCTGTATGGGTGGACGTGTGCCACAAGTTGCTAGACCAAAAGCCTGAGGCCCATCCCAGGAGCACCTGGCTGCTAGGCTATCTGAGGCCTATCCAGGTTTGGGAGAAGAAGCGCGGGTTTGGGGCTTTCAGCCGGAAGCCCAACCAAGTTGCAGAGGTTCCACCGGACGGGGAGCTGCATCGTTGCCAGCAGTGAGGGAGAAGCAGTTGCCACATGGGACGACCACTCCATTTACCAGAGGCAAGTGAGGATCAAGGTCAGAAATAAAGGGGACAGTCGCCATTAAGGGACAACCATTCCTGTTATAAAAGGCCAGTTATGGAAGTCTGAAGAAGTACCAGAGCAGCCTTATTCACTAGCTGGGGACACTAGCCGGGGACGGTGAACATGTGGAAAAGCTACAGCAGAGTGCCAAACCAGGCACATCAGTGGGTTAGCAGGGGTGACGCCTGAGAATACAGCGGGTTTAGCTGTGGAAGAGCTCAGGGGATCCAGTAATGTCTGGCACCTTGAAGTCTAGAGAGAGACCGAGAGCTCAGTGAGTGAAGATCTATAGTAGGATACTTTGAGATGTAAGAGAAGATCTATAAATGGTTACTGTGAGTTTCGTGTATGGATCTCTATTGACTGTTCAAAGTTCATTTGCCATAGGGGACAGCAGTTCTACAAATACAGTTGCTGCTTCCAGCTTAAAAGCCCTCTAACTGTATAGCTGTCTGCCTATTATTTTGTCTCGGAGTCTGCCAATTACTATTGCATCTGCCTAAGGGTGTCCTCGCCCTAACCCTCTCTCCCACAGTCTAAGAGACAATAAATCGCTTTTATTGCATTCCAAAAAGTAGCTGGCGCCCATGTTTCCAACTTGCAATACACCCACCGTGCCTAATAACCCACACTACACTACAGCTCTCCCTGACTCTGGAGGTCACCATTGGGCCTTTGGAGGTCAGAGATGCCGCTACACACACACACACACACACACACACACACACACACACACACATATATATATGTATAATATATACTGTGTATATATATATAATATATATATATATATATATATATATATATAATTCTACAAACACATTTCATTTCCTGTTCTTCTCACATACAGGGTATAGTGGAAGTGCCTCTTCCCCACAAGAATACAGCTCTGTGTTCACCGCAATTTTCGAGATGTCACTAAAATAGCATTATCTTCCTCGACAATCTGTTCACAGGGTACCAGATCTCTATACCTCTACCGTTGTTTTAAGAAACCTTTGAAAAACCGCAGTTACATCCTGTCAAAGCTTGCATGATCTCTATTGTAGGCTTTTAAATGCACCAAAAGTTTCAGCTCTGCCCATCGGCCACTTCCAGCACATGCAAATTACTAGACTAGCATTCCCCTGATCAAAAGATTGCAGATTGTTACGTAAAGATAAATTCTGAACGATCTGTACCTAAACTGACCACATACATAATGCCGGCATCATTTCCAGAAAACAGTATCCTTTTTTCTGCGAAAAACAGAAAACATCTCTCAGTCATAAGCTGGCGGAAGAATTTCAACAAGATTATGACCTTTTGTGTGGCCAATCCATCCTCTTTGTAGTTGAATCAGGAACAAAAAAAAATGCTATTTTACCCTGAACCAGTATGAGATTTTCTTCCTATTCTTCACATTAGCCGTGGTGATGAAATGGTACTGGTGGACATGCTAAGCTCCAGAAAACCACACTTAGAACAAGAAGTATCGGCAGTACTTAAAAATCCTTCTTGAACCCCCCATGGGACAAATGCATGTACTGCTTTTCTCATCTGTGGCCCTGTGTGCATTTAAATTACATTTTTAATTTTTGCTTGTGCTGTGGCTCCACCCCAGGCTGAAGCCACATTTATGGACTTTTCTTTTGGGGGGAGCTACAGCACAGCCCTAGGCACCGCCATCAGACTCATCATTTACTATTGTGAATGAAGAGTCAGCACTGCAAAGCTGTGTGATATATCTGCTAGCTGCTAGTAAACATCCACTGCACCAGCTGATAGATTGCATTGCCCCGCTAGTGCTGACTGATCTGTGACTCCTTGTGCATTTAAATTATATTTTTATTTCAGCTTGTAATGTCCTGTATCTCCAACCCAGGCTGAAGCCCAATTTATGGGTGTTCCTTTCAGGGGAGCTAGAGCACAGCCCTTGGCACAACCACCAGGCTGAAATTCACTATTGGGAATGAACAGCCAGCACTGCAAAGCTGTGTGCTATATCTGCCAGGTGCTTGTAAACATCCACTTCACCGGCAGCTAGATCACATAGCCCCATTAGTGCTGACTGATTTGTGACCCCCTTGTGCATTTAAAATGCCTTTTTTATCTTGTGATGTGCTGTATCTCCTCCCCAAGCTGAAGCCCAATTCATGGGTGTTTTTTGGGGGGATTTACAGCACAGCCCTAACCACCACCATTAGACTGATCATTTACTATTGTGAATGAAAAGTCAGCACTGCAAAGTTGTGAGATATATCTGCCAGCTGCTTGTAAATATCCACTGCACCGGCAGATAGATCACACAGCCCCGCCAGTGCTGACTGTTCATTTACAAAAGTAAAAGATCAGTCAGCACTGAGGGGCTGCGTAATCTATCTTCAGTGCAGTAAATATTTACTAGCAGCCGGCAGATAGATCACACAGCCCTGCAACAATGACTGATCTTTTACTAGTGGCTTGTTATGAATGAGCCTTAACATACTGTGTTTATTCATAGTGCTCATCTCTACAGTGGGCCTACCGCTAGGGATGAGCACTGTCATTTAGCCATCACTAAAGTATGCATCTCCTTGTGAGCAGTGTACATGTAGCGATTGGCCCTATTCTGATCTATCTTGTGGTTGCTGAGCAGTGTGGTCAGACAATCTGTCCCCTGTTATCCCAATTTAACTTTTCAAGACAAAGAGACTGGCAGAGGACATTAAAGGTTCCACCAATTTTACAGAAAATATCCAATCCATATCATAAAATACTTACTTTTAATTGCCTACCAGTGATACTCTGTATCCTAGCATATGTATGTAAGATGTGGTGTCTACTTGTGGACCATTTATAGTTATGTTACTTTACAAGACAGTTACTTACTTGCGTGTGACGAACCCATGGAACCATTCCGGGAACTGACCCATGTTGACCAGCTTTTTCCTCTGAGTCTTCTCAAACCACTGATAGGTCTGTTCCTTCAGCTTTACCCCTGGTTTTACTTTTATGTCTTTAGCTGGTGTATTCTTAGAGGCCCCGTGTTCATCCTGCTTCGTTCCTGGTTTTAGTGTCATGTGTATGATTGGTGTATTGTTAGAGGTCCCGTGTTTATCCTAAGCGAGGAATAGAACATACCAGTCATTCTCAAATTCACATCAAGAAGTATCTAATGTGGAGGATCCATTAGGAAGACAAAGCTTGGTTTATGTTTTTTGAGATTGTGAAATTTCTCCAAAGAAATGTGTTTCTGCCCCTTCCACAAGGACATAATAAAGGTTTCATGCCATCTTTGGCTTTGTAGTGGCTGCCATAGTCAACAAGAACTGAAAATTTGGATGGGGGGGTCACAATTGAGAGATAGTAGAAAGCTTGTTATTCACCCTACTTGCAACAAGTCAGAACTCATATCTAATTTGTGTGAAGTTGCCCTCTAACCCGTAATATTATGAGTGTTTTTTGCTGTAGATCGAATTCCTGTAGTGACCATGTTTTACAACCATTGACTCTTACCCAATGAAAGATGCTGTATATAATCACCCCAGCTCGAAACAGTCATTGAAACCCGACTGGGTTCCTGCGTTCAAGTGCCTCCAAGTACACTATCTGCATGGAGTTTGTATGTTCCTTTTGTGTTTGCTTAGAGTACTTTGGTTTCCACCATAACCATTCACCAAATGCAGACTGACAGACTAACTGCCTCCAATTTATAGTTGGCATTAGTTAGCCTGTATGTATGATTATGGTTGGTACATTCGATTTTAGGTTCCTTGCGAAGCACAAACTGGTAAAGGTTTCTTAGTAAACAGCTGCAATGAGAAGCTACGAACAGCTGGGATTGAGGAGTATGGGTAAAAGCAGATAATATAATTATAATATTATTATAGCTATAATATTATTTTAACATTATTATGGCTTCTGCATCATGGGAGTCATTAGTGTACCTTGTCTTTAGGGGCCTCAGACTTTGGCTCTGCCACATTCTTGAGTGTGGTGTCGCTGCTACTAAGACTTGCCGGGTCTTCCTTGTCCTGGGGAAGAGGCCTGAAAGTACTGAAGAGAACAGGAGGAAAATCTGTAAAGAACAAATGGGGATTAATAGGTTTTAGGAAACCAATATTCCATAATGGTTATTTTATTGCAATTTTTTGAAAGGAGGAAGGAGTTACAGCTGGGGGTTATGGTTAGATTTAGGGTTTGGAGATTGATCAAGGATTAGGTCTGGAGTTATGGTTAGGTTAAGGAGCATAAGAGTTAAAGCCCATCTCGAGACTAAATTTTGTTTTTATTTTTAGGTCCCCTTGAAGGTTTTAGCAGAAATCCTAACCTTCAATCTTGAGTTGTTCCTTTCGCTAATAAGGAGGGTTGGCTGTCCATGGGGCATTCTGTTGTCATATATACAGCATAAACAGATATTGACCCATATTGGTTGACCTGTGGTATTTCATCTAAGATTTTGATCACATCTCTTCTTTTATCATGCTACTCTTGTCCACTGGCCCTTGAGATGGGTGTTTTTTTTATAGCCAGTCATAATTACCATCAAAATAATACCTTCTTGATATAATTTCTAACTATGACAAGCGAGCTTTTGTATCCATTTTCTGCTATATCAGCATTTCTGGGTAATATACTATGTGAATATCAAGTGGTTCCTGAAGAAGCCCAATATGGGTGAATACTTCCTACAAGGGGAGATACAGGGATATACTTCTCCACCAGCGGAGAAGGTCCCGCTGGTGGATATAGACCCAGATGGCACCTTCAAATACGTGCTGATACGAGTCAGCTACAGAAGGGGGTTGGACGACCACAGGGACATCGTGAGGGGATACGGCTGGGTGGAATACCACGCTGACATCTATGACAGAGTGGCCTCAGAGATTGAGAAGGGCCGCGTGCTGGACTGTGAGTGAATGGCAGGAGGCCGAATTTCCCATTCCAGTGCCAGCAAGAATATCCATATCTATGGCTACTCCTTGGTATCCATGTGATGGTCTGATTGGCCGGGAAGGGGCTGCTCAGTACCTGTGACCGTGTTTGCTGTTCCTTGGAGCCAAGCTGTGATTCCTTGCATGCATTCCCTGATCCTCTGTTATGGGGGATCATGGAACTCTGGTAAGAGTTTATTTCTGCTGATCTGGTGGTGGATTTAACACAACTTCCTACTCACAGCGTTTTGAGGACGGCTTGTCCGCAAATTCATGGATCTTCATTTCACAATGCACTGGTGATTTTCATTTGCTTGTTCACCAGATCTTGATTTTCAAATTCAACCTACTTTTCAATATTTCACATATTTATGGACTTATATTTTACCAACACTGATGTTTATATTTTTTATCAACTGATCACTTATGGACTTATTAATTTTGTTTTTTATTTGATTTAGTTGTATGTGCACGATATATTTTTATATTGCAATTTTTGATTTTTATCAAATTTTTTTCATATTCACGTTATACACATTATTCTTCACAATTATTTGGTATATTCATGATACTGTTTTGATTCTTGTTCAGAATCTTATGGGTAGCGCGATTCTAATTTTTCCAATTTTCTTTCTGTATTGATGTTATAGATGAGAATTGCAGCTCCCGAGGGATTGCATACTTGGGAGCAATTTCTCCCAGCCAATTTTAATTTATTTTTATCTTAGCGCAGTTTTTTTAATTCTTTTTTCATACAATAAATCTCTTTGCATTCAAGAAGTGTCTGGCGCCCATTAATCTACCTTGCATTACACCCACCATGCCTTGTAACCCACTCTACATAGAAGGATGTCAGCTGTCCCTAACTCTGGAGGTCACCATTAGGCCTGGAGAAGTCTGGGATTTGGCTACATTACAATAAAAACAAGATCATGCGGCCGCTCAGAGCTGTACACACGTGCAGCATCATGGCAAAAAATTCCGGCAGATTGGGTTTTCATTTGCAGGGTTCAAATAGGCGGAGAAGAGGTGACATAAGTTGTGGTTTTGCAGGAACAAACAAACATAGGCAGCATTTACTTTACTAAACAGTTTTTATCCTCTAATAGGGAAGTAGACGTTGCCTTCAGGTCCACAAATGAAAGCTTTGTACTCGCAGGGCTGCCGTCACAATCTCTGCCCGCCTTTAAGTATAGATTTCTTCACCAAGAGTGAGAGACTTTGTGCAGACAACTTGCTCTAAAAAGGATGACCTTAAAAGGCTCGGTTTTCTCTAGTGCGATTTGTCAAGCGACTTGGGACTGCAAAGTCCCATGACAAGTGGTACCCCTTGATTTCCAATGAGTAACGTTCATATCTGTGCGACTACAAGTCGCAGCGACTTCAAAGTAGTCCCTGCACTACTTTGTTCCCACTTTGATGCAACTTGAGGTCCGTAGACCTCAAGAATACACAGGCATTTTTTCAAGTCGCATCAAAATCGCGGCAAAAAAGTGCAACTTTCAGGTCGCAATAGTGGAAACCTAGCCTAAAAGATACCTAAAAACCAAAAAAAAATGGCATCTATTGCAGCTTACTAGTCCTTAGATGTAGTGGGTGCATTTGTTTTCTTCTTTCAGACTAAGAACATTTTCAGGAAGTACAGAAAAAAACATTTGATCCGGCAAGAAATGCCGCGTCCTTGTCACTTCCTGAGAGCTGAACAGACAGCAAAACAATGTTCTCTTTCCATTATAAACCATGAATCTCATCAACCCCTATACAATAGAGATGAACAAAAGATGATGTGTTCTCAGATCAGCCTGGGTGGCAACTATGGCTTCCTCCATAGATACAGTGGAGGAGTGAGAGCACCCAGGGACAGCAAGTGTGTTAATAGCAGGAATAACAAGTGAAAATAAAAGGGAAAAAAGTATGCACCTCATCCTAAGAACTACTACAGGAAATAACTACTACTACTACTACTAGAATCACTACTACTACTACTAGAACCAGTACTACTAGAATCACTACTACTACCAATACTACTACTACTACCACTAGAATCACTACTACTACTAGAACCAGTACTACTAGAATCACTACTACTACTACTAGAACCAGTACTACTAGAATCACTACTACTACCAATACTACTGCTACTACCACTAGAATCACTACTACTACTACTAGAACCACTACTACTACTACTACTACTACTACTAGAATCACTACTACTAGAACCACCACTACTACTACTACTACTAGAATCACTACTACTACTGCTAGAACCACTACTAGAACTACTACTACTACTACTACACAGCTCCCAACTGTCCCTGATTTTGAGGGACTGTCCCTGATTTGGAACAAAGTCCCTCTGTCCCTCTTTCCTTCTCATTTGTCCCTCATTTTGGTCTGATCTATATAGTTGTATATAAAATGCACTACTTATCTATCAAAAAGTGTTTCCCAGTGCTGAACCTTTCATTGCTGCATTTGTAAATTTCAAAAGCCAATATAAAGGGATACTAGTGGTAAAAAAAAAAAAAGCACCGGTGGGTTTAACCAATCATTTTTTCTGTACGATTCTCCTTTAAGGGGGCGTGGCAGGGGGTGTGTCCTACGCCTACATACTTTTGCTAATACGTGTCCCTCGTTCCCATCTCAGAAAGTTGGGAGGTATGGCTACTACTACTACTACTACTAGAACTTCTACATAATAATAACAATAATAATAATAATAAATTAACCACTTCCTGCCCATAGGACATCATATGAAGTCCTGGACTGAGTGGAGATATCTGAATGATGGGGGCAGCTCCAGGCATCATCCAGATATCCTTTTTTCAGCAGGCGATTCCCTGCAAAGTAAAAGCAATCATGGTGGCTGTTTAGCCACTTGATTGGTTTTACAGGCGGTGAGAGGAGATGTCTTCGTCCCCCCTCCACCCTCCAGCTGGCCTCCGGTGCTTCTCGCCTGTGCGATTGGCGAGCCGGGGAATGAAACTGGTGGCGGTTTACCATAGAACTGACCGCGGACCAGATGGTACCCGGCCATCTCTATGACTCTCAGAGGCCAGAAGCGACGTCACTTCCTGTGTTGGCAGATGTAAACACTGCCATTTTTTTTTTTTTTTGCTGGCAAGCCTGAGATCGTTTTATTTTTTATTTTATCTCAGGCTTTCCAATGTAGAGGAGAGATATGGGGACTTATAGACCCCAGATCTCTCTGTAAAGAGGACCTGTCATGGCCTATTCCTATACATGGGATGTTTGCATTCCTTGTAATAGGAATAAAAGTGTTTAAAAAAAAAAACATTTGTGGAAGTGTAAAAAAAAAAAGAAAAAAAAAGGAAAGAACAAAAAACAAACAATATAATATACTTTCCATAGCTGAAGCGAATGCATACGTAGGTCGCGCCCTCACATATCTAAACAGCGTTCAAACCACACATGTGAGGTATCGCTGGAAACGTTAGAGCGAGAGCAACAATTCTATTTCTAGACCTCCCCTGTAACTCTAAATATGTAACCTGTAAAAAAAAATTAAAGCTACGCCCATGGAGATTTTTTTAAGTACTGAAGTTCCACAAGTGTGCACAATGTTAAAGCGTGACATGTTAGGTATCTATTTACTCAGTGCAACAATTTCTTTCACATCATACAAACAAATTGGGCTAACTTTAAGGCTTTGTTTTTTTTTTAAATTAATTTTAATTCATTTAAAAAAAAAAAAATCGCGTTTGAAAAATTCCTGCGCAAGTACAGTGTGACAAAAAAAAATTGCAACGATCACGATTTTATTCTCTATGGTCTCTTCCAAAACATACATATATATATATATATATATATATATATATATATATATATATATATATATATATATATATATATATATATATATATATATAATGTGTGTGGGTTCTGAGTCATTTTCTAGCAAATAAATTATTTTTTTTTTACATGTAGGAGAGGGGTGCCAGAATTGGCCCGATATGGAAGTGGTTACAAATACATTTTTGGTTTTGGGTTTAGGTAGACTTTAAAGCCCAACTGCTTCTGAGTAGGAAGCTCATGTTCACTAGTACCGGCTAAAGCATATGTACACCCAATCACTAAAAATCACATATACTGTAAGCTTTAAAGCCCAATCACAACCTTAGGTCTGTCTTAAACATATTAATGTAAAAATCAAAAGCCATTTTTAGTCTTTTTTTTTGGGTGTATTTATAAAGAAAAATTTGTATTCCCTATGATCATCAGCTCCTTCCAGTAGTCGAAATTTGGTATTTTCCTGAATCCACTCTATTTTTTAAGAATGAATAACGTTTGACCTGGACAGAAAATAGTCTAATAACATTCAACGTTGCCCCTGCTCGCATAGAATGAATGTAGATGTGGTTTCACAGTTTGAAGCTCAGCGTTTTTTTTTTTTTTTAAATATATAAATGCACCCGACCACTATTAAAAGTGTTAGCTTGTTCTAAACGATTTTATACAACCCCGAAATGAATGGATATTGTTATTATGGATAATTATGGGTCAAACCAGGTATTTTTTTGTGCACTTATTTTTCATTTACCGTGTCTATGGGGGCGTAGCAGGGTGTGTTTCCCCTGCCTACAGACTTTGCTCTAAATCTGTCTCTTTTTGCCATCTTAGAAATTTAATATGCAATATTTGGCAGTATAAATCCATACATATCCATGTCTCTCTCTCTATATATATATATCTATATATATGATATATAGATATATATATATATATCTATATATATAAACACACACATACACAGTGGGGAAAATTATTTGATTCCCTGCAAATTTTGTAAGTTTTCCCATTTACAAAGAAATGAAGGGTCTATAATTTTTTTATCATAGGTGTATTTTAAACGATAGAAACAGAATATCAACCAAAAATCCAGAAAAAACACATGATACAAATGTTATAAATTAAGTTGCAGTCCATTGAGTAAAATAAGTATTTGATCCCCTACAAACCAACAATAATTCTGGATCCCACATACTGGCTACAGTATGTGCTCATGTGGTACACAGATTAGTCCTGTCAATTTAAGAAGGTTCTCCTAACAACAACTTGTTATGTGTATAAAAGACACCTGTCCACAGAATCTCTTTCTTCTATTGAAACTTCACCATCATGGTCAAAACCAAAGAGCTGTCAAAGTACGTCAGGGACAAGATTGTAGACCTGCACAAGGAATGGACTACAAGACCATCAGCAAGAAGCTTGGTTAGAACTACTGTTGGAGCGATTATTCACAAATGGAAGAAATACAAGATAACCATCAATCGCCCTCGGTTTGGAGCTCCATGCAAGATTTTGAATCAAGGGGTAAGGATGATCAGGAGAAAAGTGAGGGATGAGCCCAGAACTATGCAAGAGGGGCTTGTGAATGATCTCAAGGCAGTTGGGAACCACAGTCACCAAACAAACCATTGGTAACACAATACGCCACCATGAATTGAAATCCTGCAGCGCTCACAAGGTCCCTCTCCTTAAGAAGGCACATGTACAGGTCTGTCTAAAGTTTGCCAATAAACTTCTAAATGATTCAGAGAAGGATTGGGAGAAAGTTCTGTGGTCAGATGAGACCAAAATTGAGCTCTTTGGCATTAACTCGACTCGCCGTGTTTGGAGGAAGAGAAATGCTGAGTATGACCCTAAGATCACATCCCTACAGTCAAGCACGGAGGTGGAAACATGATGCTTTGGGGCTGTTTCCCTGCTAAAGGTACAGGCCTACTTTGCCGCATTGAGGGGCCAATGGATGGGGCCATGTATTGTAAAATCTTGGATGAGAACTTTCTTCCTTCAGCCAGAACACTGAAGATGGGTTGTGGATGGGCCTTCCAGCATGACAATGACCCAAAACATACCGCTAAGGCAACAAAGGTATGGTTCTATAAGGAATACATTAAGGTCCTGGAGTGGCCCAGCCAGTCTCCAGACCCTAATCCTATAGAAAATTTATGGAGGGAGCTGAAACTTCGAGTTGCCAAGCAACAGCCAAGAAACCTTAAGGATTTAGAGAAGATATGTAAAGAAGAGTGGACCAAAATCCCTCCTGAGATGTGTGCAAACCTGGTAACCAACTACAAGAAATGTCTTACCTCTGTGCTTGCCAACAAGGGCTTCTCCACCAAGTGCTAAGTCATGTTTTGCTTGAAGAGCAAATACTTATTTTACTCATTGAACTGCAACTCAATTTATAATATTTGTATCATGTGTTTTTTGGGTTGATATTCTGTCTCTATCATTTAAAATACACCTATGATAAAATTATAGACCCTTCATCTCTTTGTAAGTGGGCAAACTTACAAAATCTGGAGCCTCACCAGTGCCATCAATGCAGCCTGATCAATGCCCATCTGCAGCCTCACCATTGCCATCAATTCAGCAGCCTCACCATTGCCATCAATGCAGCAGCTTCATCAATGCCTTCAATGCAGCAGCCTCACCATTGCCATCAGTGCTGCCTGATCGATGCCCATCTACAGCCTAGAGGGGACAGGGAGGGGGGTGGGATGAGCGCCGACAGATTACATACAGTGAGAATCTCCTATGATAGACAGAACACTGGTCCAATGGCAGCCCAGGAGATGGGACTTCCTATTACAGAGGCCGCCAAGTAAACAGGAGATTCTCACTGTATGTAATCTGATGGTGCTCGTCCCGCTCCCCTCCCTGTCCCCTCCGAGGCAGCTAAAATTGAAGTATTGGCGTATAACACGCACACGCTATTTGCACCCGATTTCCATGGTGAAAAAGTGAGTGTTATACGCCAATAAATACAGTATATATATATATATATATATATATATATATATATATATATTTTTTTTTTTTTTTATTATTATTTTTGCCAAACAACAAAATACAAAGTATGCGATAATTATACTACATACATCCTAACATGTGCTAGGTGATAAAGATTACACCCACTATAATCACTATTGTGCAATACCAAAAACAACACAAAAATTAAAAAATTTAAAATTGCACAAAAAAGTCGTACAAAAAATTCCAAAAAGATGCTGAGAAGGAGCGTCTGTGAGCTGGAAAAGAGAAAACTTGGAACCCCATGCTGGGAGATTGTAGTAATATCATCACACACGCTTTTGTGGTCCAGTGGGCCTTTGGGCTCTGGTGAGTGAGCATTTGCATTATTTTTGGTGGAGCACGTTTTTTTCCTGGAATCCCATAAAGATGCACGGTGGATTGGAATCATTTAATTAAAGTGCAAGGACTTGGAAATGGTCACAGATGAATAAGGACTTCATCCTGCATATTTTTTTACAGCACTTTTCATCTTTGATGTGTATATGCACTATACTATCACTGAAAGCACACTGGTATTAATATTTATACAAAAAAAATTCACAGCATTTTTGTGAAATTTTTTGTGTGATTTTTTTTTTCCCTGTGTGTTTTTTTTGCTTTTGGCATTGCACAATAGTGATCATCACATTATTTTGAATGTATATGCACTAAGTTATCACTCATAGAACACTGGCATTAATGAAAGATTTTTTTCACAGCATCTTTTTGGAATTTTTTCTGCAACTTTTTTGTGCGAATTTTATTTATTTTTTTGTGCATTTTTTTTTTTGTTGTTTTTTGTATTGCACAATAGTGATTATTATAGTGGGTGTAATCTTTATCTCCTAGCACATGCTAATTTTAGGATCTATGTAGTTTAACCACTTGGGTGGGCAAATGGGCGTACCTGTACGTCCCCTTTAAAAGGCGGGGATAGCAGGCGCACGCGCCCGCCGCGTACAGCGTGACCGTGCCCGCAGTACCAGCGGACTCGACATACAGTATATACGAAATAAACTGACAGGGATAAACCTTGCAAATATAAGGTTATCTATGGAAACAGTTGGCAGCTCTCTGTTGCTGTTCCCGTCAAAGTAGCAGGTACAAGAGATTACAGTAAACTGGCAGATGGCAGTTGAGGGCTGTTGGCATTTCCTGTACATGCAACCAGCGCAGCGGGAACACGTTAGTTCATGTAAAGGAGTCACAACCCGGTCACCGATGTCAAGAGACTGTGGCAGCGTATATGTGAGGTTACAAAGATGAGCAATGTACATCAAAAGTTCACTTCACTACAACTTAACAGGATGTTGTACAAAAGGTACAGCCAAAAAGGGGTAGTCAGTACACCGAACATACATGCTGCTCTGCATACAAGACCAATTAGAGGGAAATTACAATGTATATTTTGGTGCCTAAAAAAAAAGAACTAAAGTGTCAAAAGTGCTGCAGAAATGTTTCTATGGGGCCCCATGATTCGTACCTATGTCCTTAGTGCGCAGAGTTGAAAAGTGACAGCTACTTCAGACGATGTATTAGATGGCACAAAAACAGGAAGTGGCGGTGTAGTTCTTAAAAAATAATGTTTCTCAAAGCTGAATCAGTGACATGCAAAAATAAAAAAAAGATGTCATCAAAAATACATGTTAGCATCTAAGATATATTAGGAGGAAGTTAATACTAAGGAGCCTCCCCACATGAGCACACACTGATCTTTGTGGGGAGGCAGAGGAGAACCCCATGAGCCTCCTGTATACAGAACCAGGGTTTTCTCTGGTCTGACCATTGGCCACATGAGCCATGCACTAATCTCTGTAAGGAGACAGAGGAGAGAGTCCCATGCTCCTCCTGGATATGGAAGTATCAGGATTTCCTGTGGTCTGTCCATTAGTAATATGAGCTTGCACTGATCTCTGTAGAGTGGCAAAGGAGTGTCCCATGCTTCTGCCATACGTGGTAGTACCGGGATTTCCTCTGGTCTCACCTTTGGCCACATGAGCCATGCACTGATCTCTGTGGAAAGGCAAAGTAGAGTCCCGTGCTCTGCTGGTATATGGAAGTACTGATATTTTCACTGGTCTGACCATTGGCTATGTGATCCACGTACTGATCTTTTTAGAGAGGCAAAGGAGTGTCCCATGCTTCTCCCATACATGGAAGTACCAAGCTTTCCTCTGGTCTCACCTTTGGCCACATGAGCCTAACACTGATCTCTGTAGAAAGGCAGATGAGAGTCCCATGTTCCTCCAGTACATGGAAGTAGCAGGTTTTCCTGTGATCTGACCATTGGCCACATGAGCTACGTACTGATCTCTGTAGAGAGGCAAAGGAGTGTCCCATGCTTCTACCATACATGGAAGTACCAAGGTTTCCTATGGTCTCACCTTTGGCCACATGAGCCATGCACTGATATCTGTAACCCCAGCAGTCTGCAAGTGTAAAGCCTCGTAAACACGATCTGATTTTTGGCAGGGGATTGTGATGACAGACTGTTTGCCTAAAATCCGACCTCCTTCAGACAATTGTTGTCCAACTTTTGGCCAACAAATGTTGGATGGCAGGCTAGTAAATTTTCGGCGGACAACGGTCTGTTGTCAGATTTTCCTATCGTGTGTACACAAGTCCGTCACACAAAAGTCCAAAATACAGACAGGCATGCTCGAAAGGAAGGACGAGCCGGAAGCGGTCGGTCTTGTAAACTAGCGTTCGTAATGGAGAATTAACATTCGTGACGCAGCAAATTATGAAATATCGAAATGCAGCGCACAATTCTCTTCTTCTTTAATGGGATAATAATGAAGCTGCTTTGCTGGTGATACTGATGGAGTTATGGCAAACGTATTTGAAAAGGCTTTTTTTTTTCTAGCGATATCAAGAATAATATTATTATGCTTGCTGTTTTATTTTTTGGGCAAGTTACCACAACACCATTATCCTGTAGTTTTTAAGATCAAAGATACAACTATGTTGGGGTCCCTTGTCAATTTTACATTGTATTTTTGAAAAATGTAACTGCCTACTAGGGATGAGCCGAACACCCCCCGGTTCGGTTCGCACCAGAACCCGCGAACGGACCGAAAGTTCGCACGAACGTTAGAACCCCATTGACGTCTATGGGACTCGAACGTTCGAAATCAAAAGTGCTCATTTTAAAGGCTAATTTGCATGGTATTGTCCTAAAAAGGGTTTGGGGACCCGGGTCCTACCCCAGGGGACATGTATCAATGCAAAAAAAACTTTTAAAAACGGCCGTTTTTTCGGGAGCAGTGATTTTAATGATGCTTAAAGTAAAAAAAAAAAAAGTGAAATATTCCTTTAAATATCGTACCTGGGGGGTGTCTATAGTATGCCTGTAAAGTGACGCGTGTTTCCCATGTTTAGAACAGTCCCTGCACCAAATGTCATTTTTAAAGGAAAAAATCTCATTTAAAACTGCTTGCGGGTTTAATGTCATGTCGGGTCATGGCAATATGGATGAAAATCAGTGAGACAAACGGCATGGGTACCCCCCAGTCCATTACCAGGCCCTTTGGGTCTTGTATGGATATTAAGGGGAACCCCGCACCCAAATTAAAATAAGGAAAGGTGTGGGGCCACCAGGCCCTATATACTCTGAACAGCAGTATACAGGCGGTGCAAACAAGACAGGGACTGTAGGTTTGTTGTTAAGTAGAATCTGTTTGTAATTTTGAACATTTTTAACGTGTTTAGCTCCAGCCAAAAAATCTTTTCTAAGCTTTTTGGAAAACATAGGGAAGGGTTATCACCCCTGTGACATTTGTTTTGCTGTCTTTCCTCCTCTTCAGAAGATTTCACCTCACTTTTTTGTCCCAATGAAAAATGTTTTTTGAAAATTTGGGTTTTTTTGTGGAACAAGGATTGGAAAGCATCAGTGGAAAGGAGAAATTGTTTTCCCATATTAACTCTTACAGGAGAGAATTTCCCTTCCTAGGGGTAGATTTCATCTCACTTCCTGTTGTCTCCTTCCGTTTGCAAGTAGGAGTCGTTTGTAAGTTAGATGTTTGAAAGTAGGGTCCTGCCCTATATACTCAGCAGAAATTTGGGCCTTAGGTGTTGCTGTGGCCACAACACTGTAAGCCCTCACAGGGCCCTGCTGTGAAATATTAGATCAAGAATTGTAATTACATGCCCCTGTTGAACAGGAGCTGAAAAATTAGGCCTTAGGCACTGGTGCTGGTGCCACAACACTGCAACCCCTCACAGACACTCTAGTTGGAACGCAGGAACGAGCCCTGCTGCAAATTATTGCTTCAAAAATTGTAATTACACGCCCCTGTTAGACAGGGGCAGAAAAATTGGGCCTTAGGCACTGGTGCTGGTGCCACAACACTGCAACCCCTCACAGACACTCTAGTTGGAACGCAGGAACGAGCCCTGCTGCAAAGTATTGCATCAAAAATTGTAATTACACGCCCCTGTTAGACAGGGGCAGAAAAATTGGGCCCTAGGCACTGGTGCTGGTGCCACAACACTGCAACCCCTCACAGACACTCTAGTTGGAATGCAGGAACGAGCCCTGCTGCAAAGTATTACATCAAAAATTGTAATTACACGCCCCTGTTAAACAGGGGCTGAAAAATTGTGCCTTAGGCACTGGTGGTGGCGCCCAGAACCAAAAATGTTCTTACAAGCTATCAGCGTGATGATTGAGGAGGAAGAGGATAATTACTCAGGGATAGTCACTCAGCATCAGCATAGGCAGTCTTTGAAGGGATCTGAGATTTCAAAAAAAATTATTCGGTTACATCAGCATCAGGTGCTTGGTAGCTGGTGGTGATCCAAGACTCATTCATTTTTATGAAGGTCAGCCGATCGACCGAGTCGGTGGACAGACGCACCCTGTGATCGGTTACCACGCCTCCAGCAGCACTGAATGTGCGTTCCGAAAGAACGCTGGATGCAGGACAGGCCAGTAGCTCAATTGCATACTGTGCAAGCTCTGGCCAGTGATCCATCCTCAAGACCCAGTAACCCAGAGGATTTTCGGTGGGAAAGGTGTCCAAGTCTGATCTTGCCCCTAGGTATTCCTGCACCATGTAAAACAGACGCTGGCGATGGTTGCTGGAACCGATCATACCTTGGGGCTGCGGACCAAAAAATTGTCTGAACGCATCGGTCAGACGGCCACCTTCTCCACCGCTCCTTCTTTGACTGACCGAAGCCTCAGCAACACGTTGTCCAGAAACAGGAGTTTGTAACCTCCCAGTCTCTGGGAACGCGTTGCACAGACCTTTCTGCAAGGCCTCCCGAAGATGTTTCATCCTCTGCTCCCTCTGCGATGGCAAGATAAGGTCCGCAACCTTACCCTTGTAATGTGGATCAAGGAGGGTTGCCAGCCAGTATTGGTCCTTCTCCTTGATACCACGAATACGAGGATCCTTACGCAGGCTTTGCAGGATCAGGGAGGCCATGCAGCGTAGGTTTGCTGAGGCATTTGGTCCGGAGTCCTCTGGGTCACTAAGAACGACATGGTCCGCAGCCACCTCCTCCCAGCCACGTACAAGTCCATGTGTTTCTTGGGACTGATCCCTTAAAGACTGCTGCTGATGCTGAGTGCCAGGCTCCACCTCCATACTGACACAATCTTCCTCCTCCTCCTCTTCCTCCTCGTCCTCTTCCTGTGTGATCGGCGGGCACGCAGGAACACTGTCTGGATAAAGGGGGCCTTGAGAGCTAAGGAAGTCCTCCTCTTCCTGCCTCTGTTCTGCCTCAAGTGCCCTGTCCATTATTCCACGCAGCGTGTGCTCCAACAGGTGGACAAGGGGGACAGTGTCACTGATGCATGCACTGTCATTGCTCACCATCCTCGTGGCCTCCTCGAATGGTGACAGGACAGTGCATGCATCCCTGATCATGGCCCACTGGCGTGGGGAAAAAAAACCAAGCTCCCCTGACCCTGTCCTGGTGCCATAGTCGCACAGGTACTCATTGATGGCCCTCTGCTGCGTGTGCAGCCGCTGCAGCATGGCCAACGTTGAGTTCCACCTGGTGGGCATGTCACAGATTAGGCGGTTCTTGGGCAGGTTAAACTCCTTTTGGAGGTCCGTCAGCCGAGCACTGGCATTATATGACCGGCGGAAATGCACACAGACTTTCCTGGCCTGCCTCAGGACATCCTGTAAGCCCGGGTACCTGCCCAAGAACCGCTGCACCACCAAGTTAAGGACGTGAGCCAAACAGGGCACATGGGTCATTTGTCCCTGTCGGAGGGCAGAGAGGAGGTTGGTGCCATTGTCGCAAACCACCATTCCTGCCTTAAGTTGGCGTGGCGTCAACCACCTCTGAACCTGCCCCTGCAGAGCTGACAGAACCTCTGCCCCAGTGTGGCTCCTGTCCCCCAAGCACACCAGCTCAAGCACCGCATGGCATCTTTTGGCCTGCGTACTTGCGTAGCCCCTTGAACGCCTACGGAGCACCGCTGGTTCCGAGGAAGAGGCCATGGAGGAAGAAGAAAAGGAGGGGGTGGAGGAGAGAGGTGTGTCACAATCAGCATTTTGGAGGCGTGGTGGCGGAACAACCTCCAACACTACTGCACCTTGTCCTGCATCCTTCCCAGCTGCCAGCAGAGTCACCCAATGCGCCGTGAAACTTAGGTAACGTCCCTGTCCATGCCTGCTGGACCATGAGTCAGCGGTAATATGCACCTTACCGCTGACCGCCCTGTCCAGCGAGGCATGGACATTGCCTTCCACATGCCGGTAGAGAGCCGGAATCGCCTTCCGTGAGAAAAAGTGGCGTTTGGGTACCTGCCACTGAGGAACCGCACATTCCACAAACTCACGGAAGGGGGCAGAGTCTACCAACTGAAAAGGCAGCAGTTGAAGTGCTAGCAATTTTGCCAAGCTAGCATTCAACCGCTGGGCATGTGGATGGCTGGGAGCAAACTTCTTTCGGCGGTGCAGCAGCTGGGGCAGGGAAATTTGCCTGGTACAATCTGACGTCGGTGTACCAAAAGCAGATTGCCCACAAGTACTTGGCTGTGACACACCTAATTCTACACCTTCATTCCTCTCACTGCAGGTCTCAGAGAGGACTGAAGGTCTAGTGGGGTTGGAAATCTCAGCTGATGAGGAGCAAGGAGAGATCCTCTTTGTTCTTTGGTGTGGGTCTTTTAGATACGCTTGCCAACGAACTGCATGGCAGGTCAACATATGTCTGGTCAAGCATGTGGTACCCAAGCGGGAGATGTTTTGGCCACGCGAGATACGCTTGAGACATATGTTGCAAATAGCAGCGGTGCGATCTGATGCACTCGTCTCAAAAAAGGCCCACACCAAAGAACTTTTTGAATAACGCGCAGAGACTGCAGCGCCCTGCACATGTGGAGCTTTGGGGTGTGATGCAGTCAATGTGCTGCCCTTAGGCTGGCCCCTGGAGGGCATCCTGCCTCGTTGGTGATGTGCTGCCGCCTCCTCCTCCTCCTCCTCCTCCTCCTCCTCTCTCCTATCAGGCACCCACGTTGAGTCAGTGACCTCATCATCCCCTCCCTCCTCATCACTGGAGCAAACCTGGCAGTATGCTGCAGCAGGGGGAGCATGACTGCCAGATTGCTGTCCTTCTTGGGCACCCCCTCTGTCCGCGCTCATGTTACTGCCTTCATCGAGCTCAGTATCGTCATCAGAGCCTTCCAAACGCTGGGCATCCTCCTGGAGCATGTACCCAACACTGTGGTCAAACAGTTCGAGGGAATCCTCATGAGGACATGGTGGAGCTAGGGAAGGAGTCACTGATGACATTGAGCTGAGGGAAGAGGCCGCTGCTTTGCCAGACAAAGCACCCTGGGCATGGGTGAGAGAGGATGAGGAGGATGAGGACGGCTTGGTCATCCACTCGACCAAGACTTCCGCATGTTGCGGCTCAACACGGCCAGCTGCCGAAAAAAAGGCCAAGCGTGTCCCATGGCCACGTGCTGATGAGGATGCACCGTCTCCACGACCAGCACTAGACACAGAGCCTGCTTGCCCTCTCTTATTGGCTTGTGACTGTCTGCCTCTCCTTCTTGGCCTTCCAGACATACTAATGGCCTGTAGCTGCACTAAGCTGGGATAGAACACCTGTAATTTTCTTCAAGTAGCTTTATATACTGTAACCAGACAAGCCTGCCTGTCAGTAGGAAGATAACAGGAACGGATCTAGCTGAACACTGTGAGCAGGACGCACTGTACTAAATGTAAATAGTCTAGCTGCCTGACCGTGGTACTAATAGGATCAAATAGAACACCTGTAATTTTCTTCAGGTAGCTTTATATACTGTAACCAGACAAGCCTGCCTGTCAGTAGGAAGATAACAGGAACGGATCTAGCTGTACACTGTGAGCAGGACGCACTGTACTAAATGTAAATAGTCTAGCTGCCTGACCGTGGTACTAATAGGATCAAATAGAACACCTGTAATTTTCTTCAGGTAGCTTTATATACTGTAACCAGACAAGCCTGCCTGTCAGTAGGAAGATAACAGGAACGGATCTAGCTGAACACTGTGAGCAGGACGCACTGTACTAAATGTAAATAGTCTAGCTGCCTGACCGTGGTACTAATAGGATCAAATAGAACACCTGTAATTTTCTTCAGGTAGCTTTATATACTGTAACCAGACAAGCCTGCCTGTCAGTAGGAATTTAACAGGAACGGATCTAGCTGAACACTGTGAGCAGGACGCACTGCACTAAATGTAAATAGTCTAGAAGATAACAGGAACGGATCTAGCTGAACACTGTGAGCAGGACGCACTGCACTAAATGTAAATAGTCTAGAAGATAACAGGAACGGATCTAGCTGAACACTGTGAGCAGGACGCACTGCACTAAATGTAAATAGTCTAGAAGATAACAGGAACGGATCTAGCTGAACACTGTGAGCAGGACGCACTGCACTAAATGTAAATAGTCTAGAAGATAACAGGAACGGATCTAGCTGAACACTGTGAGCAGGACGCACTGCACTAAATGTAAATAGCAGGAACGGATCTAGCTGAACACTGTGAGCAGGACGCACTGCACTAAATGTAAATAGCAGGAACGGATCTAGCTGAACACTGTGAGCAGGACGCACTGCACTAAATGTAAATAGCAGGAACGGATCTAGCTGAACACTGTGAGCAGGACGCACTGCACTAAATGTAAATTGCAGGAACGGATCTAGCTGAACACTGTGAGCAGGACGCACTGCACTAAATGTAAATAGTCTAGAAGATAACAGGAACGGATCTAGCTGAACACTGTGAGCAGGACGCACTGCACTAAATGTAAATAGCAGGAACGGATCTAGCTGAACACTGTGAGCAGGACGCACTGCATTAAATGTAAATAGTCTAGATAGAAGATAACAGGAACGGATCTAGCTAAACTGAATACAGTGTATATATATATATGCAACACCTGGGATGCATATATATACACAATACACTGTAAGTGCAGCTAACTGACTGACTGTTCTGCCTAATCTATCTAACTCAAATCAAATGACACTGTCTCTCTCTCTCTCTATCTCTCAGCACACCGGAACACACACTACACAGGGCCGCCGTGCAGGCGGCCTTATATAGTGTGGGGTGTGTACTAAATCCCCTGAGCCATAATTGGCCAAAGCCACCCTGGCTTTGGCCAATTACAGCTCTCTCTACTGACGGCGCTGTGATTGGCCAAGCATGCGGGTCATAGTGCATGCTTGGCCAATCATCAGCCAGCAATGCACTGCGATGCCGCAGTGAATTATGGGCCGTGACGCGCCACACGAATTTAGCGCGAACGGCCCATAACGTTCGCAATTCGGCGAACGATCGAACAGCCGATGTTCGAGTCGAACATGGGTTCGACTCGAACACGAAGCTCATCCCTACTGCCTACTCCCAAACTGTCATCTGAAGTAAAACACATAGCCAAGTATTATTCTACACAATTTTTTTATTTTGCATTAAAAAAAGAAAACAAATTAAATTAGAGATGCTATCTGCCATCCAAATATAAAGAACTTAACCAAAAAGTGCATTATATGCATACAAAAATATAGAAAATATAAAAAAATCATTATTCAACAAAACAAAACAAAAAACAATTAGTAAAGGGGGTAGGGGTGCAAATCCCCAGACCGGGGGCCTTGTTGGGGGTCTTGTGGCTGGTAATGCCACTGACCGCTATGCTGCTGTGGCGGGTGGGTTGGCTGTGGAGGTGGTGGAGAAGTTCGATTACAACTGCAAGCTGCGCAATTACGAAAGGCCCGACAGCCGAAAGGACCTCATTTTGGAGAAGGTCATCGCCGTTTTGCATTGCGAATTTTCGGTGGAACGATCAAAGGACCAAATCAGATGGTCTGATCTCAAACACCGTGAACAAGACCAGATGGAGTACATACAATAAATCATTAAAAAAGTAAGCAATATTTATATCTAACCAATATGGATATGTGAAAATTAGCTGTCTGTATATGTTCTTTATACAAATAGCTCGAGAGAATTCTATCTAATGTTTTCTAAAATCTTTGTATGACTTGGTATTCGAAAAATGAAGGTAAATATAAAGCAGATATGAACATTCTTATTTGCTCTTGTTTTTGGACATTTCTTTATATTTGGATCAAATTTATTTCTCTTCTTTCGACAGGGAGGCACCAAAAAAGGAGGCTACAGCCAAGTCACCACAAGGGACGAAGGGAAGCTATCCCCGCTTGGGCCCCAACAGGGGAGGCAACAAGGCCATCTTCCCCACAAAAACGTAAGTGCCAACTTCAAACACACTCATTTAGCCACCGACAGGGATGTTTCTAGGTGGGCCAAAGGCCACTGGCTTAGGGCAGAACTTAAGGGGTCAAGAAAACTTTTGGGTTGCTGCCTGGCTCATCAGTGCCCATTAATGCAGCCTTGCCAGTGTAGACATGGGTAGAGGAGAGGCCCCCGGGGATCACAGTCACACAGAGTCACGCCTGCTAGGATGATCATCATATATCCCCTATCCCATAGGTGACAAGGGGGGGGTGGGGGGCAACTACTGTACTTTTTCAATGTTGGCACTTGTCCAGTGTTTGCCCTCTGTAAAATGACATCACCTTCCCTTTATCTATGCATTTTTCACAGAAAAACAACCAGAGTGCAGCATGGTGGCGTCCACTAGTCAGGAGCAAACATTGACATCAGACCAAGTGCAAGGTTGGTCAACTAATGTAGCAAAATGGATGCTAGAAACAGATGGGACTTGGGTGGCTTAATGAATGGTGTATTGTTTCCTTTTACAGGAAAGTGAGTGTGGTGAGCTCACCCAGGATGTTTGTTTGGAGCCAGGGGATCTGACTCCTGGACCCAGCAAAGACCTTGCCATTGTGGACGTCAAATCCCCTGACGCAAGTCACACCGAGGGCCAAAGTGACCCAGATTCTGGAGCCTCTTGTTTGCGCAAGTAAGTATTCTTGGAATCTGTCTTCAAATGTAAATACATATCGAGTGTTTAGATGTCCAAGCAAAACACCCACTCCACACATTAGCAAAGTATGTAGTGCCTTAACATTAGCATGGAGAAGGAAGAGGTGGGAGGAGCTGGCAGTGTTGCTAGGACCCCGAGTTTTGGAGACCCAGGCACCAGGGCCAAAATTACAAAGTAGTTGCAGTGTGTATATTCCTAGTAGTGTAGGTGTCTTAAAGGCAAGCAGGTTGCAAGCAACAATAGACTGGGTAGGTAAGTATTTATGGAATTTGACTAGTAACTTGACTATAAACTCACTATGTAGGGCCTCAGCCACTTGACCATCGTTTCCTTAATACTTTTTACTCTTCTTACTAGGTCATGATCTTCCACGATGCACTATTGGCAGAAGGAGTGCAGATATGTTGCATTGTTTGAAGGATCTGGAGCAAATCAAGGAGGCTGCCACTGCTTTACATCGAAGAATCCGAGATTTTGTGGACATGCTTGCCAAATTTTAATTTCCTCTTGGCCTGGTCTAAAATTTCTTGTTCCACTTGTTGGCTCCTGTTTGCCCTTTAAATATTTACCATGTTTTTATGACTTTGAAATGTGAACTTTTAGGGACAGAACTCAGTGTTTCTCCACTCCATTCCTCTAGGTGCACCACCAGGTCCTGTTTCAGAATTTGCAAATTACTAACAGTGAAAATTACAACATCGCCTGTGCCAAATTCAACAAATATGGAAAAAATAACCTGGGTTTGCATCTTGGGAAGGAGAGTTATGAAACACTGCCATAACTAATGTGAATTGGAATGTTTCTGTGTTTTGAAGAATAGCAAGGCCCAAATTTGATGCACACAAATTGTGCCTTAACATTCTTATTTCCCTCAAGATCCAATGCTTAAAATGTGTGTATTTCCATACATCTATTTTGCTAAAGCCCCAAAACACACAGTGGTCAACATGTGCTATCTCCCAACACTGGGTATCAATGGACGTGTTTTGGGGTGCAACCCCTTCCTCATAACTAAAGTAGGTCAGAGGAAGGGGTTGCACACCCGAAACACGTCCATTGATACCCCGTGATGGGAGATAGCACATGTTGACACACCGTGGGTTTTAGAAAATAACATGTTTGGAACTACATACATTTTCAGTAGGGGATCATAAGGGACATTTAATAGTTCTTCCTCTATGTGTCCGTGGCTTCAAAGTTTGGCTTTTAGAGGGGTGAGGTCACCCCATATGAGGAAGCCAACAGCCACACAGTCTTGGGATACTAATGTCTCATTTGGACTTTACTTTACCAAACTCGAACTTTGTAAGTTCCTGAGTTGGGGATGTGTATCTAATGTTTTTGAACATGCGTGTTTAGCCACAAAAAAAGAGAAATAATGCAAAACATACATGTTATACACCAAGATGTTGGTTTGTTTTAATACCTTAAAACGCACATGTGAATGTGCTTTGAGTAAAATGTTGTTTGATAAACAATGTGTGGCTTATTATTTCAATGCTCAATACCAGTGTATTTGTTAAGTTGTTGTAGTTACAGTGACAATGCTCACTTAAATGTGGCCAACTCCTGCAATTTTTATGCCTCCAAAAAATTAAAGGAGTTCAAAAGGCATAATGTTTTTGAACTTCATGCATTAGATCCAATAATAACCAAAACATTGTGTTTGTGTGTAGCAGACCCACAGCACACCATAATAGTTAGCTGAAGAAGAGCTTGCCACTTCATGTAGCAAATAAGGAATGTTTGCACTATTGTAGCAAGCGTCCAAAATAAAGGCCATTTGTGAAATATTAGACAGATAAGAAACACAGACAACAGTAGTTCAAATGAAGTATGAGTTTAGGATCAAAGAAAAATATTATTCCTGATCAGCTACAATTTGCTGCCAAGCCACTGCCCCTCTACCCACAAAATAATCCAGGTATATTGCCGTAGATCTCTGGCATTTTGGGAGGGCAATCCAGCACGGCATTTTCTAGAGCTGTCATCACGCCTACAGACGGCCGAGCTGCAGCCTCTTCAGCTGGGCCTGCCACTGCAGGGTCTGCTTCAGTTAGCACTGAGGCAAGGTAGCTGCTAGCATTCCTCCTTAAAAAATGATGGAGTATAGAGCAACACAGTACCACATGGTTTATTTTGTACAGTGCCAGGTTAATTGGTGTTTAAAAACAGCCTGAACTGACTGGAGAGGATGCCAAAGGCGTTTTGGACCACCCTTCTGGCACGAGAGAGCCTGTAATTAAATATTCTCTGCTCTGGGGTGAGGTTCCTCATAGGAAATGGATTCATAAGATGTTCCCCCAGAGAAAAGGCCTCATCTGCAATAAAAACAAAATTTAGGCCCTCAAAATTCTCCTCAGCAGGTGGCAAGTTTAAGGTACCATTCTGAAGCCGCTTGTAGAACTCTGTCTGCATAATGACTCCTCCATCAGTGTTGCGGCCGTTCTTCCCAACATCAAGATACAAAAACTCATATGTGGCAGACACTACAGCTAGCAGGACTATGCTGCAAAAGCCCTTATAATTGAAATAATATGAGCACGAATCAACACTCACCAAACTTCTACTAACATGCAATTAGCAGAAGGAGCCCAAAGGGTGGCGCCTGACAATTGAACTTCCTCTTTATCGCCTCGTAGTACGTCTAGTACGTCACTACATTCATGTTTGTTGGCCAACAATTGTGTACCGTTAGTATGCAAGACAAGTTCCTGGCCAACGCCCTTCGGACAAAAGTCTGAAGCTCTGTTGGCCAACAATCCAATCATGTGTACGAGGCTTAAAACAGCATTAATTTGCCACGCACGTGGAGAGCACTTTATCTGTGCCATTTTTGAAATGACGATGGCACAGTGTAATGAATTGCCATTTACAATTTCGGCTCCAAGAGACAAATTTTGAGCTCTCAGGTAGCTGGCGATAAGACACAGCACCAGTCACTTCAAAGACTGGTGCTTTAATACCTTCCTGGTATGAGGACACTCCCTGCTTTATTACTGAGAACCAGGGGCGTTGCTAGGTCTGCAAAAGATCTGGGGCTAGAGCCCATAGCAGCGGTCACCAACCTTTTAGCAGGCCCGCGGGGGGGGGGGGGGGGTGCACGCCGGTGGTAAGCCATATTTCGCGGGCAATGGCTGGTGTTGGCGCTTCAATCACATGGCACCATGGTTGGTCTATTGTTACATTCTAATATATAATGAAGTGGTTCAACTTACCATAATGCAGAATCAGTGGGTACACTGGGCGTGTCACTTGCCCTATCTCCTGCCACCAGATGCAGCGTGTCACTTGCAACCGTCACCTGTCACCAGATGCAGCGTGCTACTTGCCACTGTCACCTGCCCCCAGATGTGGATTGTCACTTGCCACTTTCACCTGGCAGCAGATGTAGATTGTCATATGCCACGTCACCTGCCACCATTTGCAGATTGCCACGTCACCTGCCACTATTTGCAGATTGTCACTTGCCACATCTCCTGCCACCATTTGCAGATTGTCACTTGCCAAGTCTCCTGCCACCATTTTCAGATTGTCACATCTCCTGCCACCATTTGTAGATTGTCACTTGCCATGCCAGCCACCAAATGTGCATTGATGCTGCATTGGTGGCAGGCTGGCAGCACTGGTCCATTTAGTGAGGGCAGAAGAGCGGTGATGCAGGGCGGGCAGTGAGAGATGATGTCATGTCGCTGCTCCCCGCTGCACCTCTGACGTTGAAGCAAGGGGGTCTGGCTGCAAAGTGGAGCTCCACCATGCTGTGAGGGTGGAAGAGCGCTGATGTGTGGCGGGCAGTGAGAGATTATGTCATCTCTCTGCTCCCCGCCGCACCTTGCTCCCACATTGAAGAGGCCCGGCTGTGAAGAGCGCTGATGTGGCGCAGGCGGAAAGAGATGTCATCTCTGCTTGTCTGCCCATTCACTTCTCTCCTCTCCTCCATCTGTCTCATGCAGCCAGCCCGCCCGCCGCAGCAACCATGGCAGCGACCTGCTGGTTAGGCAGGGACCCTGCGGCAAGAGACTCGGGGCTATGGGCCCAAGATTCGGGGCTATAGCCCCAATAGCCACCCCCTAGAGACGCCCCTGCTGAGAACCCTGGAAGTTCGGGAGATAATGGAGGTCCTAGGAAACCTGGAAATCCCGGCAGGGATACTTCGAGTACTGTAACCATTTTTTCTGTGCTGTTTTTTTTTTATGCTCAAATTCTGCTTTTAGCTAGTGCAACAAATTTTAGAATAATTAAAATGGTGTCTTTATGCAACCCAACCCAACCCAGTCAGCTACTAACCAAATTGGCTCTAGTGGAACCTATAAGCTTCTTTGGAGACAGACATGTACATGAATAGTTCAAGGTGTTGGCATTCTGGAGAATATATTCCACTATACCATCAAATAAAATTAGCATAAACCCAGAACATCTCCAGATATGTAATATGCAGTCACACTTCTGTAGTAGATGGGAACATCAGATCAATACTTGACAAGCCTGCAAATGGATTGGCAACCACAAGAAAGCTTCCTACAGGTGTTGTTACTTTGGGGATACCCAGTGTTGGGGGCGATGTGACGTGGGTAACCTGTCTCTTCTTACAGACTGTCTACCCTGCCTCCCACACCTCCTGATACCACAGGAAACCATAATGTCATATCCTCGCTATGTGTAACCCATATAAACTGTCACATTTATGTATTGTAATATCTTCTTTTATTTTTATTTTTTGTCAGTGTGCTGTTATTCCACTAGATCGCAAACCTCAGTCAAATGTTATGACCTGAATATGGTCTTCTTTGATCATGGTCCTCTTGCATGAAGAAATCCCCCACCTGCTCACTGTATGGTTCTTCTGACAAGGGAACCTGTCATTTGACCCTGAACAGTAATTAAGAGTCTCTCTAAGCTGCCTTCAGACCTAGGAGTTGTAGCAATGCAAAGCAAACCTTGCATTATTATTATTATTATTCAGGATTTATATAGCTCCAACAGTTTATGCAGTGCTTTACAATATAAAAAGGGAGACAATACAGTTATAATACAATAAAATATAAGAGGATTAAGAGGGCCCTGCTCAGAAGAGCTTACAATCTAATAGGGTGGGGCAGGTGGTACAAAAAGTTGTAACTATGGGGAATGAGCTCATAGAAGTGGTAAAAGATTAGCTGGAGGCGTGGTAGGCTTCTCTGCAGAGATGAGTTTTCAGGGATCGCTTGAAGGTAGCAAGAGTAGGGGTTAGCCAGACAGGTTGAGGTAGCGACTTCCAGAGGATGGGAGAGGCTCTGCAGAAATCCTGGAGACAAGCATGGGAGGAGGAAATGAGAGAGCTTGAGAGGGTGAGGTCTTGGGAGGAGCGGAGAGGACGGTTTGGGTGATATTTGGAGTCAAGACTGGTGATGTAGCTTGGGGCAGAGTTGTGAATGCCTTTGTGTGTTGTGGTTAGTATTTCAAATTTAATTTGCTGTGCGATTGGGAGCCAGTGTAGGGATTGGAGGAGAGAGCTGGCAGACGGTGGGTAAGGTGGATAAGCCTGGCAGCAGCATTCATGATAGACTGAAGAGGGGATAGCCTATGGATAGGTAGGCCAATGAGAAGAGAGTTGCAATAGTCAAGGCAAGAGATAACAAAGGAAGTGAATGAGGAGCTTGGTGGTTTCATTTGTTAAAAAGGGGTGAATTTTAGAGATGTTACGGAGGTGAAGTCTACAAATTTTTGACAATAATTGTATTTGAAGCTAAAAGGACAAATCAGAGTCTAGGATTACACCTAGTACCCTGGCTTGAGGGGAGGGACTGGTGGTTGCATTGTTGATTTTGATGGAAAAGTCATGGAGGGGGGCACGGGCGGGGGGGAATATTATTAGCTCAGTTTTAGAGAGATTTAGTTTAAAGAAGTCGTGCAACAGTAAGTTAGTAATGCGAGAGGAGTCTCGGAAGTGAGGTGAGGAGTAGACAGATAGATTTGGGTCTCATCGGCGTATAATTGGTATTGGAAGCCATGGGCGGTTATAAAGTGACCAAGGGAGGAGGTGTAGATAGAGAAGAGAAGGGGTCCAAGAACAGAGCCTTGGGGGACCCCCGCAGAAAGGGGCAATGGAGAGGAGGAGACAGAGTTGTAGGTAACACTGAAGGAACGCTGTGATAGGTAGGCAGAGAACCAGGATAGAGCAGAATCTCGGAGGCCAAGGGAATGGAGTTTATTGTGAAGGAGCAAGTGGTCAACAGTATCAAAGGCTGCAGAGAGGTCAAGTATTAGGAGTAGGGAATAGTGTCTGTTGGTTTTAGCAGTTAGCAAATCGTTGGTGAGTTTTAGTAAGGCAGTTTCCGTGGAGTGCTATGAGCAAAAGCCAGACTGTAAAGGGTCAAGAAGGTTATTTTCACTGATGTAGGAGCTAAGATGGTTGTAGACTAAGCATTCTAGAAGTTTAGAGGTGAATGGGAGCAATGAGATGGGTCTTAAGAAACCCACACAAACGTTCACGGGACCAACATCTAACACTCTACATACTGACGCTTAATGGAGAAACCCCCGTAGATGATCATGGGGCCAACAACTAACACTCTATTGACTGACAGTCAATAGGGAAACCCTCACAGGCATTCATGAGGCTGACATCTAATGTTCTGCAGACTGAAGGTTAATGGAGAAACCCCCCCTCGTACATGTTCATGGGGTCGACATATAACACTCTACAGACTGATGGTTATTGGAGAAACACCCACAGATGTTAATGGGGCCACCATCTAACACTCTAGAGATGCTTATTTGTTCTTTGAGATCAAAAACAGTAAAAACATTATCTTATGTGCCCTCTAAATAGTTTAGCTAAGTTATCTTCCTCTTCATTCTCCAGAAGCTTCTCTGTGACACCAAGTCTCCTGCATGGGCTGTGAACACAGCCCATCCAATCAATGCTCTTCCCTCAATAACAAAGGCTGATTATTACAAATCTCAACATAGCTAAAGAGAACTGACTCAGGAACATCATCACCAGTTCTTCTTAAGCCCGTGTGAGAAAGTTAAAGCAAGTACACTTAACCTGCCTTAGAGAATATGGCACCAATTCCTGACCCTGAAGTTATTTTCATAGGGGCTTCAACTCTGCCATGGCTTTTCCAAGGACCACGTGTCTTTTAAACCTTGATAAAGGGGAACCGGGAGTCCCCAAAATGTCAGTCCTAATTTGTTTAACATGATCCATTAAAAGTAAAAAACTTCAAAGATTTCTAGAGAAGCAATTGGCACACAACACTACCATACAATCCCTTCCATGTACTTATTTTATGAGGAAAAGGAAACAATGCCCAGTAGAGTTCCCAAAGGAGGTAGACAAAGGGTGCTCTAGCTCAGGGATCTCCAAACTACGGCCCTCCAGCTGTTACAGAACTACACGTCCCATGAGGTATTACAAAACTCTGACATTCACAGGCATGACTAGGCATGATGGGAATTGTAGTTCCTGAACAACTGGAGGGCCGTAGTTTGAAGACGCCTGCTCTAGCTCAAAGTGTCTTCCTAAGACTTAAACGTAACATGAGTTGGTAGAATGAAGAGCTGGCAGCTCGTTATTCCAAATAGATTACTTGTTTGTAGCAGGCAGAGTGAACAAAATACAGCAGCTTACGTGTGTCGGCATAGCTACGATGAAGGCTTATTGCCGAAACGCGTAAGTTGCTGTATTTTGTACACTCTGCCTGCTACAATAAAGCAATCTATTTGGAAGAACAAGCTGCCAGCTCTCCATCCTACCTTTTCATACTTATTTTATGCATTGGCAGTGCATAATCAGGAACAGGTCATGCTACAAAGGCAAAGTTGAAGCCCCTAAGGAAAAAAAATTGTTGGGTCTGGAAATGGTGTCATAGTCTCCACGATAGATTAGCTGGAAGTCACTCCTCAAAGTTATACGAGTTATCTGAGACACATTCATCATTTTAGCCAATGATTATCATCAAAATGTTCAGTTCACGTCCTAAATGTCATGTAGATGTGGAAATTCCTTTGCGTGCGGTAAATACTACAAGCCTTCATTTCTCAGGTACTAATAATAATTTCCCATGAAATATTTATTCTCCTAAATACCAAACCTTTATTTTATTTTCTCTTCTCAAAATTGACCTAAGCTAGAAGATAGAGAAATTACGGGGTGTTCTATACTATTCATTACAAAATTTAGCACAATACGCTCAACATGTTGCCCGCCTCTTTCTAATAAAAATCTAAAATAACGCACAAAAAGGTTTGCCTCTTTTTTTTAAATTAATTTTTTATGTGCATGTAAAGCAAAATCTGTCAATGTGAATGAAAGAACAACACACAATTGTGTCCTAAACTGTACAATAAAAACTTCAATACAAAAACTGAATGAAAAAATTGGAAAATATAATGCAGTATAGAACTATCATTATCCATATATAATTTTCAGATCTCCAGTCCCCTGCTTAAACCAATTCACTGGTGGTCAGTGAGAAGAATGTTCCTTACATTGATGGTTAGTGGGAAGAATGTTCCTTACATTGGTGATCAGTGAGAAGAATGTTCCTTACATTGGTGATCAGTGAGAAGAATGTTCCTTACATTGGTGGTCAGTGAGAAGAATGTTCCTTACATTGGTGATCAGTCGGAAGAATGTTCCTTACATTGGTGATCAGTGAGAAGAGTGTTCCTTACATTTGTGATCAGTGAGAAGAACGTTCCTTACATTGGTGATCAGTGAGAAGAATGTTCCTTACATTTGTGATCAGTGAGAAGAATGTTCCTTACATTGGTGATCAGTGAGAAGAATGTTCCTTACATTGGTGGTCAGTGAGAAGAATGTTCCTTACATTGGTGATCAGTGAGAAGAATGTTCCTTACATTGGTGATCAGTGAGAAGAATGTTCCTTACATTGGTGGTCAGTGAGAAGAATGTTCCTTACATTGGTAGTCAGTGAGAAGAATGTTCCTTACATTTGTGATCAGTGAGAAGAATGTTCCTTACATTGGTGATCAGTGAGAAGAATGTTCCTTACATTGGTGGTCAGTGAGAAGAATGTTCCTTACATTGGTGATCAGTGGGAAGAATGCTCCTTACATTGGTGATCAGTGAGAAGAATGTTCCTTACATTGGTGGTCAGTGAGAAGAATGTTCCTTACATTGGTGATCAGTGAGAAGAATGTTCCTTACATTGGTGATCAGTGGGAAGAATGTTCCTTACATTGGTGGTCAGTGAGAAGAATGTTCCTTACATTGGTGATCAGTGAGAAGAATGTTTCTTACATTGGTGGTCAGTGAGAAGAATGTTTCTTACATTGGTGATCAGTGAGAAGAATGCTCCTTACATTGGTAGTCAGTGAGAAGAATTATCCTTACATTGGTGATCAGTGAGAAGAATGTTCCTTACATTGGTGGTCAGTGAGAAGAATGTTCCTTACATTGGTGATCAGTGAGAAGAATGTTCCTTACATTGGTGATCAGTGGGAAGAATGCTCCTTACATTGGTGGTCAGTGAGAAGAATGTTCCTTACATTGGTGATCAGTGAGAAGAATGTTCCTTACATTGGTGATCAGTGGGAAGAATGTTCCTTACATTGGTGATCAGTGGGAAGAATGTTCCTTACATTGGTGGTCAGTGAGAAGAATGTTTCTTACATTGGTGGTCAGTGAGAAGAATGTTTCTTACATTGGTGATCAGTGGGAAGAATGTTCCTTACATTGGTGATCAGTGGGAAGAATGTTCCTTACATTGGTGGTCAGTGAGAAGAATGTTTCTTACATTGGTGGTCAGTGAGAAGAATGTCCCTTATATTGGTGATCAGTGAGAAGAATGTTTCTTACATTGGTGGTCAGTGAGAAGAATGTTCCAAGCACTGGGGTCCATGGTTCAAATTCCAACCAGGACATTACCTGCATGGAGTTTGCATGTTCTCCCCATGCATGCATAGGTTTTTTGGCTGCTGTCTTAATTAGCCCTACACTGTGCATGTATGCGGGTGAGACGGGGTCCTTAGATTGTGAGCTCATCTAGGCAAGGAACTGAAATGAATGTACACTATGTACAGCACTATGCAAATTGTTTGCACTATATAAAAATATATGTAATAATAGTAAAAGAAAAAAATGATAAAAGTAATAATTAAAAAAATGTATAATAGTAATAATAACTAAGTAAATTCAACAAAAAATTAAAAAATATTTTTTTCTATATTGGCTGTTTTTTTTTTTTTTTTTACTTAAATGAGCAATGACCAGGGAGCAGTTTACCGTACTAAAATATTCATGGCACTTACCGTGTTCGTAGTCCTGGCACCCATATGCCATGGCCCCGTTGTTGGTTCACGCCGTCGGCGATCTGTGTCTCATTTGGCGATTGCCTACAATGTGATGTGCGCACAGGGCGCTCTTAGCCACACACACAGGAAATAAGCCCGCAGCTCACGACATAGGCAGCCGAGCTGAGTACAACAAAAACGAAGTGACGTCTTGGAAAGTTTTCTCAGAGCTGCTGAGGTTTTCACTTGTGATAACTTCTCACATTTGGGCAGCTGCTGCCGATTAAGCAATTTTCTCCTGAAACAAGATGTTGCAGAGGCTGCGAGGACTGTTTTTTTATTATAGAGTTGCTACTGGCAGCACAGATTTCTTTATCCTGCAGTATTTATAGAACCGAGTTGGTTTTCTACATCTTCAGCTCTTAATCATTGTAGGATTGGTAGAGCTCATGCAGTATCTTTTTCTACCAGAAGGTGGCAGCAACTGACCACCATGAGATACATATAGACACTACACTACTCTATGGATGGCAGTTTGCTAAAGCACTGAGTATTGTAAACGATTTACTTTTTTCAGCTTAACCATTTTTGGCATCTCAGTGCTGCTGTGTCTCCCCCCCCCCCCCCCCCATTTCATCGGAGTCCCCCTCTAGCCCCCCATCAAATCCACACAACAGAGTACCCCCATCAAATCAGAATCTCCACATCCCATCAGAGTCCCCCCTTTACATCAGAGTCTCCCATTACCAGAGTCTCATCACAGAGTCCCTTTATCACATTACAGTACCTCCCTATAAGTGAGAGCCCACCCCTTCACATCAGAGCACCCCCACAACAGAGTGCCCCACCACATCAGAGTCTCATCACCACATCAGAGTCTCCCCACCACATCAGAGTCTCCCCATCGCATCAGAGTCTCCCCATCAGATCAGAGTCACCCCATCACATCAGAGTCTCCCCATCAGATCAGAGTCACCCCATCACATCAGAGTCTCCCCATCAGATCAGAGTCACCCCATCAGATCAGAGTCTCCCCATCACATCAGAGTCTCCCCATCACATCAGAGTCTCCCCACCACATCTGAGTCTCCTCTTCACATCAGAGTCTCCCCACCACATCAGAGTCTCCCCACCACATCAGAGTCTCCCCATCAGATCAGAGTCACCCCATCAGATCAGAGTCTCCCCATCACATCAGAGTCTCCCCATCAGATCAGAGTCACCCCATCAGATCAGAGTCTCCCCATCACATCAGAGTCTCCCCATCAGATCAGAGTCTCCCCATCACATCAGAGTCTCCCCACCACATCAGAGTCTCCCCACCACATCTGAGTCTCCTCTTCACATCAGAGTCTCCCCACCACATCAGAGTCTCCCCACCATATCAGAGTCTCCCCACCACATCAGAGTCTCCCCACCATATCAGAGTCTCCCCACCACATCATTCTCCCCACCACATCAGAGTCTCCCCACCACATCAGAGTCTCCCCACCACATCTGAGTCTCCTCTTCACATCAGAGTCTCCCCATTACATCAGAGTCTCCCCACCATATCAGAGTCTCCCCACCACATCAGAGTCTCCCCACCACATCTGAGTTTCCTCTTCACATCAGAGTCTCCCCATTACATCAGAGTCTCCCCATCAGATCAGAGTCTCCCCACCACATCAGAGTCTCCCCACCACATCAGAGTCTCCCCATCACATCAGAGTCTCCCCACCACATCAGAGTCTCCCCATCACATCAGAGTCTTCCCACCTTATCTGAGTCACCTCTTCACATCTGAGTCTCCCCACCACATCAGAGTCTCCCCATCACATCAGAGTCTCCCCACCACATCAGAGTCTCCCCATCACATCAGAGTCTCCCCACCACATCAGAGTCTCCCCATCACATCTGAGTCTCCCCATCACATCAGAGTCTCCCCATCACATCAGAGTCTCCCCACCACATCAGAGTCTCCCCATCACATCTGAGTCTCCCCATCACATCAGAGTCTCCCCATCACATCAGAGTCTCCCCACCACATCAGAGTCTCCCCATCACATCAGAGTCTCCCCACCTTATCTGAGTCACCTCTTCACATCTGAGTCTCCCCACCACATCAGAGTCTCCCCACCACATCAGAGTCTCCCCATTACATCAGAGTCTCCCCACCACATCAGAGTCTCCCCACCACATCTGAGTCTCCTCTTCACATCAGAGTCTCCCCACCACATCAGAGTCTCCTCATCACATCAGAGTCTCCCCACCACATCAGAGTCTCCCCATCACATCTGAGTCTCCCCATCACATCAGAGTCTCCCCATCACATCAGAGTCTCCCCACCACATCAGAGTCTCCCCATCACATCAGAGTCTCCCCATCACATCAGAGTCTCCCCACCTTATCTGAGTCACCTCTTCACATCTGAGTCTCCCCACCACATCAGAGTCTCCCCACCACATCAGAGTCTCCCCATTACATCAGAGTCTCCCCATCACATCAGAGTCTCCCCACCACATCAGAGTCTCCCCATTACATCAGAGTCTCCCCACCACATCAGAGTCTCCCCATCACATCTGAGTCTCCTCTTCACATCAGAGTCTCCCCACCACATCTGAGTCTCCTCATCACATCAGAGTCTCCCCACCACATCAGATTCTCCTCTTCACATCAGAGTCCCTGCTATACATCAGAGCCCCCCCACCCATCACCACAGAGTGCCTCCATCATAGAGTCAAAGTCCCCTATAAATGAGAGACCCCCCCACATCCATTACAGCAGAGTACCCCCACAACAGAGTACCCCATCACATCAGAATCTCCCTTTCACGTAGGTACCACTCACATCAGAGTCCCCACTATACATCAGAGGCCCCCCATCGCCACAGAGTACTTCCATCACAGCGTCAGAGTCCCTCATTTCATCAGAGTCCACCCCCTATACACAAGAGCCCCCCATCACATCAGAGTCTTTACTATACATCAGAGCCCCCCCCCATCACCACAGAGTGCTTCCATCACAGCATCAGAGTCCCCCCTATACATGAGAGCCCCCCATCACATCAGAGTTCCCCCCACAACAAAGTACCCCATAACATCAGAGTCTCCCTTTCATGGTCAGAGCCCCCCCCTCACATCAGAGTCACCACTATACCTCAGAGGCTCCCCATCACCACAGCGTGCTTCTATCACAGTGTCAGAGTCCCCCACCACATTAGATCCCCCCCTATACACAAGAGTCCCCATCACATCAGATCCCCCCCCACAACAAAGTACTCCATCACATCAGAGTCCCTGCTATATATCAGAGGCCCCCCATCATCACAGAGTGCCTCCTTTACAGAGTCCCCCCATCACATCAGAGTACCCACTACACATGAGAGCCCCCATCAAATCAGAGTTCCCTCATGACAGAGCACCCCTATCACATCAGAGTCTCCCCTATTAATGAGAGCCCCCATCACAGAAGAGTACTCTATCACATCAGAGTCTCCCTTTCATGGTCAGAGCCCCCCCCCCTCATATCAGAGTCCCCACTATACCTCAGGGGCTCCCCATCACCACAGTGTGCTTCCATCACAGTGTCAGAGTCCCCCATCACATTAGATCCCCCCTATACACAAGAGTCCCCATCACATCAGATTACCCCCACATCAAAGTACTCCATCACATCAGACTCCCTGCTATACATCAGAGGCCCCCCATCATCACAGAGTGCCTCCTTTACAGAGTCCCCCATCAGAGTCTCCTTTTCATGGTCAGAGTCCCCCCTCATATCAGAGGCTCCCCATAACCACAGAGTGCCTCCATTACAGAGTCCCCCCATCACATCAGAGTACCCACTGCACATGAGAGCCCCCCATCAAATCAGAGTTCCCCCATGACAGAGCACCCCTATCACATCAGAGTCTCCCCTATAAATGAGAGCCCCCCCCCCATCACAGCAGAGTACCCTATCACATCAGAGTCTCTCTTTCATGAGTCCCCACTATACCTGAATACCTGAGTTGCTCCCCATCACCACAGAGTGCTTCCATCACAGTGTCAGATTACCCGATCACATTAGAGCCCCCCTCCCCCTATACCCAAGAGCCCCCCATCAGATTACCCCGGCAACAAAGTACCCCATCACATCAGAGTCTTCACTATACATCAGAGGTCTCCCATCACCACAGAGTGCCTCCATCACAGAGTCCTCCCTACACATGAGAGCCCCCAATCACATCAGAGTCCCCCATGGATCACAGAGTCCTCTCATCCATCCCTGATCCATGGCAAACTGGATCTTGTGCTTGCCGTGCCCCAGGAGAACCCTAAAGGGCACCCTATGCCATGACACTCTGGTTGAAAACCACTGGTCTAGACTGGCTTCCAAATGGCAACAATGTGAGGTTGATTCACTTAAGCCTCGTATACACGATCGGATTGATTGCCAACAAAGCGTCAGACTTTTGTCCGAAGGGCGTGTGCCGTGAACTTGTCTTGCATACAAACGGTACACAATTGTCGGCCAACAAACTCGAACGGAGTGACGTACTAAGAGGAATTTCAGCTCTTGAGCGCCACCCTTTGGGCACCTTCTGCTAATGTCATGTTTGGTGAGCATTGATTCCGAACATGCGTGTTTGTACTTTTGACTTTTGTGTGACGGACTTGTGTGCAGACGATACGAAAATCTGACAACAGATCGTTGTCCGCCGAAAATTTACTAGCCTGCCATCCAACATTTGTTGGCAGAAAGTTGGACAACAATTGTCTGATGGAGCGTACTAACGGTCGGATTTTAGGCCAACTGTCTGTCATCACACAATCGTGAATGGTGGAAATAGTAGCGCTGACAAGTGAACACATATATTGTTATATAAGTAAAACAGTGCAAAAAACAAATATACAAAAGTAATATATATGGAAAATGTGAAAAAGTCCAATGAATGAGGAAATCTGTTAAAAGGGGCCTTGATGCGTCAACCACCAAATGATGATAAATCAAGGATGGAATAAGCTGGCACTGTCCGGCATGGGAAGCATCAGAGATGGTACATCTTCAACATAGGGGAAAAAGTATATACTGTATACTCTTACCGGAACAGGTGGACTCGAATGTCAGCGACAGCGAGTCAGAAAAGCAAAGGTGCCGAACTCGGAGGGTAGACGGAACACCAAGGGATCCAGAACCTCAAAACGTGAATCCAGGGATGTTGTGGGTGACCACCAAACCAACCTCCGAAGAAAAGGAGCGCCAAGGCCGGATCTTAGATGTAAAGAGATCAGCTGGACTACAGGGCAATTCTCATCCGGATGGTTATGTAAAGAAAAAATGCTTCCATATGGTGTAGGTCAAAAAAGTGGGGTTAGGACTAGGCTTATTGCTCTACCAGCATACAGTAATAGAGATAAAAACTGTGATCACAGAATAAAATTCAGGGCAACGTGGGAGGGGCGCTGATGTCCTAACCAGCAGGAACCCGGGAGGAAGGACATCTCCCATACTGCTGAGATAAGGTTAGTACATTTGTTAGGGAGATGTTGTGTAATTATTGTGCCAGGGGACAGACTGCCAGCTTCCCCCAATGTAATGTGCTCTCTTGTGCCCAGTGCCCACCATGCAATGTGCTGTGCCCACCATAAAATGTGCTGTGCATTGCAGTGCCCACTATGTAATGTGCAGTGCCCACTATGTAATGTGAGTGACCACTATGTCGTGCTGTGTCTTGCAGTGTCCCCCATGTAATGTGCTGTGCCCTCCATGTCATGTTCTGTGCATTGCAGTGCCCCCATGTAATGTGCTGTGCCAACTATGTCATGTGCTGTGCATTGCAGTGCCCCCCATGTAATGTGCTGTGCCCAGTATGTCATTTTCTGTGCATTGCAGTGCCCCCATGTAATGTGCTGTGCCAACTATGTCATGTGCTGTGCATTGCAGTGACCCCATGTAATGTGCTGTGCCCAGTATGTCATTTTCTGTGCATTGCAGTGCTCACTATGTAATGTGCAGTGTCCACCATGTCATGTGCAGTGCCCACCATGTAAATTGCTGTGCCCACCATGTCATGTGCTGTGTTGTGCCCACCATGTCATGTGCTGAGCCATGCAGCGCCAACCATGTAATGTGCTGTACCCACCATGTAATGTGTTGTACATTGTCCACCATGGCATGTGCCGTGCAGTACCCACAATGGAATGTGCTGTGCGGGGCTCACCACGTCATGTGCGGTGTCCACCATTTAATGTGCTGTGCTCACAATGTAATGTGCTGTGCTGTGTCGTGCAGTGCCCACCATGTCATGTGGTGTCATGCAGTGCCCACCTTGTCATGTGCAGTGCCCACCATGCCATGTGCAATACCCACCATATAACATGCTGTGCCCACCATATAATGTGCTGTGCAGTGCCCACTTGTAATGTGCAGTGCCCACCATGTAATGTGCTCAGCCGTGCCTGCCATGTCATGTGCTGTGCCCACCATATAAGGTCCTGTGCCCACCGTGTGCATGTGCTGTGCCCACCATGCAATATGCTGTGTTGTGCAGTACCAACCATGTCATGTGCTGTGCCCACCATATAAGGTCCTGTGCCCACCGTGTGCATGTGCTGTGCCCACCATGCAATGTGTTGTGTTGTGCAGTACCAACCATGTCATGTGCTTTGCCCACCATATAATGTACTGTGCCTACCTTGTAATGTGCTGTATTGGGCAGTGCCAACCGTGTAATATGCTGTGCCCGCCATGTAATGTGCTGTGCTTTGCCCACCATTAAATGTGCTGTATCCATGTATCCACCATGTAATGTGTTGTGCCAACCATGTAATGTACTATGCTGTGCCCCCCACAGACTCACCCCCCTCACTCTCACCCCCCTCTCTCTCTCATCCCCTCTCTTTCACCCTGTTCTCTCTCTCACCCCCTTCATCCCCCATTCTCTCTCTCTCTGGCCCCCTTAAACCCCCTCTTTCCTATCACCCTCTCTCTCTATTCCCCCCCCTCTCTCTCATCCCCTCTCTTTCTACCCCCTATCTCGCTATCATCCCCCCTCTCTCACTCTCACACCCCTCTCTCTCTTTAATTTAATTTAATTTAACAAAAAATTGTTTGCGTTTTCATTTTATTTATTTTCATAAAAAAGCCCACCAAAATCCTTAGCACCAGGCCCTTGATGCTCTTAATCTGGCCCTGGATGGACTGGCCAAGCATTTCTCCAGACCTAAACCCTATTAAACATCTGTGGGGCATCCTCAAACAGAAGGTGGAGGAGCACAAGGTCTCTAACATCCACCAGCTCTGTGATGTCATCATGGAGGAGTGGAAGAGGACTCCAGTGGCAACCTGTGAAGCTCTGGTGAACTCCATGCCCAAGGCAGTGCTGGAAAATAATGGTGGCCACACAAAATATTGAAACTTTGGGCCCAATTTGGACATTTTCACTTAGGGGTGTACTCACTTTTGTTGCCAGCGGTTTAGACATTAATGGCTGTGTGTTGAGTTATTTTGAGGGGACAGCAAATTTACACTGTTATACAAGCTGTACACTCACTACTTTACATTGTAGACAAGTGTCATTTCTTCAGTGTTGTCACATGAAAAGATAGAATAAAATATTTACAAAAACGTGAGGGGTGTACTCACTTTTGTGAGATACTGTATTACTTTTGTATATTTGCTTTTTGAACTGTTTCACTTATATAACGATATATGTGTTCACTTGTCGGCGCTACTATTTCCAGCATTCACGTTTTATATGTTTGTCACATTATTTATGTAGCTGCTTTTTTCTTGACACTTGAAGTTAGCGCAGTAACCCTCATATCCACATTGTCATCGAGTGCTGTCGGCGGTCGCGATCACTTCCAGGCTCCCACGATCACTCGTGGCACACCGAGAACCAGGATCTGTGTGTGTAAATGCACAGTTTTCGGTTCTCTGAGGGGAGAAGAGACAGATTGTCTGTTCATAAAGAGTATAAACACCGATCTGTCATCTCTCCTGCACAGTCCCCTCCCCCTTTAGTTAGAACACACACTAGGAAACACAGTTACACTTTGATTGCCCCCTAGTGTTAACCCCTTCACTGCCAGTGACATTTTTACAGTAATCAAAAGGCCCCAGACGACGTCAATTTATGACGAAACGTATGTCGGGCGGACAGGACGCGCTGACGTCATCGCAGTAGACCTTCCGAGCGGACGGGCGCTCGCAAGCTGGCCGGCTTTACATGCTTTTTATCCACTTTTGTCTCGGGTGGCGGCTACACGGAGTTCCGGTTGATGTTTTGAGTGATCCATCCATGATCCCCACATTAAAGGCTTTGGCTGGGTTATAGCCGCAAGCTGTTTTTTGCTTGCCTCTGGTAAGCGCATATTCCTTACGGTGATCAGCACTCAATGGTGGTGGAAGATTATTTTGTATTGTCACAACATTTACAATATTGTGTGTTTTGCCATTCTATTTTCATTCTTTTTATTGTTATTTATAATATTCACTCTTGTTTTTGGTCATCATACCATTATAATTTAATCTTTCCCCTATTTTGTAGACGCTATAACTTTTGCGCAAACCAATCAATATACGCTTATTGAGATTTTTTTTTTTACCAAAAATATGTAGAAGAATACATATCGGCCTAAAGTGAGGAAAAAAATGTTTTTTTTTTATATATTTTTGGGGGATATTTATTGAAGCAAAAAGTAAAAAATATTGTTTTTCAAAATTGTCGCCCTTTTTTGTTTATAGTGCAAAAAATTAAAACCGCAGAGGTGATCAAATACCACCAAAAGAAAGCTCTATTTGTGGGGAAAAAAGGACATCAATTTGGTTTGGGTGCAACGTCGCACAACCGCGCAATTGTCAGTTAAAACGTCGCAGTGCCGAATCGCAAAACGTGCTCTGGTCAGGAAGGGGGTAAAATCTTCCGGGGCTGAAGCGGTTAAAGTACTCCAAATGTAACAGCTTCACCTGTAAATGCATCCCTCCACCAATCACAAAACACTGCCGCAGATGCTTCAGCCAATAAACAAACGCGAGGATCCGCCCCTATGCGTTGCGTGACTTTGGATCAGGAGCTGAGCAATTGCCTGGGGATGTCGAGATGCAAAAAGCAGAAGCCTTAAGTAAGAAAAATACTTCCTTTTTTGTCTGTGTCGGTTATTAATAACTGCAGTTACTTCGCTTAGATGTGAATAATATTCTCACGCTCTCAGCACAGAAAGAAGTTTCCCATAGACTCATATGCCCTACTGCCCCGCCACCAAAATATATGCGTTCAGCCGGCAGGAAGAGGTTAAAAAGATCATTGGGGGGGGAGACTAATCTTCAGGCCTCACTTTTGCAAATAAATGTGTGCAAAAAAAATAAAAAATGTTAAGGGGTTAAATCTTGTTCTGATGGGCAGGAGCCAATCAGAGCAATCTTTAAACAGTCCCAAAATAACTTCTTATAAACCCCTCCCATTCTCTTCTTAATTTTTAAAGGATCGGTCCAACCAATGCTGATGTGCAATTATATGAGCAATTCAATTGCATCTGTGTATACTACCTATGTCTTCCCACCTAATTAACGGTTTTATTGTTATACTGCCACCATGTGGTCACTGTTTTTACAGCAATTTTTTTTTCTGTGTAGTCTCCCTTTACTATGATGTCATCTCCTTCTTCTTCATTGTATGTTCCCCGCTCTTCTTCCTGCAGGACACACATTGAGGCTTGGAGAGAAATATTCCTTTTTACCTTCAAATATTAGAAATACCAACATCGGCCACACCGTACTGTCTGCCAGAACCTGATAAAGATAATCGTGGAGGCCAAGTGATTGGTGACTTCGGATATCTGACGAAGATTGTCCCTGCTACATTCAGACCAGACATGGGAAGGAATAATTCACTTCTTCAACAGTCAGAGGGTAGGGGGTTGGTGGGAACCCCTCATAATGAGCACAACCCAGGAACTCAGCACAGGGATGGTGGGAACTCCTCATAATGAGCACAGCAGGTGTACAGACCTGGAAACTTAGCTCAGGGATGGTGGGAACCCCTCATAATGGGCACAGCAGGTGTACAGACCCGGAAACTCAGCACAGGGATGGTGGGAACCCCTCATAATGGGCACAGCAGGTGTACGGAGCCAGAAACTCAGCTCAGGGATGGTGGGAACTCCTCATAATGGGCACAGCAGGCGTACAGACCCAGGAACTCCAGCACAGGGATGGTGGGAACCCCTTATAATGGGCACAGCACATGTACAGACCCAGGAACTCCAGCACAGGGATGGTGGGAACCCCTCATAATGGGCACAGCATGTGTACAGACCTGGGAACTCAGCACAGGGATGGTGGGAACCCCTCATAATGGGCACAGCAGGTGTACAGACCTGAGGACTCAGCACAGGGATGGTGGGAACCTCTCATAATGGGCACAACAGGTGTACAGACCTGGGAACGCAGCACGGGGATGGTGGGAACCCCTCATAATGGGCACAGCAGGTGTACAGACCCAGGAACTCCAGCACAGGGATGGTGGGAACCCCTTATAATGGGCACAGCACATGTACAGACCCAGGAACTCCAGCACAGGGATGGTGGGAACCCCTCATAATGGGCACAGCATGTGTACAGACCTGGGAACTCAGCACAGGGATGGTGGGAACCCGTCATAATGGGCACAGCAGGTGTACAGACCTGAGAACTCAGCACAGGGATGGTGGGAACCTCTCATAATGGGCACAACAGGTGTACAGACCCGGGAACTCCAGCACAGGGATGGTGGGAACCTCTCATAATGGGCACAGCCCCTAAGAGCACTGTCAGAAATGTTGAGTGTGCATGAAGTCCAAAAGTCAACTCAAGCATTATTGCAATCTGCAGTTTCCTGTCCAATGGTCCACAATCCCCCCCCATTCAACTTAGAAGACTGAGGACATCCAGTGAGTATAAAGTGTCATGGACCCCTGAAGGGACATCAATTTAGGACCCTGTATTGATTCAGGGAGCGGCGCTGACGTCAGCATCATTGATGACCATCCATCGCCGGGAGATGATCCAAACGGGGCCCAACATGTCATGTGACCAGGCCGAAGACTTCTGGAGAAGGCAAGGACGTAATAAATAAGGCATAAAATACAACTGTGGGGGGGCTGTGGGAGAGGAGGGGGGGGGGCACAGATACCGAGGACATACTTTATTTTATGTCACCAGCACTACATCATTACTTTGCATGTTCTAAGGATCTAATGATATCTCCATCTGGGTCATACTCAGATTTATAGTTCCTCTGACCGGCCTGACAACAGCTGGCTGCAGTGCTCTGTGTTACAAAGAATAAATCGTATCTGAACCCCGGAACACAGACTGATCATATTACTGATTACCGGTCCTTAGATGTGGCGGCTGCATTGGTTTTCTTTTTTTCACACTTTGGTTTTCTTCTTCTATTTTAACCTGATGATCGTGCCATCAACACACTTCCTGTCCCGGGGTGACAACCGTATTCAGCAGCATTGTCACCTTTGGGCAGGAAGTGTGTTAGGGCTACATAACACTTCCCTCTCTTCCTCATAACAGGGGAGGTGTTTTGTAGTCCACAGAACAATGATAACAGTCCAGAGGAAGAAAGCGCAGGAAAGAATAGGATTTCAGGTGGGATCAAGAAGTATTTTTTTTCCACTTGGACAGATAAAATAAAACACATTCAATGGGAGCAAATAAGAGAAATGTATTCAAACAGGGAAAGCGATCATTCCAGGTGCTGAAAAACACATGAGTTGCGATGGTATGAGCAGCCTCAGCCCAGACTCCATCCAGGCTAACGGCCCCAATGCGTTTCGTCTCACTCATGGGCGTGGTAAAACATGTCCACCATGATGAAGCCCAGCAGGTGGAGCGAAACGTGTCCACAATGATGAAGCCTCGCAGGTGGGGGGAAACGTGTCCACCATGATGAAACCCTGCAGGTGGAGCGAAACGTGTCCACGATGAAGCCTCGCAGGTGGGGGCAAACGTGTCCACCATGATGAAACCCTGCAGGTGGAGCGAAACGTGTCCACGATGAAGCCTCGCAGGTGGGGCGAAACGTGTCCACCATGATGAAACCCTGCAGGTGGAGCGAAACGTGTCCACAATGATGAAGCCTTGCAGGTGGGGCGAAACGTGTCCACCATGATGAAACCCCGCAGGTGGGGCTAAACACGTCCTCCATGATGAAGACCTGCAGGTGGGTCGAAACGCATCCACCATGATGAAGCCCCACAGGTGGGGCAAAACATGTCCACCATGATGAAGCCCCGCAGGTGGGGCTAAACACGTCCTCCATGATGAAGACCTGCAGGTGGGTCGAAACGCATCCACCATGATGAAGCCCCACAGGTGGGGCAAAACATGTCCACCATGATGAAGCCCCGCAGGTGGGGGGAAACGTGTCCACCATGATGAAGCCCTGCAGGTGGGGCGAAACACATTGGTGGCATGGATGGACTCTGGGCTGTGGCTGCTCTTACCATTGCTACCCATGGGTTTTGCTGGATGTGCGGCACCTGGATTGATCCCTTTACATTGAGCTGAAACGATTTCCTTCCCCACCGGCACTCCCTAGTGGCTGTTCAGAGAACAGGAGCCTGGAGCGGCACCCCGTATCTTTTTTTTAGCATGGGTTCGCAAGGAGAAATTTAGTGTTAGGGTTCATTCACGCACACAGCCAGGGGGCGGTAAAAGCAGATGGCCAAGCTGTGGTTTTACCATCCGTTACCACCCACCTAAAGAAGGGCATGCAGCTGCACATGCGGCAGCATGCATCTTCCAAGCATGACCCATAGAAGTGTATGGGGTCACGTCGCAACTGCGTGCAATGGTTCAGCTTTTTGAGAGTTAAAACAGGTGGCGAGGGGGCAAACTATTGCTTCTCACCATCTGTCAAACGACCTCTGAAAAGTGTTCAACCGTAGATTGCTTTTCAGAGGGGCGGCAAGGGCTGCCACAATTTAGACCAACCCCTTATGGGTCTATTATGTCAGAAGCATGCAAGCATGCTAAACGAAACGTTCTGTGAATTTTTGTAGAACATTATTGGCTGTATCTTCAGCTCCATCTAGTGGCCAAAATTTGTTTTGTTTTTTATTGAAGTATTTCAGAAAACTATACTGCAATTTGGCCACTAGATGGAGTTTAAGTTACATTAATCACTTTCATTTCAGGTTGGGGCTCATTCATACCTTTTGCATGATGGTTATAGTGGCAATGGTGGACTACGCCTGTACAATGAGTGTCAGGGTAGCTATTGTAGCCTCCACCAGGGGAGCACATGACGGGGTGATAAACGTAGGAGCATAGTCGTGTGACAGGGACATGAAACATTTGTGGAAAGAATGTCAGAAGCATTGGTGCATGCTGAACAGAACGTCACGTAATTTTTGTAAGAGACTGATTCCTGTATCTCCAGCTCCATCTAGTGGTATAGTTTTCTCATTGCAGAATTTCAGAAAATTTTATACAGAATTTTGGCCTCTAGATGGAGCTGAAGATACAGGAATTAATCTCTTGGAAAAATTACGGGACCTTTCGTTCAGCTTGCACGAAGGCTTCTGACTTTCTCCCAATTAATGTTTTATAAATACGACCCCTTAGCGTTTACACCTGCTTGAAGCTGCGCTTATTATAGATCACAACTATGACATATTTGTACTCCACTCCAATGGTGGCTGGTGGTATATTTTTTTTGTTGGGGGTGGCGGGATTTCATCCGTCTGTCCGCCGCCAACCCCTCCCCGGTCGGTCTGGTCTCCCGCACCCCCCCCCCCCGATCAGTCGGTCTAGTCTCCCGCACCCCCCCATGATTGGTCCCCGCACTTACCCCATCTAGGTCCTCCGGGCGGCATCTCCTCCTCTTCCTAGGTGGCTTCACGTCAGCGCGGCTTCCCCCTGCGTCTCCTCCCCCCTCCTCCTAGGTGGCCTCTCCTTTCGATCAGTCGGAGACGGGTCTCACGCCGACCTGCTTCCTGATTGGTCGGGAGGAGAATCACTGCGACTATAGTGAATATTCATTTATTCATTCACTATTTTCACACAACTGGGTGGACTCGGGGCACAGTCCTCTGCGCCCCGAGCCCACCCTTTTTTTAAGCCAATTAGAGCCTTAGGCTCTAATCATGTGTTTTAAAAAAAAAACAAAAACATTGGAATCCATGCGTCTGGTGCCCCGCATTTATATGAGGGGGCCGGATGCGTGGATGGGGCGCCACTGTTCCACTCCCGTATATAGATCTATTCTTTTTATTAGAATTTCTCTGGAAAATACAAAGTGAAAGAGGAGTCTCCTAATAGATTGGCACCTGCACACCCGCTACCCGCCCCCCCCAATCCCCCCTTTAGACGCCACCATCTTTGTTACTTTGGCTTTAAAATGGCCATCTAGTGGCCAAAATGCGGTATCGTTTTCTGAAATACCTCAATGAGAAAATATACTATATTTTGGCCACTAGATGGAGCTGAAGATACAAGAATTAATCCCTTAAGGCTCAATTCTCACCTGGGAATCACTGCGATTTAGAATCGCAGCAAAACGCGCAATGCGTTTTCGATGCCATTATTTCTCAATGGCTCAATTTTTTGCCACGATTATCCCACGACAAATCGCGGCAAGATTGAGAAATAATGGCATCGCAAACGCATCATGGGTTTTGCCACGATTCTGAATCGCAGTGATTCCACCCACGATCCCGAATGCCCTGGTATGAACGGAGTCTTATTCATTCATTCATTCATTTCATTCAGCTTGCACGAATGCTCTTGACATTCATGCGACAAATGTTTCATATATGGACCCCCTATATATATCCCTGTCACATGACTATGCTCCTATGTTGTCACCGTGTCACATGCGCCCCCTTGTAGAGGCTCCAAGCGGATATCTCGGATTGATCGAACGTTGGGTTATTTTTCATGCTTAATCTCTCGCACATGCTGCACTTCCTTATGTGTATCAATCAATCAGTAATCATTAGCAATTAATTACAGGTGATTTTAGCTAGGTACCACAGCAATGCCTGTTGCAATCGATGCATTTTTCTGACACGTTTTGCATTTTTGATGCATTTTGTGGGGGGGGGGGGGGGGTTGGCCGATAGGAAAATATTCAGTGCGACATTGATGCGACTTTACACTCTCTGGCAACTTAAAGTCGCATCAGAGTAGTGCAGGAACCTTCCCAAAGTCGTTGCGGCTTTAAGTCGCATAGATTTGAAGGGGTTCAGTTGTAATCAATGGGCTGCGACTTGTCATGCGACTTTATGTGTCCAAAGTTGCCTGTTACAGTTCGGGTGAAGGGTTAAATGTTAGGGCTAAAGGTGAAATGTTAGGGCCAGGGTTAATAGTTAGGGTTAAATGTCGGGTTAAGGGTAAGGGTTACATGTTAGGGTTTAATGTTAGGGCTAGGGTAAATGTTAGAGTTAAATGTTAGGGTTAAGGGTAAGGGGTAAATGTTAGGGTTAAATGCTACGGTTAGGGGTTATGGTTAAATGGTAGGGTTAGGGTTTAATGTTAGAGCTAGATTAAATGTTAGGGTTAAGGGTGAAATGTTCGGGCCAGGGTTAATGGTTAGGGTTAAATGTCGGGTTAAGGGTAAGGGTTACATGTTAGGGTTAGGATAAGGGGTAAATGTTAGGGTTACATGTTAGGGATAAGGGTTAAATGTAAGGGTTGAGGTTAAATGTTAAGGTTAGGGTTAATAGTTAGGGTTAAGTGTTAGGGTTAAGGTTAAATGGTAGGGTTAAGGGTGAAATATTAGGGCAAGCATTAATAGTTAGGGTTAAATGTTTGCGTTAAGGGTTAAATGTTAGGGTTAGGATTAAATGTTAGGGTTAAATCTTACGGTTAAAGGTTATGGTTAAATGTTAGGGTTTAATGTTAGGGCTAGATTAAATGTTAGGGTTAAGGGTTAAATGTTAGGGCTAGGGTAAATGTTAGGGTTAAATGTTAGTTTTAAGGGTTAGGGTTAAATGTTCAGACCAGGGTTAAAAGTTAGGGTTAAATGTCAGGTTAAGGGTAAGGTTTACATGTTAGGGTTTAATGTTAGGGCTAGGGTAAATGTTAGGGTTAAGGGTTACATGTTAGGGTTAGGTTAAATGCTATGGTTAAGGGTTATGGTTAAATGTTAGGGTTTAATGTTAGGGCTAGATTAAATATTGGGGTTAAGGGTTAAATGTTAGGGCTACGGTAAATGTTAGGGTTAAATGTTAGTTTTAAGGGTTAGGGTTAAATGTTCGGGCCAGGGTTAAAAGTTAGGGTTAAATGTCAGGTTAAGGGTAAGGTTTACATGTTGGGGTTAAGGGTTATGGTTAAATGGTAGGGTTACAGGTGAAATATTAGGGCAAGGGTTAATAGTTAGGGTTAAATGTTGGGTTAAGGGTAAGGGTTGCATGTTAGGCTTACGGGTTATGGTTAAATGTTATGGTAAAGGGTTAAATGTTAGGGTGAGGGTTAAACGTTAGGGCTAGATTAAATGTTAGGGTTAAAGAGAAATGTTAGGGCTAGGGTAAATGTTAGGGTTAAAGGTTAGGGTTAAATGTTCGGGCAAGGGTTAAAAGCTAGGGTTAATGTCGGGTTAAGGGTAAGGGTTACATGTTAGGGTTAAGGATTATGGTTAAATGTTATGGTTAAGGGTTTAACGTTAGGGCTTAGGGTAGATAGGGTTAAATGTTAGGGTTAAGGTTAAATGTTCAGGTTGGGGGTTAAATGTTCGGGTTAAAAAGTCCCTGACCCATTCTAAAAATGTAGCGGCTGAAAACGCATAGATGTGAACGCGTCCCATGGGAAACCATGTTAGATGGACTGTAGCGTGTTTCTGCAAAGCGCACTAAAAACCGCATAGGTGTGAACCCAGGGTAACAAACATTTCCCCTATGCGCCCAGCCAAACTCATTTCATGATTCTACAACTGGACACATTTAGATCACATAGTAAGTGAAATACAAAGTGATTGTAATTCTGTATTAGAACACAAGAGGGCGATCCAAGCATGAAATTACACTGCATAAAACAAAAATACTCAATATGTTGAAAATTGTGATCAGTGGGAAGAATGTTCCTTACATTGGTGATCAGTGAGAAGAATGTTCCTTACATTGGTGATCAGTGAGAAGAATGTTCCTTACATTGGTGATCAGTGAGAAGAATGTTCCTTACATTGGTGATCAGTGGGAAGAATGTTCCTTACATTGGTGGTCAGTGGGAAGAATGTCCCTTATATTGGTGGTCAGTGAGAAGAATGTTCCTTACATTGGTGGTCAGTGAGAAGAATGTTCCTTACATTGGTGGTCAGTGAGAAGAATGTTCCTTACATTGGTGATCAGTGAGAAGAATGTTCCTTACATTGGTGATCAGTGGGAAGAATGTTCCTTACATTGGTGATCAGTAGGAAGAATGTTCCTTACATTGGTGGTCAGTGGGAAGAATGTCCCTTACATTGGTGGTCAGTGAGAAGAATGTCCCTTATATTGGTGATCAGTGAGAAGAATGTTCCTTACATTGGTGGTCAGTGAGAAGAATGTTCCTTACATTGGTGATCAGTGGGAAGAATGTTCCTTACATTGGTGATCAGTGAGAAGAATGTTCCTTACATTGGTGATCAGTGAGAAGAATGTCCCTTACATTGGTGGTCAGTGAGAAGAATGCTCCTTACATTGGTGGTCAGTTGAACGATGCTTCCTTACAACGGTGGTGGTCAGATGCCAACCTCACTAAAAGAGATCGTTGGTGTCATGCTGTTGAGACTACCAAGTGGCCCTAGGACTACTTAGGCACCATCAGATGAGAGGTCAATCAGCCACAGCTCAAAGAACCCCCATCTGGAGGAACCCTGGTTGGGATTGGCTCTTCCAAGCCCACATTGGAGATAATGCCCCATATCAGATGATCCAGGGTGGAATGTCATTGAGCACCACCTTGTCCCCATCTCCGGTTCTCCGATCCCTCCGGGGTCACCGGATGGCCTCTTGTTCTCACATTTTATATTTCCTTTCTCACTCTTGGATGTCACCCTCTGGCCTTGTGAAAGCTGATCCCTTCATTTGTAGTTTGTACCCAACACATATATTCCAAGTTCAAACAGTAGGAGAGAAGCCCGAGACCATTGCTGTGTTCCAGGGCCGCACCCTCCTTTCTTTGGCATTGTTTATTTCCATTATTTGTTTTTACATATCAGCAGAGCAAAGAGACCCGCCCCCGGGGTCATGGCTGTCATTGAGGTGGACATGTGATTTACCTCCAGAAACCCTACAGTTGGCCATAGACATCAGACATACAGAAGGGATCTGACCACCCGGGGGCGCTGGTGTCCACAAACTCATCCAAACCTCATTCCTACATTCTCATATAAGTTATAACATAATAGTCCCTGGTGATCCTGCCATGGTCATCCTTATTCAGGCACTTCCTGTTGGGGTGACAATTGTCTTCCATTTTTTCTGCTGTCTTCTCACTCTGCCAGATGCCCCCCCTGGTGGAGACTACAACCGTCCCGAAACAATTGCATTGGCATGTTCCCCCATTACCATAGGATATATATCAGGACACCGTCCAATGATGTGACACTGGAGGGAGACCAGAAGTGTCCTCCACCCCTCACCACTGCCTGTGCTGGCCCAGCTCCTCCACTTCTCCCCTCACCACTGCCTGTGCTGGCCCAGCTCCTTCACACCTCCCCTCATAACTGTCTGTGCTGGCCCAGTTCCTCTGCCCCTCCGATCCCCACTGTCTGTGCTGGCCCAGCTCCTCCACTTCTCCCCTCACCACTGCCTGTGCTGGCCCAGCTCCTCCACCCCTCCCCTCTCCGCTGTCTGTGCTGGCCCAGCTACTCCACACCTTTTATGTAGCTGTTGGGGGAGAGTGAAGAAGGAATACCATAGGGGGTCACTAGAATAACAGCTCTGAGTCTGCTGACATCACATCCAAGATGGCGGCACCCAGCGACAGTCTCGGGGTCATTGGATGTCCACACATAGGAGGATTTTACTGGTAAACAATTGCCATGAAATCCTCATAGAATCCTATGGGAAGATTGTCATTGAAATGGCTTGTCTGGTGACGGGGCTCTTTAAACAAGATTGTACAACCAGATTGTAATGTGTATGTGCTGGCCCAGCTCCTCCACCCCTCCCATCTTGTCTGTGCTGGCCTAGCTCCTCCACCCCTCCCATCTTGTCTGTGCTGGCCCAGCTCCTCCACCCCTCCCCTCTTGTCTGTGCTGGCCCAGCTCCTCCACCCCTCCACTGTCTATGCTGGCCCAGCTCCTCCACTGTCTGTGCTGGCCCAGCTCCTCCACTGTCTGTGCTGGTCCAGCTCCTCCACTGTCTGTGCTGGTCCAGCTCCTCCACCCCTCGCCACAGTCCGTGCTGGCCCAGCTCCTCCACCCATCCCCTCACCACTGTCTGTGCTGGCCCAGCTCCTCCACCCTTCTCCTCACCACTGTCTATGTTAGCCCAGCTCCTCCACTGTCTGTGCTGGTCCAGCTCCTCCACCCCTCCCCTCACCACTGCATGTGCTGGCCCAGCTCCTCCACTGTCTGTGCTGGCCCTGGTTGTAATGTGTAATGTGCTGGCCCAGCTCCTCCACTGTCTGTGCTGGCCCTGATTGTAATGTGTAATGTGCTGGCCCAGCTCCTCCACCCCTCCCCTCACCACTGTCTGTGTTGGCCCAGCTCCTCAACCCTCCACTTTCTGTGTTAGCCCAGCTCCTCCACCCCTCCACTGTCTGTGCTGGTCCAGCTCCTCCACCCAACCCCTCACCACTGCGTGTGCTGGCCCAGCTTTCCACCCCCACCACTGTCTGTGCTGGCCCTGGTTGTACAATCTCTTTTAAAAGAGATTGTACAACCAGATTGTAATGTGCTGGCCCAGCTCCTCCACCCCTCCCCTCACCACTGTCGGTGTTACCCCAGCTCCTCTACCCCTCCACTATCTGTGCTGGTCTAGCTCCTCCACCCATCCCCTCACCACTGTCTGTGCTGGTCCAGCTCCTCTACCCATCCACTGTCTGTGCTGGTTCAGCTCCTCCACCCATCCCCTCACCACTATCCGTGCTGGCCCAGCTCCTCCACCCATCCCCTCACCACTGTCTGTGCTGGTCCAGCTCCTCTACCCATCCACTGTCTGTGCTGGCCCAGCTCCTCCACCCCCCCTCACCACTGTCTGTGCTGGCCCAGCTCCTCCACCCCTCCACTGTCTGTGCTGGCCCAGCTCCTCCACCCCTCCACTGTCTGTGGTGGTCAGGCGACTGCAGTACATGCGCACTGTGGCAAAAAAAACAGCGGCCATACACAGAGCAATTTTTCTATACAATCACATTGTCGATCGAGTTACTGTCCAGGAACAAAAAACTACCATCAGAAGATCAATGCGCCATGCACGTAGCGATCACATCGATTAGATTGTCCATGCATGACATCATTTTAGTACATCTAAAAGAAGATTTGTACAATCAGATTGTATAGTGTGTGTGCGTCCAGCTGAAATCTATTCGTTTTGCAGATTGCGTTCGTTGGATAAAAGGAGAGGATTTGGGAGACATCGTCGCTCGGGTGGCTGAGCGCAGTGAAAGGACATTAGTTCCCCTTTAAGAGCTCCGTCCCCTTCCTGGTTGCTTCATAACATCGGCTCTTAAAGGCTGAACGTTGCAGCACGCCCGCCCGCCCGTCCTCGCAGATCCTCCGCTGTCCTCGCAGATCCCCTCGCAGATCTCCCTCGCCGTCCTTGTAGCGTGCCATGTCCCTCTGCAGCAGACTATAATTGATCCCATCGCAGCTTCCATCAGGATCAGACTGCGGCACGCCATGCCGGTCCCGAGCCCCGACCGATCACCTTGACGTAAAGCTCTGTCACCTGCCGCCTTGGCCGGTCCCTGGCCGTCCTCCTCCTCCCCCCCATTGGCTTTTGTATGACAGCAGAAGATAATAGAAGCCAGCAGCCTCCCCCCTTCCCCTCCCTCCCCTCCTCCGTCCTCATTTGGAGGCTGGAGAAACTTCAACACAAAGTGATTGCTGGGAGGTGAGCCGAGCATTGCACACCATGGATCCCCACCGAGGAGATCACTCCACCAGCTAGGACCTCCCTACCTACCCAACCGGTAAGTCCTACTCTAAGATTCAGGATTTTTTTGGGATTGTTTTGAGGTTAACCGTTCAAGTGCGGTTTGGAGTTTCATGATACGGAGGGGGTTCTAGTAATGAAGAACGTAAGGCAGCTAAACCTAGACACAGCTGTCCATACACTATGCAATATTAATTGTACAATGTGCTTTAGGTTAAAACAAGAGGACACGACCCAGGATCGATTCAGAGAGGCTGTTGCCCTTGATGGTAGCTGATTGCCCAATCTTCGATCTACCATCAATTATTTGGTCCAACAGCACCCCGGCTTAATTCGGGGGTCATTCAGTTGTGTCCTCCCACTACTTCTAAAACAGATTTGTAAGGTCTATGGACAGCTGTACCTGTAGGTTTAGCTCCAGATCTTTCGTTATCGTTAGCTGATTGTCCAGTCTTGGATCTGCCATCAACTATCTAAGGGCAACAGCCTCTCTGATTTGATTCTGGGTCGCTCAGGTATGTCCTCCCTCCTATGTCTAAAGGAGATTGTACAATCGGGCCGTAACGTCTATGGACAGCTGTACGTGTCGGTTTAGCTAGAGGTCTTCCGTCATCGTTATCTAGAACAATCTGATTGTCCAAATCTTAGATTTACCACCCCGACTTTCTACTGTAACAGCCTCTCCAAACTGATCCCGGGTTGTGTAGACGTGTCCTCCTACATCCAAAGGAGATTGTACAATCGGGTCGTACTGTCTATAGACAGCTGTACGTGTGGGTTTAGCTCCAGAACTTCTGTTATCGTTAGATCTAAGATTGGACAATCCGGTAACGATAACAGAAGATCTGGAGCTAAACCCACACATACAGCTGTCCATAGACGTTACGACCCGATTGTACCATCTTCTTTAGATGTAGGAGGACACGTCTACACGACCCAGGATCAATTTGAAGAGGATATTACAGTAGAAAGTTGGTGGTAGATTTAAGATTGGACAATCAGATTGTTCTAGCTAACGTTAATGAAATACCTGGAGCTAAACCTACATGTACAGTTGTCCATAGACAATACAGTCTGATTGTACAGTCTGTTCTAGATGTAGGAGGAGGACACGTCTACATGACCTGGGATCAATTTGGAGAGGCTGTTGCAGTAGAAAGCCCATGGAAGATCTAAGCTTGGGCAAACAGATTGTTCTAGGTGATGATAATGAAAAACCTGGAGCTACACATACAGCTGTCCATAGACGTTACGACCCGATTGTACCATCTTCTTTAGATGTAGGAGGACACGTCTACACGACCCAGGATCAATTTGAAGAGGATATTACAGTAGAAAGTTGGTGGTAGATTTAAGATTGGACAATCAGATTGTTCTAGCTAACGTTAATGAAATACCTGGAGCTAAACCTACATGTACAGTTGTCCATAGACAATACAGTCTGATTGTACAGTCTGTTCTAGATGTAGGAGGAGGACACGTCTACATGACCTGGGATCAATTTGGAGAGGCTGTTGCAGTAGAAAGCCCATGGAAGATCTAAGCTTGGGCAAACAGATTGTTCTAGGTGATGATAATGAAAAACCTGGAGCTACACATACAGCTGTCCATCGACATTACAATATTGATTGTGCAATGTGCGTTAGGTAGAGCAGGAGGACAAATCTAAATGACCCAGGATCCAATCAGGAGGCTGTTACCCTTAGATAGTTGGTGGTAGATCTAGGATCGGACAATTAGATTCTAGGTAATTCTAGACAATTAGGTTCTAGATAATGAAAGACCTGGAGCCAAACCTACATGTACAGCTGTCCATAGACGTTATGTCCCGATTGTACAATCCTCTTTAGATGTAGGAGGACAGGTCTAAACAACCTGGAATCAGCATTTCGTTATCGTTGGCTAGAATAATCTGATTGTCCAATCTTAGATCTACCATCAACTAACTAGTGGCAACAGCCTTCTTGGTTTAATTCCAGATTGTTTAGACGTGTCCTCCTCCTACATCAAAAGGAGATTGTACAATCGGGACGTAAAGTCTATGGACAGCTGTATGTGTAGGTTTATCACTCCCCCCCCCCCCCAGTCCATATCTTTCGTTAATGTTAGCCGATAGTTGATGGTATATCTGAGATTGAACTATTGGCTAACAATAATGAAAGATCTGGACTGTGGGACAATCTTCTTTAGATGTAGGAGGACACGTCTACATGGCCCAGGATTGGTTTGGAGAGGATGTTGCAGTAGAGAGCTAGTGGAAGATCTAAGATTGGGCAAACAGATTGCTCTAGGTGATGATAATAAAAAATCTGGAGATAAACCTACACGTACAGTAGGTCCATAGACATTACAATATTGATTGTGCAATGTGCGTTAGGTAGAGCAGGAGAACACGTCCAAATGACCCAGGATCCAATCATGAGGCTCTTGCCCTTAGATAGTTGGTGGTAGATCTAAGATCGGACAATTAGATTGTTCTAGCTAACGATAATGAAAGACCTGGAGCCAAACCTACACCTACAGCTGCCCATAGGCGTTATGTCCTGATTGTACAATCCTCTTTAGTTGTAGGAGGACACGTCTACACGACCTGGGATCAATTTGGAGAGGATGTTGCAGTAGAAAGCTGGTGGTTGCCACCAGATATCTGATGGTAGATCTACAGTGCCTTGAAAAAGTATTCATACCCCTTATATTTTATACATTTTTTGTCATGTTACAACCAAAAACGTAAATGTATTTTATTGGGATTTTATGTGATAGATCAACACAAAGTGGCACATAATTGTGAGGTGGAAGGAAAATTATAAATGGTTTTCAACATTTTGTACAAATAAATATGTGAAAGTGTGGGGTACATTTGTATTCAGCCCCCCTGAGTCAATACTTTGTAGAACCTCCTTTCACTGCAATTACAGTTGCAAGTCTTTTTGGGGATGTCTCTACCAGCTTTGCACATCTAGAGAGGGACATTTTTGCCCATTCTGCAAAATATCTCAAGCTCTGTCAGATTGGATGGAGAGCGTCTGTGAACAGCAATTTTCAAGTCTAGCCACAGATTCTCAATTGGATTTAGGTCTGGACTTTGACTGAGCCATTCTAACACATGAATATGCTTTGATCTAAACCATTCCATTGTAGCTCTGGCTGTATGTTTAGGGTCATTGTCCTGGTGGATTGTGAACCTCCGCCCCAGTCTCATGTCTTTTGCAGACTCTAACAGGTTTTCTTCTAAGATTGCCCTGTATTTGGCTCCATCCATCTTCTCATCAACTCTGACCAGCTTCCCTGTCCCTGCTGACGAAAAGCATCCCCACAACATTATGCTGCCACCACCATGTTTCACAGTGGGGATGGTGTGTTCAGGGTGATGTGCAGTGTTAGTTTTCTGCCACACATAGCGATTTACTTTTAGGCCAAAAAGTTCAATTTTGGTCTCATCTGACCAGAGCACCTTCTTCCACATGTTTGCTGTGTCCCTCACATGGCTTCTCACAAACTGCAAACAGGACTTCTTATGGCTTTCTTTCAACAATGGCTTTCTTCTTGCCACTCTTCCATAGAGGTCAGATTTGTGGAGAACACGACTAATAGTTGTCCTGTGGACAGATTCTCCCACCTGAGCTGTGGATCTCTGCAGCTCCTCCAGAGTTACCATGGACCTCTTGGCTCTTCTGTGATGAATGTTCTCCTTGCCCGGCCTGTCAGTTTAGGTGGACGGCCATGTCTTGGTAGGTTTGCAGTTGTGCCATACTCTTTCCATTTTTGGATGATGGATTGAACAGTACTCCGTGAGATGTTCAAAGCTTGGGATACTTTTTTTATAACCTAACCCTGCTTTATACTTCTCCACAACTTTATCTCTGACCTGTCTGGCGTGTTCTTTGGCCTTCATGATGCTGTTTGTGCACTAAGGTTCTCTAACAAACCTCTGAGGGCTTCACAGAACAGCTGTATTTATACTGAGATTAAATTGCATACAGGTGGACTCTATTTACTAATTAGGTGACTTCTGAAGGCAATTGGTTCCTCTAGATTTTTTTAATTAGGGGTATAAGAGTAAAGGGCGCTGAATACAAATGCCCCCCCCCCCACACTTTTCACATATTTATTTGTAAAATACATACAGCTGTCCATAGACCGTACAATTTGATGTAGATGTAGTGGGAGGAAACATTTAAACGATCGAATCTGAGGGGCTGTTGCCCTTAGATAGTTGATGGTAGATCTAAAATTGGACAATCGGATAACAATAACGAAAGATCTGGAGCTCAACCTACACGTACAGCTGTCCATAGACGGTACAGTCTGATTGTACTATTTCCTTTTTAGATGTAGATAGAGGACACACCTGAACGACCCAAAATCAAATCAGGGGGGCTGTTGCCCAATCTTAGATCTACCATCAACTAACGATAACGAAAGATCTGGAGATAAACCTTCACGTCCGGCTGTCCATAGACTTTACGGCCCGATTGTACAATCTCCTTTAGATATAGGAGGGAGGACATACCTGAGTGACCCAGAATCAAATTTAGAGAGGCTGTTGCCCTTAGATAGTTGATGGTAGATCTAAGATTGGACAATCAGCTAACGATAATGAAAGATCTGGAGCTCAACCCACACGTACAGCTGCCAATAGACTTTACAATCTGCTTTAGAAGTATCGGGAGGACACAACTGACCCTGAATTAAGTCGGGGTGCTGTTGGATAAATAGTTGATGATAGATCTAAGATTGGACAATCAGATTGTATAATGTATGGTCACCTGTACCATCCCCTGTAAGCTCACCATACACATTACAATCTGATTGTACAATCTGCTGTTGCGCTGGATAGTTGGTGGTAGATCTAAGATTGGACAATCAGATCTGTTTTTATCTAATGATAATGAAAGACCTGGAGATAAACCGACACATACAGCTGTCCATAGACGTTGGGACCCGATTGTACAATCTCCTTGAGATGTGGGGGGGGAACACACCTGAACAATCCCAATCAAATCAGGGAGGCCATTTGCACTAAGGTAGATTGCAAAATCAGATTGTATAGTGTATGATCACTATTACCATCTCTTTTACACTCACCATACACTGTACAATCTGATTGTACAATCTGCATCATCTGTGTAGAGCAAACGCCTCCCTGGTTGGATACAAATGAAATGGATTGTTTGGGGGTTTTTAGGTCCTATTACATTGTTTTGGCACACTAAAGTAGGTTGTACAATCTGATTGTATGGTGTATGGCCAGCTTCAATCGATCAGAAGAGAAGTTTTTGCTATTTGATTGTTTGTAGATTTGATCATTTTGATGAAATTGTACATCGATTCTGGGTAAAAAGAAAAAAAAGGAAATTGAAGCGTGTATGACCTCCATGAAGGAGACTGTAAGGTGTGTGCTACAGAACACCTCCCTCCTATGCTATAGAATGAGAGAAGGAGGAGGTGTTCTGTAGTCCTAAGCTACTAGAACAGGATGTGTATTAAGGACTACAGAACACCTCCCTCCTATGCTATAGAATGAGAGAAGGAGGAGGTGTTCTGTAGTCCTAACCTACTAGGACAGGATGTGTATTAAGGACTACAGAACACCACCCTCCGATGCTATAGAATGAGAGAAGGAGGTATTGTTTTGTAGTCCTAAGCTACTAGAACAGGATGTGTATTAAGGACTACAGAACACCTCCCCCCTATGCTATAGAATGAGAGAGGGAGGTAGTGTTCTGTAGTCCTAAGCTACTAGAACAGGATGTGTATTAAGGACTACAGAACACCTCCCTCCTATGCTATAGAATGAAAGAGGGAGGAGGTGTTCTGTAGTCGCAGCAAAAGCGTACAACATGCGTTTCTGCGCCGTGTCCATTGAAGTCTATTGAACCAAAACCGCACCGTGTTGAGTGGAACCTCCTTGGCTCCCGCACCTCCCAGCCCTTTAAGAGGTTTAGGATGCCGGGAGGCGGGGCAAGGTTTATGATTGGCCGTGATTGTCTGTGACAGCGGTCAGATGATTGGAAAGCTTTCCATTAGCCGCCAGTAAGTGTGCTGGGAGCGCGCAGGGCGTGCGCTGACGGCACAGATCGATTTACACCAATTCACGCAAATATGCGGCCGCTCGGCGCCAAGGCCCACCGGCTGAGAAGCCGCATATTTCCATGCGGCGGGTGCCAAAAGGGTAAAAAAAAAGTCCCCAACCCGTTCCAAAAACACTGAAAAACGCATAAATGTGAGCATGTCCCATAGGAAACCATGTCCATACATTTCTGCAAAACACACTAAAGGTATGGGTGTGAGCCAGGCAGGGTCGTCTTTAAGGCAGGGCAAAAGGGGCAGCTGCCCTGGGCCCTGTCATTGTTGTGGGGTCCAAAGCAGCTGCCCCATACTTGCCAACTATGGGGTGCAGAGGTTAGCAGGGGTTTTAAGGTGTACATCTTCTCATTACATTGGGGCTTGGTGTAGAATCCTTTCATTCACACTAGTGGCCAGTGTGAAGGTCCCCCTTACATTGGTGGTCAGTGTAAATCCATCCTTACATTGGTGATTACTGTGAATGCTTCTATTACATTAGTGGTCAGTGATGAAACTCCTCTTTATATTGGTAGTCGGTAAAAAAAAAAAATCAGCATTGCCACTGATCACACCCTCCCCTGCCCCCCAGCACTGCCACTGATCCCCGGAGTCCTAGGACCCCTAGGAGGTTTCTGTCTATTGATGGGTCCCCTCACCTCCGCAGTCCATGGTGTGCAGGCAGTGAGGAGATGATGTCCTGTAACCTCTAGCAACCAATCAGTAAGCAGTAGTGATGTGCAGTAACCTCTAGCAACCTGTGAGCAGTGTTGATGTACAGTAATCTCTAGCAACCAGTCAACAAGCAGAAATCATGTGCTGTAACCTCTAGCAACGAATCAGTGAGCTGTAATGTGTGCTGTAACCTCTAGCAACCAGTCAGTGAGCTGTAATGATACACTGTAACCTCTGGCAACCAATCGCAATCGCTGCCTGATCTGATTCAGTAAACTGATTTTGAGTCTAGCTGCAAGAAAATTTTTGCCCAGGGTCCAATCAATATTAAAGACTGCCCTGGAAGCAGGCCTTATAGAATGAGGAAGGGGGGAGGTGTTCTGTAGTCCTAACCTACTTCCCTATTTAGGATGACAACGCAGCTGCTCAATACAGCAGTGAGTGAATGTTGTCACCCTAAGATAGGATGGGTGTTAGGGACTACAGAACACCCCCCCCCCATGTTATAGAATGAGGAAAGAGGGAGGTGTTCTGTAGTCATAACCTACTTGTCTTTTTTAGGCCGACAACGCGCCTTCACTATACAGTACAATAAGTGAGCGTTGTCACCCTGGGACAGGAAGTATGCTACTGGCAGGATCTCCGGGTGACAATAAGGCCTGGTTCACACCTATGCGTATTTGTTTTTTTTAGTTCGTTTTACACAAACACACTACAGTCCATTTAACATGGTTTCCTATGGGACACGTTCACACCTATGTTTTTCTGCATTTCTTTTTTTTTTGAAAGGGTCAAGGACAAAAAAAAAAAAAAAAGAGATTTTTTTTTTTTTTTTAACATTTTTTTTTTTTTAAACATAAAGAGAGGTGTTTTTGTTAGGCAGATATTGTTTTTTTTTTTTTGTTTTTTTTTTAAACATCTCTTAAAAAAAAAAAATAAAAAGATGTTTAAAATATACACAAATAAATAAAGATCTGCCTAACAAAAACATCTTTAAAAAAAAAAATAAAATCAAAAAACATAAAAAAAGCAAAATGCATCAAAAAACACATGAAAAACGTGTCTAAATAGCACGTCCCAAAATGCACCGCAAAAAAATACTGCAGAAACAGATCAAAAGCAAACTACATAGGCGTGGACTGGGCCTAAAGGGCAGATAAGCCTGAAAAAAAAGAAAACTAATGATGGGTATGCTGCAATATACACGAGGTTGGTGATGGTGCACCCCCCCCCCCCCCCATATCTTATGCGTCATTATCACATGCGGCAATGAGTGCTTGAAATGTGTTATTATTGATCTTTATATACTTTGGTTCATAGGATAACCCCCCCCCCCATAGGTATCCACCTTTGTTCCTCCTTTAGTGGCCCCTGTAACATTATGAATGACTGTGGCCGCCAGGACATACAGAGAGCGTAAATCTCTGCAACCCATCGCAATCCTCCATCCAAAACTGGCAAAACACATAAATAAATAAATTTACACTTTTAGATTCAATTTAGTTTTTATTTTTGATTGAAATACAATTAAAGAAAAAAAAAAAAAAGTAGATGCTTTATATTATTATGTTTATTATACCCCTTTAACTGGACAGCCGATCACAGGACCACTGCAAATGGAGGCGGTCTCGCCGGTTCTCCGGTCATGAATAGAGACGAGCCTCGGTCACTGCGCTGGGAGAAACCTCGGCCGTCCCCTGGACGCCTATGTGCGGCGGGTTGGCTTTAAGCCCGCCCACTTTGCCGACGCACATAATACGCGTTACCTAGGGCAGCAAGGGGTTCAACCTGACTCCATTGCTGAATATGAATATGAATATATATATATATATATAATATATAACTGTATTTTATTGGGATTTTATGTAATTGACCAACACAAAGTGGCACATAATTGTGAAGTGGAAGGAAAATGATAAATGGTTTTCAATATTTTTTACAAATAAATATACAAACTAACAAACTATTAGATTTTCTGCATGGGGTATGAATACTTTTTCAAGGCACTGTGTTTGTGTGTGCGTGTATGTGTGTATATATATATATATATATAATGTCAGGTCCATAAATATTGGGACATCACCACAATTCTAATCTTTTTGGCTCTATACACCACCACAATGGATTTGAAATGAAAGGAACAAGATGTGCTTTAACTGCAGACTTTCAGCTTTAATTTGAGGGTATTTACATCCAAATCAGGTGAACGGTGTAGGAATTACAACAGTTTGTATATGTGCCTCCCACTTTTTAAGTGACCAAAAGTAATCGGACAGATTAATAATCATCCATCAAACTTTCACTTTTTAATACTTGGTTGCAAATCCTTTGCAGTCAATTACAGCCTGAAGTCTGGAACACATAGACATCACCAGACGTTGGGTTTCATCCCTGGTGATGCTCTGCCAGGCCTCTACTGCAACTGTCTTCAGTTCCTGCTTGTTCTTGGGGCATTTTCCCTTCAGTTTTGTCTGCAGCAAGTGAAATGCATGCTCAATCAGATTCAGGTCAGGTGTTGACTTGGCCATTGCATAACATTCCACTTCTTTCCCTTAAAAAACTCTTTGGTTGCTTTCGCAGTATGCTTCGGGTCATTGTCCATCTGCACTGTGAAGCGCCGTCCAATGAGTTCTGAAGCATTTTGCTGAATATGAGAAGATATATTGCCCGAAACACTTCAGAATTCATCCTGCTGATTTTGTCAGCAGTCACATCATCAATAAATACAAGAGAACCAGTTCCATTGGCAGCAATACATGCCCACGCCATGACACTACCACCACCATGCTTCACTGATGAGGTGGTATGCTTTGGATCATGAGCAGTTCCTTTCCTTCTCCATACTCTTCTCTTCCCATCACTCTGGTACAAGTTGATCTTGGTCTCATCTGCCCATAGGATGTTGTTCCAGAACTGTGAAGGCTTTTTTAGATGTTGTTTGGCAAACTGTTTTTGAGGCTCACCAATGGTTTACATCTTGTGGTGAACCCTCTGTTTGTCACTCTGGTGAAGTCTTCTCTTGATTGTTGACTTTGACACACATACACCTACCTCCTGGAGAGTGTTCTTGATCTGGCCAACTGTTGTGAAAGGTGTTTTCTTCACCGGGGAAAGAATTCTTCGGTCATCCACCACAGTTGTTTTCCATGGTCTTCCGGGTCTTTTTGGTGTCGCTGAGCTCACCGGTGCGTTCTTTCTTTTTAAGGATGTTCCAAACAGTTGATTTGGCCACACCTAATGTTTTTGCTATCTCTCTGATGGGTTTGTTTTGTTTTTTCAGCCTAATGATGGCTTGCTTCACTGATAGTGACAGCTCTTTGGATCTCATATTGAGAGTTGACAGCAACAGATTCCAAATGCAAACAGCACACTTGAAATGATCTCTGGACCTTTTATCTGCTCCTTGTAAATGGGATAATGAGGGAATAACACACACCTGGCCATGGAACAGCTGAGCAGCCAATTGTCCCATTACTTTTGGTCCCTTAAAAAGTGGGAGGCACATATACAAACTGTTGTAATTCCTACACCGTTCACCTGATTTGGATGTAAATACCCTCAAATTAAAGCTGAAAGTCTGCAGTTAAAGCACATCTTGTTTGTTTAATTTCAAATTCATAAATCCATTGTGGTGGTGTATAGAGCCAAAAAGATTAGTATTGTGTCGATGTCCCAATATTTATGGACCTGACTGTATTTATAATATTTGTGTGTGAAATTAAAAAAAAAAAAAAATATATATATATATATATATATATATATATATATATATATATATATATATATCTGAAATAAAAAAATTATATATAATATAGTAAGGCTGGCGTGGAAGGGCACACCAGGAGCGTGCAGTGTGCGCGCTTTCTGCACAGACACCTTGGACGCAAAGGTGCAGCAGCAAAGGGGGGGGTGGGGGTGGGCTTAAAGCACAGCCGTTGGGGCAAGGGTCCAATAAGGATGTAGTGGCCGGAAAGGTGGAGCCACAGCTGAGGGATGGAGGAATCCGACACACCCAGAAGTGTCGGAGGCTGAAGACTCCAGCGGTGGCTATCTCTGCAGGAGCGCGGTCCGGGATTGGGCGCTAGTATGAGGAAGTATAATTATTATCCTGGTACTGTGTTTTTTTTTTTAAAATCTGTGACAGGGTCTCTTTAAAATAATCCAATTGTCCACTCGGTGGCCTCGGTCAGCACGCCTCGGCTGAATAAGCTCCGCCCCCTCGCCTATTATGAAAACTTCTGGGCGTGGAATGTGTAACAGGATTTCTCAAGTCAAAACAAAGTGTGATAAGAGGACATCCTGACATAGCTGGAAATGCAGCGTAACCCCTCCCCCGATAACACACTTAAAGGGGAACTCTAGTCTATCTGTAGGGGTTTTTTTTTTTTTTTGTAGATAAATCAATGTGATCCCCTTATAGTAAATAGGGGACATCTTAGCAAAAAAAAAAAATGCGTATCGCGCCTTAATTCTCAATGGCACCCCGGTGGCTGCTAGCAGATGCACGGAAAAACGCACACCATGCACTGCACCCGAAAAAAAAAAAAAATCAAAAATTGCAGGAGCTTCTTTGGCGTGATTTTCGCACATAGGGCAGCCCATGCAAGTTCTTGGGGTTTAGATACACCTGAAATGTTAGGTACTCTAAACACAGACCTGCAATTCAATAGAAGGTTGGGTCGAGGTGGTGGTCCGTCAAGAGAACCTGTCATTGTACCCTGAATGAGCCAAGTGGCTTTTTTTTTTTTTTTTTTTACATAGCACGGGGGGGGGGTTTAAATTATCTTTTCTTGTAAAAAAACATTTAAATTTGTATTTTATTTCTGTTTTTATTTATTTGTTGTCTTTTTATTTATTTATTTTTTTAATTTTTATTATTTTTATAAAGTTAGGTATGGTTTAGAGCTGATTCTTTTAAAAATTCCTATTGCAGACCTTTTTATCCTGCTGCGTTCCCAGAATAAAAAAAAAAAAAAAAAAATCTGTGGAACGCATCTTACTGGGAGCCAAAATGTATTTTTATTTTACTTATTTTTTATTAAGTTAGGCTTGTTTTAGATTTATCTCATAAACGGGTGGACTGATTCCTTCAAAAATTTCAATCACAGACTTTTAACCCTGCTGCACTCCCACAATTAAAAAAATAAGTAAATAAATCTGCAGGATGCATTTTACTGGTGGCCAAATTTGCAGGCCAAGAAATAGTCAGTTTTTCACAATTGGATGTGTGGATTGCACAGTGGTTGTGTCATTGGAGGTACGTCACTTTCCTAAGGGTAGGGATTATTATTTTTATTTTTTTACATTTTTAATTTATTTTAATATTTTTTTAAAAGGTTTTATTTTACTTATTTATTTTTTTATTAAGTTAGGCTTGTTTTAGGTTTATCTCATAAATGGGGGGTGGTCTGATCCCTTCAAAAATTCCAATCACAGACTTTTTATCCCGCTGCGCTCCCAGAATTAAAAAAATAAGTAAATAAATCTGCAGGATGCATTTTACTGGTGGCCAAAATTTGCGGGCCAAGAAGAAATAGTATTTTTTTTCACAATTGGATGTGTGGATTGCACAGCGGTTGTGTCATTGGAGGTCTGTCACTCTCCTAGGGTAGGGATTAGTTTTTTTTTTTTTTTTTTTTTTTAAATCTTTTTACATTTTTAATTTATTTTAATATTTATATATATATATATATATATATATATATATATATATATATATATATATATATATATATATATATATATATATATATAATATTTATTTACATTTTTTTCAATTTATTTAATATATATATATATATATATATATATATAATAGTATGATAAATTTATTTTATTATATTATATTTTTTTATAATTTTTATTATTTGTATTAAATATAAGTCAAGGCTTGATTTAGATTTATCTCATAAACGGGTGGGCTGATTTCTTCAAAAATTCCTGTTGCAGACCTTTTATCCTGCTGCGTTCCCAGAATTAAAAAAAAAAAATCTGCGGAATGCATCTTACTGGGGGCCAACATCTACAGGCCAAGAAATAGTCATTTTTCACAGTTTAGACATGTGAATTGCACAGCGGTTGTGTCATCGAACGCCTGGTGTTCTCCTAGGGCAGGGACTAAACATAGGCTTTTTTTTTTTTTTTTTGGCCTCTAGCAATAAATATTTTTAAAGCAGTAAATGATCGAATTGACGAGTAATCCAATTTTTGTTTACTACTGACCCAAAGTCCTCTTTGTATCCGTTGGAAGGAAGAGATAAGCTTGGGTTTGCTCCTTCTCCGGTAAAAATGGGATCCGGTACAATGTTATCAATAGGAAACAAAAGTGGTATTTTTTCCCGGTGACCTCCGATAAGTTTAAAGTGTATGTATATGTATAGCCCAACCTTTTTGTTTTATAGTTTAGGGTAGGGTTAAACCCCCCCCCCCCCCCCCCCCCGTCAATTTGTTTTTAGCCTCAGAAAAACCTATCCAAGAGGCTCTGGGACTTTGGGACTTTTATCACTCCAAGTTGGTCGTGTGTTAGTAAAATTTGGAGATGCAACAGGAAGTGAGAAGAAATCTCTACTGAGGGGATATGTCCACTAGACAGTTGTCACCAAAACAGGTGTCCCCATGGGAAGATGCCCCCTCACTTTTTATAACCATAACTGATCACAACCATAACATTTTGTATTTCCCACCACTTTCTTTGTCAGTGGCAATGGTCAGCGTCCAATTCAAAAGGGCTACAGAGATTGTGGAAGGGATGTTTCATTGTTGCATAATCAAATACATTATGGGCTTGTGTTGATGGCATTAGTTTGATTAGTTGGGATTGTTCAGAATTCATGGATGGGTGCATTTGACATGCAGTGACCACCGTCTGACCAGCCGTTGACCACCTTCTGACCAGCCGTTGAGCACCTTCTGACCAGCCGTTGAGCACCTTCTGACCAGCCGTTGACCACCTTCTGACCAGCAAAACTGACTACCTTCTGACCAGCAAAACTGACTACCTTCTGACCAGCAAAACTGACTACCTTCTGACCAGCAAAACTGACTACCTTCTGACCAGCAAAACTGTCTACCTTCTTGCCAGCAAAATTGGCAAACTTTTGACCTGGGTTTTGCATTCCCATAGACTTTTACAAAAATAAAAGCCATACCACACAAACCTAAAAGAAGACAGGGTCTGACTGTGACCACCGGACATCACCTATAACTAAAATATTACTATTAAATGGACCATCCCTTTTAAAAGGGCTGAGGAAAGTTTGCTTCATGTACCTCTAATGTACAGTACAAGGCTACTTTTCTATTGATCCCCACTTTAAGGGGCTCTCCTCCTACTGACCGTCAATGTTAAAGGGCATTTTTCTACTGACTTTCTTGTTTTTTATTATTATTATTATTATTATTATTGTTATTTCCCTTCATGATAATTAATGAAAATATGTTTTGGGGGGTATGAAGCAGGAGAACACTGATAAATGATCCATAGTAGGAGTAGTATACTCTACGTAAACCATAGTCTGTTTTCGTTAAAACGCTCAACAACCTACCAATCACACTAATGAACTTTGACCTGCAGATATAATAATTTTCAGCACGGGTTCTCTGAGACCTAAAAATGATTTGAAAGGTTCCTCTGGGATAAAAAGGTTAAAGAAAGGCTGGCCCAAAATGAAATTGCGTGGTCTTCTTTCTTTAGCAAAGAAGAGGTTAAATCAGAGGCATGGGGTGGATGTAACTATAGAACATTCCTGTAGCACCTAGGGAAGTTGGCTGACCCCCTCTCTGGTATTTATGTGTATGACCCTAGGAAAAGGTCTGTGAGCCTTTAGATCTCAGAATATTTTTTGTTTCATCTTCCCTGGATCTCTGGTGACTTGACGTGACCTGTGAACCTCCCTGGGGGGAAGGGGACATCACATCAAGACTTGCACAGAAAGCATGTGGGTCCTCAGGAATGTCACCTCTTGCCTGACATTAAAAAACTGGTTTTCTGAGAGGAGAGGTGGTTGGGGAATGGAGATGTAGAGAGTGAGCCTGAGGGCATGGCATTTACATCCAAAAGATCTTCCCATCATCTTTGCATGTTGAATAGTTTCCCGTAACATTGGAAAGAGTCATTTCATGCCTCACTGATATTCGCCTACAAAATGCAGGTTTTTATTCAGAAGCTTAATAATCCAATTAACACTGAACTTTGGGAAGACATAAATGCTCCCTTGCAGTGAGGCTGCCCCTGTACTACAAGGGTTAAATGCTCAAGGGTAGCTTACTTGATCCCCAGTCCCACGGGTTCCTTATGGGCTGTAAGACCAGCGCTAGCAACATCTTCTCCCCTACACTCTGGCAGTTGTATGCCCTCTGACATCATGAAGATCAATACATGGTCCATAACCTTACATTAGATGGGAAAGTCCACTGCCAGAGCATAGGGGAATAGAGGAGAGTGCTGGCCAGTGCAAGGGAGAAGTTTTCTTTCCCGGGAGATGGGATGTAAAGTGGAACTTCACTCTCAATCAACATTGACTTTTTTGAATCTTTATGCTGCTAGCATTAGTAAATGGATAGGAAAGTATATTACATTTGCTTGCTTTAAACTGTTTTTTTACATGTCTTTAGTTATGCCGCATACACACGAGCGGACTTTACGGCAGACTTTGCCCGGCGGACTGGATTTCGTCAGACAATACAATCGTGTGTGGGCTCCAGCTGACTTTGTTTTTTCAAAAGTTGGACGGACTTAGATTTGAAACACGTTTTAAATCAATCCGTCGAAATTGAGTCCGGTCGAAAAGTCCGCTTGTCTGTATGCTAGTTCGACGGACAAAAAGCCACGCTAGGGCAGCTATTGGCTACTGGCTATGAACTTCCTTGTTTTAGTCCGGTCGTACGTCATCGCATACGAATTCGACGGACTTTGGTGGATTGTGTGTAGGCAAGTCCGTTCATTCAAAAAGTCCGTCGTAAAGTCCGTCAAAGTCCGCCGGGCAAAGTCTGCCGTAAAGTCCGACCGTGTGTACGCGGCATTACATCCTAGTTTCCATGCCAAGGCAAATGTCATCATCTGTCCTTACTCAAGATGGCCAGAAATGCTAGGGTGGTCTTTTTCTAAGTGTTTTCTCAGAAAAATAAAGCCCGGAGACATGTATGGATGGGGGAGGTTGCTTTGATACAGTGTAGTTCCGATAGACATTGACAAATGTTTATATTCCTGAGTCTCCACGTTTTATAAGCCATGGCAGAATTTTGCTTAAAACGTCCTAATATATCAGTTTCTCTCCTCCTACTCCAGTGCTCTGGGCTGGCAGAGCTGAGTAACAGCCACGCCCCTCAGCACAAGTGTTCTCACACAGACTGCAGAAGAAGAGGGTGGGCGTGTTTGACCAGGTCATTTACTGAGTGCTGATTCCTAAGCGCGCTGGGCCAAAGTCAGTTTCCTATTGGTCTTTGAAGTCACATTTAGGCACCCTTTCATGGCTGCTGTATTCTTAAAGTGGAGTTAGGATAATGAAAATGGAGAGTATTAATACAATGTCTATCTGACGGGATTCCTAGTTTCAGGAAATAATGTGGGATTTAAAACTCCTCTCTAGGATTGCCGTAACCCCCTCCTTTCCTCATCCCCATCTAAATCGCTTATTAAAAAAAAAAAATAAAAACTACCTAAAAGTTCTAACGAGAAGTGACTTGGATAAGCTACAAAACTTCTTAGGTGAATGTGACCACCTAATACTAGGTATACCAAGACCTGGATAAATGATAAACCTTCACAGTCCTACCTAAAAGTCCCTCATACTAAGCTAAACCTGAAGTCATGTGATGAAGTGGGTCCTGAGTCTTCTCCTTTTTTTACAGCAATGTGGGAGGGTTCTCCATTGGGTATCAGCATTTTTGCTTGGGTGACCTGGACACTTCTTATTGGTTGTCCAGTGGTAAGGTCTTCTCAGGGTCCAGAAGACTAAACCGTGTGGTAACACCACGTTGATGAAATCAGGTGGAAGCGGCCTTGATAACCAAAGCCAGCACCAGCATGAGGAACGGGTCGAAGAGTCAGGTGAGTAGTAAATGCCTTTTAAAAAGTTTCCTTTTTTTCCTAAAAGTTTGTAAATGGGTTGCAGGTAGGGATGGGAGTTTTAGGGCGTACCCACACTAAGTGATCTGTACCATCCTCAAGCACGTTTGTCCCCCACAAAAGTCCAGTTTGATTGGTCTGACCACTCTGTATCGTGGCACTGGCCCACTTGAAGAGGTGGGCTTGGGCACAGTTCAGTTGGACTCACCACGCATTCATGTGAAGTGATGGCATAAGCATCCACAAGCCTGCAACAATGTGAGCACAGGCCAGTGGGGAAGTGGAGAGGAAGGAACAATTGTACTTTGGTGTCGTACAAGGCAGCCCTGCCTAGAGTAAGTACTCCCTTAAAGCTTGTCCTTGGGCAAAGTGTAAATTGGAATTGGGTGTTGCAACAGTGCAGCTGTCCATCTTTTCCCATTTTTTCTGTAATTCGATGACCTGGGTGCCCTTGTAATAATGGAGGGAAGGCATTCTCAATTATGCTCATTGCATCTGTGTTGATGTTTATGCCATATAGAAGGCCTGATGTAAAAAAAAAAAAAAAAAAAAGTCTATACAAAAGTTACCCCCAGCCACCAGCTTTTGGCCCTATAGTGTATTTATAAGTTCCATGCATGACCAGCGTAGATGGGCACTATTGATCGGCTAGGAAAGGGTTCCGATCAGTATCAATTCATCCCGTGATAGCTTACTCGAGCTGTAACTGCCCCTTTATCACACTCTTCCTCCGTGGTTCCTTCTCCAAGAAGGCCAAGGAGAACATTGGTGTGCACTATGGGCATTCCCAAATGGACTCCCATTGTGCATTCATCATCCACTTTCACTTTAAGTTGTCTGGGCACCCTCAGCCTTATAAAAACCAGAAGAAAAAGTACTGATATCAGATACAGAAGACACGGGAACTGTTAATTGGATTGTTGCATTTCCTACTGAATTTGAATTCTGTTCTGTTTTGCCTTATATAACTTGTTTATGTTGTTTGATCAAAGGCTTCTATTGATGGAGTGCCAGTGTCTGCTGATAACATCTGTTTTTCTGATCTTTTCTGTCCTCCCACCCCCACCCCCAACAAAATTCCACTTTAATTATAAACAGAATGCCTGTTATTATGGTGGAAGCCTGCAGTGTGTCCTAGCATGGGCACTGTAGCCTTGGGCAGGGGTGTGGGGGTAGGGAAATGGTAGCAAATACCAGTTTAGGCACAGTATATAGCTGGCTATAAACACTAGAGGGTGGTTAGACACGCAGGTACAATGTGTCTATCAACATACTTGGTTTGGGATGCAAGGGAGATTCCCTAACATCAGACAAAATTTTCAAAAAATGCCAATCAGTACCTTTTAGTTGTTATGACGGCCGAATGGTTGCTGTTTTGCCATCAAGGCTTGGTCAGTGTTCAGATGGTCATAGACTGCTGGATATATCTCTGACACCAAAGGTAGAGTGATATCTGCTGTCCCTCAGCAAGTGCCTTGAGTGTCAGAATCTATCACGATCCATGCCACATCAACTGTGGTACTTTGATCTTTCACTCAGCTTGATAGCCTAGTTAAGGCTTGGTCAGTATTCAGATGGCCATAGACTGGTAGATATATCTCTGAGACCAAAGGTACAGAGATATCTGCTGTCCCTTGAGTGTCAGGATCCATGCCACATCGACTTTGGTACTTTGATCTTTCACTCAGCTTGATAACCTAGGCAAGACTTGGTCAGTATTCAGATGGCCGTAGACTGGTGGATATATCTCTGAGACCAAAGATACAGAGATATCGACTGTCCCTTGAGTACCAGAATTTGTCAGGATTCATGCTACATCGACTGTGGTACTTTGATCTCTCACTCTGCTTGATAACCTAGACAAGGCTTGGTCAGTGTTCGGATGGTCATAGACTGCTGCATTAATCTCTGACACCAAAGGTAGGGTGATATCTGCTGTCCCTCAGCAAGTGCCTTGAGTGGCAGAATCTCACGATCCATGCCACATCAACTGTGTTACTTTGATCTTTCACTCTGCTTGATAACCTAGGCAAGGCTTGGTCAGTATTCAGATGGCTGTAGACTGGTGGATATATCTCTGACACCAAAGGCAGGGAGATATCTGCTGTCCCTCAGCAAGTCCCTTGAATGCCAGAATCTATCACAATACATGCCACATCAATGGTGGTACTTTGATCTTTCAGTAAAAACAAGGAATTGTCGCTATTTCAACCTCAACATAAAACTACTACAAAAAAGTCCATAAATAATGTCCATAGATGTCTGAACGGTGATCTTCCAACAAAACACCAATTGCCACCACAAATGTGACTGGCCACACACCGTACCTCCAGTGACCTCCCAAATGAATAAAGGTCAGTAAGCGCTTCAGCATATTGATTAGCCCATCCAAATTGATCAGATCTCCAAATAATTATCCTAGTCTCTCTCTCTCTCTTTTTTTTTTTTGTATTGCACCAGATTAAAATGTAACTGTGCCCTGATTCGGCACAAATGTATACAGCCTTTAGTTTGAATATGTCACCGCTTCTTTCTCCTAGGATCGGCGTGCGTTTCACCACCAGGAATTTCAGGCCAAGCGTGACATCAGAAGTAGCCGAAAGGGACGACGCCTGTGAGGCTTCCAACTAGTTTCACAAATCGCATCTTCAGGAAAGCTAGGGTGAGTGGGCACTTCTCGCATTGGTGGTGGCAATTGATGTTTTGTTGGAAGATCATCTTTCAGACATAAGAAGACTACACTTTCATGGTGTGGGATTACCACGGTTGATCTATGGACTTTATTTATGGACTTTTTTGGAGTTGTTTTATGTTCCTTCTTGGTTTCACTGTTTAATAGTGTTTTACTATAGGGAAGGCAGCTTCATTGTTTATCACAGGGAAGCAGGCGCCTTTTATGTTAATTACTTTGATCTTTCACATGGCCATAGACTGCTGTATATATCTCTGAGACCAAAGGAAGGGACAGATCTGCTGTCCCTTGAGTGCCAGAATCTATCACGATCCTTGCCACATCAACGTGGTACTTTGATCTTTCACTCTGCTCTATAACCTAGACAAGGATTGGGCTTTATAGCACGAAGATATTGCACCAATGATATCCTCTAACCCAGGGGTCAGCAATCAGTAGATTGTAAACAGGTGACTGGTAGCTCGCGGTCTGGGCTTCCCAGAGCTTCAGAGTGCAATGCAGAGGGACTACTTGTAAAGTTGGAGCTGTAGTAGGGAGCAAGAGCCGCATAAAGCCATGCCTCCTATGTAGTGCTGGCTCCTGTCCCATGTGGAGTGATACCAACTGCACTCCAGCTCTTATCCCGGCTAGAGGTCTCCAGAGTGGTGCCAGCAGCCGGAAAGAAAAGGTCTTCAGGTCAGTGTGAAGCAATACCCTGAGCATGATAGTATAAGACTGCTTTCACATTGATGCACTCTGGTTTACCCACACTTCGGGTGCAGTGCAGTTTTCCTGCGCGTTTGCTGTGCTTAGCCATAGACTTCTATTATATCCTGCACGATTGCGACACAGTAGTATGGCAATTAGAGGTTTAAATCCAGGTAATCGGGTGTGAGCAGGCGACACTGTGCTCCCATGTGACTTCTCCCATGTTGTTCAGGTAGAGCGCCACCTCTTTAAGGTTGCCTACCCCTGCTCTAACCACTGGAGAAACTCGTAATACCTCTTAAAAACTCAAAGAACTTATCGCTCCAAATCTGGAGCACTGTACACATTGAGCTGCCTGTGGCCATCTTTAGGGTTCCCAACTGTTCTTCATTTTCGGGACAAGCAGACTGACTCTTACTCTTCGGGTAAAGTACCCCTTTTTTTAACCACTTGACTTTCGAAATGGTTATACCCCCTTCATGACTAAGGAACTTTTGCTATTTAGCACTGTGCTACTTTAACAGGCAATTTGCGCGGTCATGCAACACTGTACCAAAATGACATTTATATCATTTTTTTCACACAAATTGAGCTTTCTTTTGGTTGGAATTTGATCACCACTGAACTTTTTATTTTTTATTATATAAAAGAAAAAAAGCGCAAATTTTTTTTTAATTTTCTACTCTCTCTGACTGTTATAAAACACATCCAATAAAATCAAATGTATTCTAACAATTGCTGATTTTACTCACAGACTTTTATAAACACAGTAATATAGGTACTGTGGTTGGCCACAGCCATCAGCACGTTCACAGCCAAGATCATTGGCTGTGAGCCTGCTGACTAACTCATGCTGTGTCCAATCACAGCACGAGCAGCAGTGGGCGCGCTCGCACGTGCCTGTATTCCCCAACAGAACAGCCGGGCCAGCAGTAAAAGTTCAACTGCTGGTCAACAAATGGTTAAGCTCAAACTCCTCTTTGCTCCACATCTGCTCCTCCTTTATAGCATTCCCCCGGTACAGGAAAAGAGCTGGATACCGATAAATTGAAGTTTTGTTGATGGATGTAATACACACACCATGGGTTATGTATGGTCATGTCTACGAAAAAAATGTAGTCTTGTTGTCAAGGAGAGATTACTACATGTATGTTGTGATTGCTGACAACTGCACATGTGGATTGGGCTTAAGACAGAATGTTTGCTTTGCGTATTGAGTAGATCAGGCATTTCTCAACCAGGGTTCTGTGGAATCCTAGGGTTCCTCCCGAGGTTGGCAGGAGTTCATTGGATTGTGGCACGTTGATCTTGTGTTGATGGACATAATACATACACCTCAATTCTTTAGTATCATGCTGATTTTGAAAATTGTTCTTGCTGCTGTTTTAAAACAGAACTCTAGGCAGATCCAAAAGACACAATAGGTCCCGTATTAATACTTTAATATATTCTGAGAAATTCTGTGTATACTCCCTGGCTCAGGGACAGTGTGGTGTGGGAAATGAGATTCTGTCATGCTCATGGCGGTTAGGATCTTCCTTGTATAACAAGCAAGCTGTATTTGTTCTGTCCTCTCCGAAATCAGGCGTGTTTAGACTTGGTCAGGAATTTCACCCATGGAGAGAGAGGCTGATTCAGCTGAAAGTATTCCATACTGGAGCAACCTGTATTAATTATACCTGCACACAAGCATGAAGAAAAAAGTTGCATTTAGTCTAACTCAGTTGGCCCAGCCTCGAATTTCCAGCCATTGGTATCCTTATTTTCTGAATGGCCCTCAGAGCCGTTGTTGATAGGATATTGTGTTAGGTTGGCCATACGTGTAATGCCCCGTACACACAGCCGGATTTTCCGACGGAAAATGTTCGATGCTTGTTGGAAGCTCCAACCATGTGTAGGCTCCATTGGACATTTTCCATTGGAATTTCCGTCATGCAAAATTTGAGATCTGGATCTCAAATTTTCTGACAACAAAATCCATTGTTGGTAATTCCGATCGTGTGTACACAATTCCGACGCACAAAATTCCACGCGTGCTCGGAATCAAGCAGAAGAGCCGCACTGGCTATTGAACTTAATTTTTCACGGCTCGTCACAAATGTTGTATGTCACCGTGTTCTTGACGTTCGGAATTTCCGACAAGATTTGTGTGACCGTGTGTATGCAAGACAATTTTGAGACAACATCCGTCGGAAAAAATCAATGGATTTTGTTGACGGAATGTCCGATCGTGTGTATGGGGCATAAGAGTTTCTCTCGTTCAGCCCATGAAATACATAAATTTACCCCGTCTATGGTAAACAGCATGGATAGATGAGGCCCCTGCTGCCGGCACATGTTAGAATACTCGAATAGTGATTGCACCTGATTGGATGCGCTCCTTGTTTGTCCAAATTTTTTTTAACGGTCTCCTTGATTCCTCAGTCGAAGTCTGTTGAGCCTGGTGTTGACGTTCACCAAAATTCAAGATGTGTATAGCCAGCTTTACTCCAGTGCATGTAGAGTTTGATTCAAAAGGTTTACTTTCCAAGCTTTTTTGAAAGCCCAAACAAGAGTACTTTGGCTTACCCTTCTAGAGCCAAAGGTTTGACATTGAGCACACTTCGGGTTTATTATTCCACTCTAAGGTTTTCTTTCTTAAAAACTTTCCCAAATGTGTTTCTTGAACAATAATGGAATACTAGAGTGCACCAAGAAGCCTCGGTAATAGAACAGGATCCATACCTGCTCAGCTATGTCCTCCTTCTCCGTGATGTGCAGATGTCTCTTTGGATGCAAATTGAAGGTAAAATGACTGGAGATCCATGCAGAACTGTCTGAGGCGTCGTGCTAAAGGCAGTCAGTAGTTGAACAAAACCTTGTGTATGCACACCATTGTGGATTCAAAACCAACTCCAGGTTAGGTTTCCAATTCTGATAAAGGCCTTTATTTGAGTGATCAGAACCAACTCTGTGGTTCAGTGGGTAAAGTGGTGAATATAAACATAAGGTCATGATTATAAAAATGAGAGGGATGTATCCAGGGAGAGGGTTATACTAGAGAAGAGATAACTGCTGGGTTTATGTTGTTTTTCTTTTCTTTTTTTTTTTGGGGGGGGGGCGCCACAAACAACCACCCCCCCCGTTCAGCCGGGCGGCGGCTTCCATCGCGTCTCCACCTCCTCTGCATCACGGCAGCCGTGCGACTCCTCCCTCCTCCTTCTAGGCGTCCAATAGGATCGCCTGTCTTTTAAGCCAATCAGGTGACAGGTCTCAAGACCCGCTTCATGATTGGTCAGGATGATTATCCGTGTGACAATAGCAAATATTCATATTCACTATTATCGCACAAATGGCTGTGCTCCGGGCGCAGAGCCCACCCTTTTTTTTGAAGCCTATTAAAGCCTCTGGCTCTAATCACGTGCTTAAAAAAAAAAAAAAATGGAGGGGCCGCCGCTGCTGCCGGGAGGGAGTGATGGTAGGGAATGGGGAAGGGATGTATGGGGGTGGGGATAATGGGAAATAGATTTATGCAGGGAGGAGATGATGGTGGGGAATGGATGTATGTGGGAAGAGGGCGATGGTGGGGAAGGGATTTATGCAAGAGAGGGTGATGGTGGGGAAGGGACGCATGTGGGAAGGGGTGATGGTGGAGAAAGGATGCAAGTGGGGAAGGGACGCATGTGGGGAGGGGTGATGGTGGAGAAGGGATGTATGCAGGAGGCGGTGATGGTGGAGAAGGGATGTGAGACAGTGATGGTGGAGAAGTGATGTATGCAGGAGGGGGTGATGGTGGAGAAAGGATAGATGCAAGAGGGGGTGATGGTGGAGAAGGGATGTATGCAGGAGGGGGTGATGGTGGAGAAGGGATGTATGCGGGAGGGGGTGATGGTGGAGAAGGAATAGATGCAGGAGGGGGTGATGGTGGACAAAGGATACATGCAGGAGGGGGTGATGGTGGACAAAGGATACATGCAGGAGGGGGTGATGGTGGAGAAGGGATGTATGCGGGAGGGGGGTGATGGTGGAGGGGGGATTTATGCGGGAGGGGGTGATGGTGGAGGGGGGATTTATGCGGGAGGGGGTGATGGTGGAGGGGGGTTTAATGCGGGAGGGGGTGATGGTGGAGAAGGGATGTATGCGGGAGGGGGTGATGGTGGAGGGGGGATTTATGCGGGAGGGGGTGATGGTGGAGAAGGGATATATGCGGGAAGGGGGTGATGGTGGAGGGGGGATTTATGCGGGAGGGAGCGATGGTGGGGAAGGGATGTATGCAGAAAGGGTGTGTGGTGGAGGGGAGATTTATATGGGAGGAGGTAATGGTGTAAAAAGGAGGGATGTGGAGGATGTGATGGTGGGGAAGGGTTGTATACAGGGAGGGGGTGATGGTGGGGAAGGGATGCCAACTAGGAAGAGGGTGTAGGAGGACTGTTGGAATAGATTTGTTGGGGAAGGGATATATGAAAAAGCGGTGTCTGTTGGGGTGTGTGTGGGGGGGAGGTGATTGGGGGTCGGGAGGGTGTAGGAGGGAGTGCAGATGCTGATATGGGAGGAGGTGATGGTAGTAAAGGGATGTATACTGTATAAGAGAGGAGCTAATGGCAGGGAGAGGGTGAAGGGGAGGAAATGGTGCCGATATGGGGAGAGGATTTTGGTTGGGATCTGATGCTCCTCTCAATGTGAACAAAAAAAATTAAAAAAAATTGGTTACCAGATTATTTGTGTGATTTAAAAAATGCATTTGCATGAAAAGACCTCAGCCCTCATCTTGCCATGTGAGACGGCTCGTTTAATGTTACACACCTTACCTACGCGGTTCCAGCAATGGACAGGAAGATGGTCAGGATGAGGTTTTTTTAGTCATTTTCACAAATGAATCAACCACCTCAAAAACTGCAACTTTTTGTGCTTTCACATCTGACCGAAGTCAGCTGGTTCCCTGATCTATTATAGTATAAAGACTTCTTCAACTGTAAAATGCACCATTCTATTAATACCGTAATGTAGGTTAATTGAATTCATATATAGGTGTTTGGTACACCTATCTACCCCGCCTCCTTATTGGGTGACCGGAGATCACCTACTCTTCCCGCATTAGCAGAAATCCTGAACATACTCTCTATCTCTCACATACAAGTATGAACTTTTTTTTTTTTTTACAGTCGCTAGACTTAGATGCCTGGCTGTGATTTATGATACACAGAGAAAGAACGGGTTAAGAAGAACAGGCTTCAGGAAGTACACTCCCAGTGACCATGTGAGGTGTTCCCTGAATTCTTGCAGCAGTTAAAGTAAAGCTTTAACAAGCAAAGCTTTAAATGTAATTTCCAAATTAAATTTCAGTTTTAAACATTCAGATTCCGTTAACATAATTCCTGCCATGTAAGACCCTTGCTCAGACACTTCCTGATATAGGGTGACAATGCTCTGTGCCTTTCCTTCCAATTGTGCTCCCCCAACACAGGCTTCTGATGGAGACTACAAGTGACCACTTTAATGCACAGGCATGGTCCACTTTTGTCACCATTAAGAAACCCCACCACAAGAAATGCCATGCAGCCACCCCTGGAGAGCATATAGACAGAAAGTGGCTGCAAAGAGGCTGCAGGAGATCAACAACACCGAGATGCAATAGAAAAGGTTATTCAGTTAGGATTTACATCTATTTTAAGGTAAATTGAGTGGAATTTCCAATTTTAGCACAGCTGCATAGTTTGCTGGATGTCATTGGTAGCTCACTGATCTCTTTGACTTGTCCTTTTGAATTGTGTAATGAAAAATAAGAAGTGTGAGTCACTCCCACAGCTTTCATTGACATGGTCCTCTGAATAATTCTCAGATTTGAGATTTTTAGATGACTGAAGACTCAGTCATTTACATTTTTTTTTTTTTATTGTTGGTATCACTTTTAAACTCATTAGGACATTTGCATTAGTTGAAAGTCTACTCTCTGCTATTATTCCTGGCTGATTGCTAAAAGTAAGGCTGGCTGTACACTCTCAGATCTATCAACCCCCCCCCCCCCCCCCCATACATGTTAAACCACATTAATGGCCTACCGGCTATTCGTACATTGACAGCCATCAGCTGCATCTGATTGGTTGAAGTCAATGTTCTGCTGACAGTTTTCCACCCGGCTCCTTCGATTTGCAGGTCCAAGGATGTCAGGTGGAGTGGTGTTGACAGGGCAACCCACAGCTTGACTTCTGGACACTTCATCAGGAACCTGATGACATTTGCTTCATGTATGACCAGCTTGACTCAGATCTCAGTGCAAAGCGGTTTGACCACAAAAAAGTCTAGTAGTAACAGTCTTTAAAAAGCGAGTGTAAAAATAGCTCCTGAGGAAGTATTACGCAGAAATGAATGTGTGCATCATAAGCATGCCCTGAATAATTCTTGCAGTGCTATTTTCAGGCTCTAGTTTATTTTTTTTCTGCCAATTCGGTATCAATGTGTTGATATTGTAGAATATGTTGGTTGCATAGTGTAATGATCGTGACATATCACATTCCAAACATGTTTTCATGTCTGCCCTGTAAGGATGCAGCGTGTTTTTCTGGTCCCACAATCCACATCAAGTGAAACCAACCGCAACTTGAGCTGGGTTGTTGTAGCTGACCCGTCTCTGTTTAAAGTTTAGGTAATGCGTACGTCCTAGAAGAAACATTTGCATATATAGGAATGTTTTAGATCTATTTGCAGCTGTTTTTTTTTTTTTGAACACTATATGAACACCAGTATACCACTAAGTTCTACATAAGGTCCCAGCAGCTGGTTGAGTTTGCAACTGGGTAGGTCACCATGTGTGATTCTGCATAGGTGTACTAGGCCCCTAAAATGTCCTTTCTCAACCTTTTTACCCAAGAGGAAACCTTGAAATAAATGCATTATTGGGGAACTCCTGCTCTAAGCACTTCATCAGGTGTTATTGAGAAAAATTCCCCTTTGGCGGTCAGAATATTACCCTTAGTCAGGTAAAAGGATCATTGGTGTCAAGGCATTGGCTCTGTAAAGTGGCAGTAGCTCAAGAACTATATATGCACCATCAAAAGGGAGGTCAATAATCCATAATGTAAGAAACCCTGGGGTTCTACTGTACCCTGGCTAAAATGGCTGTCCTAAACTCTCATTAGAGATTCAACCTTTCCCAAAAATGCCCCTTTAGTTGTCAGAATACCACCCTTACAGTCAGAAAAAAGGTTATTGGTGTCATGGCATTGACTCCGTCAACTGGTAACTATGGAGGCACCATCAAAAGGGAGGTCAATCAGCCACAGCTAAAGGAACCAACCACTGGAGGAACCCTATGGCTCCACTGAACCCTGGTTGAAAATGGCTGCCCTAAACTCTCATTGTTTTTAGATGTATGTATGAACACCAGTATACCACTAAGTTCTACATCAGGTCCCAGGAGCTGGTTGAGTTTGCAACTGGGTAGGTCACCATGTGTGATGCTGAATAGGTGTGCTGTCCCTCTAAAATGTCCTTTCTCAACCTTTTTGTCCAAGAGGAAACCTTGAAATACATTTCTTATTGGGGAACTACTGCTCTAAGCACGTCATCAGGTGTTCTTGCGAAAATCGCCCCTTTGGTGGTCAGAATGCCACCCTTACAATCTGTTAAAGGGATCATTGGTGTCATGGCATTGGCATTGTCAAGAGGCATTAGCTCCAGAACTATGGAGGCACCATCAAAAAGGAGGTCAATCAGCCACAGCTCAAGAAACGCTGGCCACACTGGAGGAACTCTGTGGTTCCACTGAACCCTGGTTGAAAATGGCTGCCCTAAACTCTGATTCTTTTTAGAGATTCAACCTTCCCCCGAAAATGCCCCATTGATGGTCAGAATGCCACCCTTACAGTCAGATAAAAATTGATCATTGATGTCATGGCATTGGCTCTGCCAAATGGCACTAACTCCGGAACTATAGAGGCACCATCAAAAGGGAGATCAATCATCCATAACGTAAGGAACCCCTACCAACCACTGGAGGAACCCTAGGGTTCTACTGAACCCTGGCTAAAATGGCTGCCCTAAACTCTCAATAGAGATTCAACCTTTCCCAAAAATGCCCCTTTGGTTGTCATAATTACCACACTTACAGTCAGAAAAAAGGTCATTGGTGTCATAGCATTGACTCCGTCAACTGGTAACTATTGAGGCACCATCAAAAGGGAGGTCAATCAGCCACAGCTCAAGGAACCAACCCCTACCAACCACTGGAGGAACCATATGGCTCCATTGAACCCTGGTTGAATAAGGCTGCCCCAAACTCTCATCATTTTTAGAGATTCAACCTTGCCCAAAAATGCCCCTTTGGTGGTCAGAATGCCACCCTTACAGTTAGATAAAAAGATAATTTGTGTCATGGCACTGGCTCTGTGAGGTGGCATTGCCTCCAGAACTATAGAGGTACCATCAAGGGAGGTCAATCAACCACAACTGGAGGAACATCTACCAACCACTGGAGGAACCCTATGGTTCAACTAAACCCAGTTTGAAAATGGCTTTTTAGAGATTTAACCTTCCCCCAAAATGCCCCATTGGTGATCATCTATAGTGTAGCCCATTGCTGCCATACCATGTTGATGGGGAGAGAGGAGGCAGCTCTGAGTAACTGATCATGGTTGCCCAAAGTGTGCAGCAGTGCTCAGATAGCATCCTCCATTTATTGTAGAGGCTTTTGTCCATGTGTATGACCAGTTGGAGCCCTGTCACTGTACTGCTATTAGATGCAATATATCTGGGATGTTTCTACTGCTAACACTCCATCCGCCCCTTCATCCCTTTAATCCAGGACACATATTAATTACACAGGTTCTGAGGCTGATTTAATGCAGAAAAAGCACCAAGTGAGTTTAATTACCACTTTAATCAGCCACAGAACCAGTGTAATTAATGTGTGTCCTGGATTAAAGGGATGATGTGGCAACCCTAAAGCCACGTCCTTACAGGAATCCATGTAGCCTACAGAAACTCACACCTGTAGTCACCTTGTTCCAGAAATATCTCCTCCATTAGCATGGATTATGTCACAGTGTAAAGATAGACACCGCGTTGAATTATTAATGCCAACACTTTGTAGCAAGTGTTCATTTGAGACACAAGTACACCAGTCCAAGGCAAAGTTTAATGTGTGGCTGCTATTCATTATTTCCAACAGACGCTCAGTGAGCAAGGATACCAAGGTGAGTTTTTTTCTTACCTGGGCACTGCAGGCATAGGTGTGGTGCAGCAGGCCAAGCCATTGCTTAAAATCACTTTGTTGGCTGATGATCTGGTGTTTTCGGGAACACCTGTTACCGAGCCACATAAATATGAAGACCATGTTTTCTCAATGTTCTTGTTCAATCAAGGAGTCCTGCATAGAAACACATGAGGATAGTGCAGTGTTCATGGATTTGTATTGACCTGATGTTTAACTGATACACATTCTAGCCCTGCAGTTCTAGTATCCTAGGTTCAATTTCCATCAGGGACCAACTTAAAGTATAAAATCTGGTATGGAAAGGAATCCAAGGGCTGTTTACACTAATAGCAAAGCATTTGAATGCGGTGTGGTGGTTACCCATGTCTTGGTTGGGCATTAAGCCGTTGAGTGTGGGTTTGTCCTGTTGGCTGTTCTTCTGTGATATTATTTGTTGCACTTCTTTAACCTCATAACCCCACCATACTAAGTCTTCCCATACTCCAGGTTTTCTTACAAGGTGGTATCCAGCATTCCCTTTATGCTCTCAGGTATGTTGTAGACCTTGCAGGATTATGAATGACCACGCCCATGTTGAGGTTGGCATTCATTCTGATTGGTCTGTCTTCCTTTTTAAGAAAAAATTGTGATAGGTGCAAGTTGTCCATAGAAGAGAATAGTAGAGCTTGCTTGTTGGTGTTCTGTTTTCTGGATCTATTTGAGGGCCCTGTACAAGGACTGCTGGACTGTGTGCACAGGGGGAGCTGGGGGAGCTTCTTTGAGAAAACATCAGGCATCATTGGAGACTAGTAGAGCTTGCTTGTTGTTGGTGTGCTTTTTTGGGGGTCTAGGTGAGGGCCCTGTGCAAGGACTGCTGGATTGCGTGCACAGGGGAAGCTGGTGGAGCTTCCAACTTCTTTGAGAAGATACCAAGTATAGCCTGGTATCCAGAGAAATACAACCTGTAAAAGTAGGCGTTTATTGAGAAGTAGCAATATGTACATCAAATCAACACGTTTCAGGGGAATGGACCCCCCCTTCTTCAGGGTTGTTGCTGGGTGTTATTGCATCGGAACAGTTGGCTGCTGCTTCTGCAACTATAGCCGGCATCTTGCCATCCTGTTTTGCGAGATCTCGTTTTTAATATAACCACTATGGAAACCGCTCCCATCCAATAGTAGGCAGCAACAGCCTTGAAGAAGGAGGGGTCCTTTTCCCAAAACGCGTTGGTTTGATGTACATGTTGCTACTTCTTAATAAACACCTATGAACCATACTTTAGAAGTAGTATTTCTCTGGACACGTCTACATGCTGAAACGACCACAAGGTCACGCAGAAAAGGTAGCAGCCCAACCCCTAAGAGGGCTCATCACCACTATTCATCACTGGGCACAATCCATCATTGGGCACAATTCACTGGAAGGGATTTCTTCCTTCTTACCCACAAAAATACCCACCCATGACCAGTGATAAATCCAGTCAGTCTAGCGTGGTCTCCAACACAAGCTTGTTGGGAGACTAGTAAAGCTTGCTTGTTGGTGTGCTTTTTTTGGGGGGGTCTAGTTTAGGACCCCGTGTAAGAACTGCTGGGCTGTGTGCACAGGGGAAGCTGGGGGAGCTCCCAGCTTCTTTGAGGAGACACCAGGCATGTTGGCAGATTAGTAGAGCTTGCTTGTTGGTTTGCTTTTTTTTTTTCGGGTACAGTCGAGGGCCCCGGGCAAGGACTGTTGGGCTGTGTGCACAGGGGAAGCTGGGGGAGCTCCCAGCTTCTTTGAGGAGACACCAGGCATGTTGTGAGGGTACTTAAAGTACTTAAAAAATCTGTGAAACGCAATGAGAAGCGGTCTAATCCTTCTGCAAGTATCGGGTGGCAAATTGAACAATAATATCCTATGTAAGACCAATAATGAGAGATAATTGATTTAGCTGAGTTATGGGATAATTGGAGGTTATGATATTTAATGATACAACTGTAAACTCAACTACGACAAACATGTAACGGCGTGCATTTTTGTAATCTGGGGTTTTATGAAGATTTACGTAGCAAGAAATAGTCTGTATTTATTAAACAATATTAAGTTATTATTGATAATTAGGAACCTTGAACACCCAATGACACATTCCTAAACGCTAAAATAATCCTTTTATAGCAAGCAGGTTGGTGTCTGTTGTGTGCCAGCTGTGGAGAGTGGTGGCCTTGGGTTGTAACATGGCACCACTTATAATAGAATGGAATGGACGCCGCTCTTCCATCCAGCCCTGTGAGTTAGAAGTAAGGAACAGCCTCAGTCTACGCTTCTCTGCAAACCACTCCCCACAAAGCATTTCGCCCTGCCCATTGGGGCTTAGTCATAGAGGTCAACATAGCACCACTTGCAATAGAATGGAATGGACGCCACTCTCCTAGCTAGCCCGTGTGAGGTAGAAGTAAGAAACACCCTCAGTCTACGCTTTTCCGCAAACCTCTCCCTGCAACGAGTTTCGTCCCTCCCACTGGGGCTTAGTAATATGGGTCAACATGGCACCACTTGCATTATAAAATGGCACTGTTTTCTTTTTTTCTATCTTTATAGAAGTGAAATTTCATTCATGTCCATCTACTGCAACGGCGCAATGACATCCAGTTGCGGAAAACCAAAGCAAGGCTACATTTTTCTGCACCAGCATGGTCATGTGAATACTAGTTTTTCTAAGTAACTGGAATTGATTCAGTTAAAGAAAATGTCACGTAGTGTGGAGAGGTCCTTGAAAGCAGAATTTCAGTCACACGCTGTACAGGCTCCGCCTCCCCCCCGGCACCACAGATGCGCTGAAGGCCTCTTCCCAGCCTTCAGGTCTTTTCGGAGATTGTCGGTGCATCTACTCATGCCCAAGTGATTTTCCATGCATGCGCAAAGACGGGGAAGGTTTCGGGCTTCCTCGATAGCTGTCTGGGGTAACTCGCAGGGCTGGCTCAGGACCCAAAGACTTGCGGCATATCTGTGCATGCACAGAGGGTGGGGAGAAGGAAATGTAATTCTTGCCTAGAGGAGAAAGAAGATTGTGATTGGGGGAGGAGGCAGGGCAACATGACATGTCCTTTAGGGTGAAGGTCGGCTTTAAGGTGGCCTCTATTCACTGAATGCCTAAGATTAGTGGTTGTCAACTTATGAGCTAAAGGGGGCCTCAAATGCAGCCCCTGACTGATCACCAAAGGGCTACACATAATGTTCAATATACACTATATTGACGCCTCACCCATGTCTTTATGGACTTCGCTTTGTGCACTGGTGCGCAATCATGTTGGAACAGGAAGGGACCATCCCCAAACTGTTCCCACAAAGTTGGGAGTGTGAAATTGTCCAAAATGTCTTGGTATGCTGATGCCTTAAGCGTTCCCTTCACTAGAACTAAGGGCCAAGCCCAACCCCTGAAAAACAACCCCACACTATAATCCCCCCTCCACCAAATGATTTAGACCAGTGCACAAAGTAAGGTCCATAAAGACATGGATGAGCGAGTTTGGGGTGGAGGAACTCGACTGGTCTGCACAACCTGATAGAACTCTTTTGGGACAAATTAGAGCGGAGACTGCAAGCCAGGCCTTCTCGTTCAACATTAGTGCCTGACCTCACAAATGTGCTCCTGGAAGAACGGTCAAACATTCCCATAGACACACTCCTAAATCTTGTGGACAGTCTTCCCAGAAGAGTTGAAGCTGTTATAGCTGCAAAGGGTGGGCCAACTCAACACTGAACCCTACGGACTAAGACTGGGATGCCATTAAAGTTCATGTGCGTGTAAAGGCAGGCGTCCCAATACTTTTGGTAATATAGTGTCTATCAAAGGGCCGCAGGTTGGGCACCAGGGCCCAAGATGAAGAATCCTATTATTCCAAAGAGTCCCGTTCACACTTGAGCTTTGTGTTTTGTGCATGTTGCGTGAAGTTAAAAAAAAAAAGCACAAGCTTCTTTGGGGCCAAATTGTGCATTTTTTGGCTCCATAGACTTTAATGGGAGCGTTAAAAACGAAATGTCTAAAAAGTGCGTTTTTGCTCTGCAGACAATAAGTATTGGGCTGGCTTTGCCCTGATAGTAAACAATCGCCGACCTATCTCTAAGCCAATGAAACAATATGTATTAGATCCATCGTTCTCCTCTCCTCCTACGCTCTTTGTCGTGCTCTGGAGATAAAACGCTGGAGACATTAGTATTCCGAGAGCCTCCCGGCACCAGCAGAGACATCGCCGCGCTTCTTACTGAACTTTCCCATGAAAGCAGCCATGTCTGCCCTCCGAGGAGATCGAGCACTTCGACTGCCAATTTATTCTCCCTCCTGCCGTCCTCAGACACGGGGGAACTAAACCTTCATTGCCGGGGAAAGAGGAATTCTCATTAAAGTAGACGCCAACCCAAACGCTAAAATCTCATAGAAGCGGTATTAAACCTAAAACCGAAAATGTATTATTTTGCAGCTTACCAATCATTAGATGTGATGGCAGCATTTGTTTTTTCCTTAGGCTTTCTTTCCTTTTATTTTCACCTGGTAATCTGGCCAGTAACACACTTCCTGTATTATAGCGCCCCAACTCTGCATGAAGGAGTACAGGAGGCACAGCAGACAGAAACGTTGTCAGTTTTGGGGGGGTGGGAGTGTGGGAGTGTTATGCCGCGTACACACGAGCGGAATGTCCGACAGAGAAAGTCAGACAGAAGCTTTTCATCGTCTATTCCGATCGTGTGTATGCCTCATCTGACTTTTTTTTCGAAAATTCTGATGGACCTAGAAATAGAACATGTTCTAAATATTTCCGATGGAACCAATTCCTATCGGGAAACCCGCTCGTCTGTATGCTGTTCTGATGGACCAAAAACTACGCTTGCTCTGAAGCAAGTACGAGACGGAAGCTATTGGCTACTGGCTATTGCGCTTCCTTTTTCTAGTCTCATCGTATGTGTTGTACGTCACCGCGTTCTGGATGGTCGGACTTTGGTCAAACACCCTAGAGAATAAAATGGCGGTCGTTGCAATACTTCATGTCACACCGTATTTGCGCAGTGGTCTTACAAGCGAAATTTTTTTTGAGATAAAAAAATAAGACAACAGTAAATTAGCCCAATTTTGTGAAAGATAATGTTACGCCGATTAAATTGATACCCAACATGTCACGCTTCAAAATTGCGCCGGCTCATGGAATGGGGACAAACTTTGACCTTTAAAAATCTCCATAGGCCGAATACAACTGACGGCGCCCTTGCTTTTGTGCATTGTAAACATTGAGTGTTCATTCTGCTACACTATGTGTTATGTATTTCCTTTAGATCTTTATTTTTTGTTTTTCCCTTCTATGTCTTTATAAAAAATCAATAAAAAACTATTGAAAGTAAAAATCTCCATAGGCAACGTTTTAGAAATCTCTACAGGTTACCAGTTTTAAGTTACAGAGGAAGTCTCTCGCTCTGATTGCGGCGATACCTTTTATATGTGTGGTTTGAACACCGTTTTTATATGCGGGCGCGACTTATGTATGCAATCACTTCTTTGCGTGAGCTCGGCGGGACGGGGCACTTTAATTTTAAATTTTTTTTTTTTCATCTCTGATCGCCTCTATGACCTTGGAGGACCAGAGCAACGTCATGATGTCACAACGTCACTTCCAGTCAAGGGTGGAAGTAAACAATTTTTTTTTTTTTTTTTTTAAGCAAAAGATCAAAAACATTTTTTTTTTCTTTTTTTATGCTTTGCTTTTAAAGGTAAAGAAGAGGTTTGGGGTCTGTTTGACCCCAGATGTCCCCATAAAGAGGACCTGTCATCCTTCTTTTTATTACAAGGGATATTTACATTCCTTGTAATAGGAATAAAAGTGATGAGGGACAATGTCGCCATTCCACGAGCATGCGCAAACGGCGTAACATCATCGTTCATATTTTACAAAAATATTGGGGTATATATTGTGTTTTTTTTTTTTTAAATTAATTAAATTGTATTTTTCCCCAAAAAATTGCATTTAAAAAAACCACTGCGTAAATATTGTATGATATATAAAATTGCAACGATCGCTATTTTGTTTCTCTAGGGTGTCTGCTAAAAAAATGTATTATGTTTGGGGGTTATAAGTAAAAATAATTTATTTTTTTAAGTAAACTTGTAAACAAAAAGTGTCAGAAAAGGCCGGGTCTTCAAGTGGTTAGACTAGTAAAGTCATTTCACAAGTTGGCTTCAATATTTTCAGATCATCGGCTTTCATGTAAAGAATACCTGGTGGTCCTCCTATGAAGGTCCTCCTATGAAGGTCCTTGTTCAGCCACTTCCTGCAATAGGGTGACCACACTTTTATTTGTGATTTGTAATGAGGATAGCATGCAGTGCCTAAACAGCTACATTTACCGCCCACGTACTTCTACCTAAATATTGATATTTTGGTACTTGGTTAAAAATTGCCTAAAGCAATTCCACAGAAGAAGGAAGTCTAGTCTACCCCCACACTGCATGCGTCAAGTGATTGTCTAGTTTAGTGAACGGTAAAAGCACTTTTACTTAAACCTCCACTCCCCCAGTAGACGGTACCCCCCCATGCTCCAGAACTGGACTGTTCCTCGGCATTCTCAAGGATTATGGTCCCTTCATCAGTCTTGATCAGGGGTCTCCAAACTTCAAGTCGGACCCCTACAAAATTTTATCTGGCCTGTAGAACCGTTCCTGGTATTGGCTACTAGGACCACGAGTATCCCCAGAATTCACAGGAGAATAGAATGTCCTCAGCCCCCCGGCTATGCTGTAAGCCTTACAGTGATTATGATAGGGGTTTGATGTAAGGGGGACTCTGATAGGGACCCTGATGTAAGGGGGACTCTGATGGGGACCCTGATGTAAGGGGGACTCTGATGGGGACCCTGATGTAAGGGGGACTCTGATGTAAGGGTGACTCTGTTGGGGACCCTGGGGATCATGCTGTAAGAGGATTCTGATGGGGACCCCCCTACTGTTAGGGGGACTCTGATGGGGACCCTAATGTAAGAGGGGCTCTGATGGAGACCCTGATGTTAGGGGGAACTCTGATGGGCATCCTGATGTAAGAAGGACTCTGGTGGGGACCCTAATGTATGGAGGAACTCTGATGGGGACCCTAATGTATGGGGGAACTCTGATGGGGTCCATGATGTCTGGGGGACTGTGATGGGGACCATGATGTAAGAAGGACTCTGAGGATCCTAATGTAAGAGGGACTCTGCTGGAGATCCTGATGTAAGGGGGACTCTGTTGGGGACCTTGATGTAAGGGGGAACTCTGTGGGGACCAGTCTAGCAGTGTGGAGGAGCCTGCAGGAGCAGAGAATCAGAGAAGTGACTGCTTTTTCTGCCCCCCCTACAGACATAAAGGAGTAGTGAACACTTGCAGTGTGGGTTCAGCATCCTGTAACATTCCTGGTACTTTCCCACATCCGGAGAGCTGCAGGTGCCTCGTACAAACGTCTAGAGCCTAGAGGCCATAGCCCCCAGAGCCTAGAGGCCATAGCCCCCAGAGCCTAGAGGCCATAGCCCCCAGAGCCTAGAGGCCATAGCCATCATAGACTAGAGGCCATAGCCATCATAGCCTAGAGGCCATAGCCCCCAGAGCCTAGAGGCCGCAGCCCCCAGAGCCTAGAGGCCGCAGCCCCAAGAGCCTAGAGGCCGCAGCCCCCAGAGCCTAGAGGCCGCAGCCCCCAGAGATTACAGACTAGAGCCACTAGAGATCCATTAAATCTATTTTTAATAAAAGCAGAGGTCTCAGATGCACACACAGCGCTGTCTCTTTTTTTGCGGTTATACTTGCGTGGGATTTTACGTTGATGGTAGGATTATGTTTGTCATTAGTAAGGTGTGATCTCCTCCAGGGATCAGTAGTATGGAGTGTAATCTAGGGCCGGTACACAGAATGACTTGTCTTGTAGGTGTGTGTTGTGTTTGAGGATTAGACTGGTTTGATTTTCCTTTTTTATTGCTGAAGCCACAACTGGGGTGATTGCCAAGATCTCATATGACCGATGCCAACATCTGACATGACCGATGCAATGTCCCTGCCAAGATCTCGTATGACTGATGCAATGTACCTTCTACCAACAAAGTCATTTATTGTGAACTCCTGGCAGAGGACACTCAATATTGCAGTTATAATATTCATTGACAAATCATTAAATGTATCATTAAATACCACTAGTACCTGACTTGATATCAACCTCTAGGGATCTTCTGCACTGCTGCACTCAGTCTGGAAGGCTTGCAGCCAATCAGGTGTCCCGCATTCACTTGTGATGACCAGGTACATACTTACCATAGTAAAGGGCAGATTGATGGCTTCATCTTTCGTTGCCCAATGATAGGTTGGGGGCAGCAGAGGGCAGTCTGATCACTACTCTGACTGTGCTGTCCGGCAGAACTGTGTAAATCTCAGGACTGGATGGACAAATGCAGATCCTTTGGCAGGTAAAACGGCCTCCTTATGTGGATTTCAGATGTAAACGGTCAGTCCGCCACCATGGCTGGTGAGCTCCTGGATTTAAAGAGAAGAGCTGGTGACCATCTAGAACGTTTTCCACCCTCATTCAGGACTTACGACGTTGTCTTTCCACCAATACGGCTCAAAGCTTTGTGTTTGCTCCTGGAAGTCATTTGAAAAATACATTTGCCTACATTTCCCACCTCCGGTATTCAAATACACCGGATCTGAAATCCCTCTCCATAGAGGGCATCTCAGGACTGGTTATCTGGATGGATGAGTTCCCATTCAATATGGTAAATACATAAATCTGTACATGTGTGAGGTCACTGAGGACAGATCGCAGTACAGTCCATGTGACTTCTTGTTGGGTCAGATACCCTGATTGGAAAATAATTCACGTATGACAAGTAGGTCAATGGCGTGTTTGTGTCTGTTTATTTGATTTTAAGAGAAAAATGATTCTATGAAGCCTGGGCCTCAAGCATCCTAGCAACCAATGACTCTGTGTAGACTATGTCCTAGCAACCAGTGACACTGCACAGCTTATGTCTTAGAAACCAGTGACATGGTGCGGCCTATGTCCTAGCAAGCAATGACACTGTGCAGCCCATATCCAGCAACCAATGACACCATGTGGCCTATGTCCTAGCTAACAGTGACATGGTGCAGCCCATATCCAGCAACCAATGACACCATGTGGCCTATGTCCTAGCAGCCAGGGACATGGTATGGCCTATGTCCTAGCAACCAATGACTCTGTGCAGCCTGTGTCCCAGCAACCAATGACACTTTGCAGCCTATGTCCCAGCAACCAATGACACTGTGCAGCCTATGTCCCAGCAACCGATGACACGGTGCGGCCTATGTCCTAGCAACCAGTGACACTGTGTGGCCTGTGTCCTAGGCTGACTGTGTCCTAGAAACCAATGGAAGTGTGCAGCCCATGTCCTAGCAACCAACAACACCGTGCAGCCTGTGTCCAAGCAACCAATAACACTGTGCAGCCTATGTCCAAGCAACCAGTGACACGTGCAGCCTGTGTCCTAGCAACCAATAACACTGTGTGGCCTATGTCCTAGCAGCCAGTGACAATGTACAGCTTATGTCCTAGCAATCAGTGACACCATGTGGCCTATGTCCAAGCAACCAATAACACTGTGCAGCCTATGTCCTAGCAACCAGTGACATGTGTAGCCTGTGTCCTAGCAACCAATAACACTGTGTGGCCTATGTCCTAGCAGCCAGTGACAATGTGCGGCCTATGTCCTAGCAATCAGTGACACCGTGTGGCCTATGTCCTAGCAACCAATGGCATGGTGTAGCCTATGTCCTAGCAACCAGGGACATGGTGCGGCCTATGTCCTAGCAACCAATGACACTGTGCGGCCTATGTCCTAGCAACCAATGACACTGTGCGGCCTATGTCCTAGCAACCAATGACACTGTGCGGCCTATGTCCTAGCAACCAATGACACTGTGCGGCCTATGTCCTAGCAACCAATGACACTGTGCGGCCTATGTCCTAGCAACCAATGACACTGTGCGGCCTATGTCCTAGCAACCAATGACACTGTGCGGCCTATGTCCTAGCAACCAATGACACTGTGCGGCCTATGTCCTAGCAACCAATGACACTGTGCGGCCTATATCCTAGCAACCAGGGACATGGTATGGCCTATGTCCTAGCAACCAATGACACTGTGTGGCCTATGTCCTAGCAACCAGGGACATGGTGAGGCCTATGTCCTAGCAACCAATGACACGGTACGGCCTATGTCCTAGCAACCAATGACTCTGTGCAGCCTGTGTCCCAGCAACCAATGACACTGTGCAGCCTATGTCCCAGCAACCAATGACACTGTGCAGCCTATGTCCTAGCAACCAGAGACGGTGCAGCCTGTGTCCTAGCAACCAATAACACTGTGCGGCCTATGTCCTAGCAACCAGTGACACTGTGTGGCCTATGTCCTAGCAACCAGGGACATGGTGAGGCCTATGTCCTAGCAACCAATGACACCATGTGGCCTATGTCCTAGCAGCCAGGGACATGGTACGGCCTATGTCCTAGCAACCAATGACTCTGTGCAGCCTATGTCCCAGCAACCAATGACACTTTGCAGCCTATGTCCCAGCAACCAATGACACTGTGCAGCCTATGTCCCAGCAACCAATGACACTGTGCAGCCTATGTCCTAGCAACCAGAGACGGTGCAGCCTGTGTCCTAGCAACCAATAACACTGTGCGGCCTATGTCCTAGCAACCAGTGACATGGTATGGCCTATGTCCTAGCAACCAATGACTCTGGCAGCCTATGTCCTAGCAACCAATGACTCTGGCAGCCTATGTCCTAGCAACCAATAACACTCTGCGGCCTTTGTCCTAGCAATCAGTGACCCTGTGTGGCCTAGGCCAACTGTGTCATAGCTAGGGTGACAAAAATGGCTGCCTCATAATATAAATATATATATATATATATATAAAAATATAAATTTAATGGAAAGGGATTGGAACCCCTGTCAGGTTTTTATTGCTGTCTGCCCCACCCCCACCCTGTCTGTTTGTCTTGGAGACCATTATTACTTATGCCCCGTACACACGGTCGGACTTTGTTCGGACATTCCGACAACAAAATCCTAGGATTTTTTCCGACGGATGTTGGCTCAAACTTGTCTTGCATACACACGGTCACACAAAGTTGTCGGAAAATCCGATCGTTCTGAACGCGGTGACGTAAAACACGTACGTCGGGACTATAAACGGGGCAGTGGCCAATAGCTTTCATCTCTTTATTTATTCTGAGCATGCGTGGCACTTTGTCCGTCGGATTTGTGTACACACGATAGGAATTTCCGACAACGGATTTTGTTGTCGGAAAATTTTATCTCCTGCTCTCCAACTTTGTGTGTCGGAAAATCCGATGGAAAATGTCCGATGGAGCCCACACACGGTCGGAATTTCCGACAACACGCTCCGATCGGACATTTTCCATCGGAAAATCCGACCGTGTGTACGGGGCATAAGAGTGACAGTAAAGGAAAATCCCAAATTTTGGGTTGTCACCAGAACAGTAATAGAGGGGAAATCTTCCAATGGAGACATTAGTTTTGGTGACTGCACTTTGCAGGGATTTCCTCTCACTTCTTGCTTTGGCTATGGGACAAAAAGTTAAGGGGAATCCAATCTCCCCAATGGGACACAAAGGGCAAAAAAAACTGACAGGGGTGATAACCCTCTCTTACTCTTTAAAAAGAGAAATAATTGCCCTTCCTTTAAGAAAATAAGATGGTATGTATGTGTTTTGGTGTGTGTACGGCTGGGCGTGGGTTTACGATTAATCCCCAGAGTTCTTCTCCAGATGTTTAGGAGAGGCAGAGGGTAACCGGAGTTTCTCTCTTCCTGCTGTAAGTTAACCTTTTGGTTGCTGGTCACATTAAGCTCATTCTGCTTTTGCTCGCCTTTGCACTTGAATTTCCTGTAGATACAACTTTTAGAGGCTTGGGTGCTCAGCCGTGGCCCTCCAGCTGTTGCGGAACTACATGTCCCATGAGGCATTGCAAGGCTGAGTGTTGCAAGCCTGACTCCCAAAGGACAGGGACATGATGGGACTTATAGTTTTGCAACAGCTGGAGGGCCACAGGTTGGGCACGTTTACACTAGCAAGTGATCCCTTCCTTCAAGTCCCTTCAAGTGCTTGTACGGGCCCCCAGTTGGCTGCAGGCACATTAGAGCTCTATTTCTACCTATGCTGCTACTGCTTGCATCAAATATCTCTAATATAAGGACTACTAGAAGGGTGTACAGTGGGTCCTTCCTTGTCTGCTTTGAGCATTATGGAAGAAGCACAGTGGCTCACTTGGGTTCCTTGGTTTGAATCCCAAACCAGGACACTATCTGCATGGAGTTTGCATATTCTCTCAGTGCTTGCATGGGCTTTCTTCTACCACACTCCAAAAACATGGTGGTAGGTTAACTGGCTTCTGTCTTAAATTGGCCCTAGTATGTTTATGTATTGAGATAGAGACCTTGGACCAGGATACACTGTGCTTTAGCAAGCTAAGTAGGATAGGTCGTTTTTTTGTCACTTGTTGTGGCCAGGTAGACATCTGCCAATCTATAGCGCCCTTGGCCTCTTGTTCACACCGCTAATGTGATTAATGCTGTCGATGCCTGTGAGCCCTGTGAGAAATATCTGCGTAATTCCTCATCCAGCTGCCCTCTCTCCGCAATAATCAATATTTACTAAGTTAGCCTTGTCAGGAGGCTTCATGATCTTGATGGATGGGCCTGGTGGAGCCTTTGATTGTGTTTTCTCCGAAAGGCCTCGTGAATTCCAATGTATCGGATGGACAATTTATAGATTAACGGGAGCTTTCAGATACGTAGATGATGAATTTCTGGATAACAAGGCATCCGAGATTTTTTTTTGCCCTTCATTTCCCTTTCTTACTGGTCAGGGAAAATGCAAGAAATCTCGGGACGTAGCAATATTTAGAGGGGGAGGGGAGTCGCCCCCAATTTCTGGTGCCTAGCAATTTGCACAGCTTGACAGTCACTTCTACTGCACCCAAATAATGGCCCCCCTCAAAAAAGAACTTGAGGTTCACAAAGTTTTTAGACTGATACTGCCTATTTGTAGGCATCTCAGGGTGCTTCCAGATATTTTTACAAAATCAATAAAAGTACTTAAAAAAACGTTTCAAAGAAGTTGATAAAAAGTTTAATAAAAGTTCCTAATACAAATTTTAATTTTTTTTTTTTACTAATCTGCAAATCTTACACATTCCCGTAAAGCTCCCTAATCCATTGTACCTGAAGCCTTGCCTTCTCCAAAATTTGAGCCCCTCCCTGTTAACTCGCTGTCCAATGAAAGTGCTGCTGTAGGCCCCACCCTGTTTCCTAATATCTAATGAGACCTACTATTGGCTGTTGAGGGTCTCTTGCTATCTGTTGTGTTCTGATGATGCTCTTCTACCTTCTAAGCACACATACACTGCCAACTGAGTACAAGGAGCGTCCTCAACCAAGCAGATACCGACCCATATGGGTTGTCAATGACAAAGCAAAGAGGTGGGGTGGTAGTGCTAGGCTTTCTCTTGCTCAATATGTATGCTGAGGATGCTCTTCCATCCCTTTAATCACACATACAGTACACAACCAGCTTAATACAAGTAGCCCACCTTGACCAAGCATATATGGACCCATTTGGGCTGTCAATGACACGGCAAAGAGGTGAAGGAGTAGTGCTAGGCTTCCATTCATCGAATCACACATACACTGCCAACTGAATACAAGAAGCCCCCCTCAACCAAGCACATATGGACCTATATGGTTAGTCACTGACACAGCAAAGAGGTGAGGTGGTAGTGCTGATGATGCCCTTCCATCCATCAAATCACACATAAACAGCCAACTGAATACAAGGAGCCCACCTTGACCAAGTTAATATGGACCCATAAGAGTTGTCAATGACGCAGCAAAAAAGTGAGGTGGTAGTGCTAGGCTCTCTCTTGCTTAGTATGTGTGCTAAGGATACTCTTCCATCCATCTAATCACACATACACAGCCATCTGAATACAAGCAGCCCCCCTCAACCAAGAATATATGGACCCATATGGGTTGTCAATGACACAGCAAAGAGGTAAGGTGGTAGTGCTAGACTTTCTCTTGCTCAATATGTGTGCTGATGATGCCCTTCCATCCATCTAATCACACATGATAAGATGCTTCTGGATCCTATAAACTCTAATCCTATCTATCACCTTATTATTATTGCCATCACTTCTCAGTTCGCCACACCCATATTCTGCACAGGGAACAATGTATACAAATGTGACCCAACACAGATGAATAGATCTACACACTGTTTGATTTATTGGTTCTTGTACAGCATATTTATAGTTTACATTCAAGATATAGCCCACCAAATGGATATTACCAACTGAATACAAGGAGCCCACGTTGACCAAGCAGATATGGACCCATTTGGGTTGCCAATGACACGGCACAGAGGTGAGGTAGTAGTGCTAAGCTTTCTCTCATTCCGTATGTGTCCTGAAGATGCTCTTCCATCCATTTAATCACATATACACAGCCAACTGAATACAAGGAGCCCATCTTGACCAAGCAGATATGGACCCATATGGGTTGTCGATGACACAGCAAAGAGCTGAGGTAGTAGTGCTAGGCTTTCTCTTGTTCAGTATGTGTGCTGAGGATGCTCTTCCATCCATCTAATCACACATATACATCCAACTGAATACAAGGAGCCCATGTTGACCAAGCATATATGGACCCATTTGTGTTGCCAATGACACAGCACAGAGGTGAGGTGGTAATGCTAAGCTTTCTCTTGTTCCGTATGTGTTCTGAAGATGCTCTTCCATCCATTTAATCACATATACACAGCCAACTGAATGCAAGGAGCCCACCTTGACCAAGCAGATAAAGATCCATATGGGTTGTCATTGACACAGCAAAGACATCAGTTGGTAGTGCTAGGCTTTCTCTTGCTCTGTATTATTTTTTATATTGTGGTTTAAATAAAGCTGAAAAAAAGAAAATAAGGGCTGTTTTTGCTGACCAATATGATATGGACCAAGCAGATATGGACCAGTATGGGTTGTCAATGACACGGCAAAGAAGTGAGAGGGTAGTGCTAGGCTTTCTCTTGCTCTGTATTATTTTTTATATTGTGGTTTAAATAAAGCTGAAAAAAAGAAAATAAGGGCTGTTTTTGCTGACCAATATGATATGGACCAAGCAGATATGGACCAGTATGGGTTGTCAATGACACGGCAAAGAAGTGAGAGGGTAGTGCTAGGCTTTCTCTTGTTCAGTATGTGTGCTGATGATGTACTTCCATCCATCTCATCACACATACACAGCCAGATGAATGCAAGCAGCCCCCCTCAACCAAGCATATATGGACCCATATGGGTTCTCCATGACATAGCAAAAAAGAGAGTTGGTAGTGCTAGGCTTTCTCTTGCTCAATATTAATTTCATATATTGCAGTTTTAAGGCTGAAAAAAAAGAAAATAGGGGAACTTTTTGTTGAGGATATATTGAATGCTGAATATGATGAGTCAGCTGCCAAGTATGGAGTGAGATGTTAAACGTTCATAAATGTTGAACACATGGCCTGGACTTTAATTTCAAAATTTCAAAACTCTGGTTGTATGGTGTTATTGTGTGGGAGAGGGGTGTACTCAGAGGCAGGAAGAGTGCTGGGCTTTGTTATTGGAAAGCCTAGTATGCTGTGCAAACAAAGTGTAAAAAAAAACACTTACAATTCTATACAAACAGTGACCTATTCACATACATAATCGGTGTCAGGATAGCGTGGTTGTAGGGTATGTATGATATATATATAATGAGAAACATATATTAAAAGTCAGTTTTTAAATTGTAAGCGTAAAAAAAATAAATAAAAAATGAAAGGATATTATTGTTTCCCTTTAGGATTTCCATAGCACGGTCTCTTTATTATTTGCATCTATTTTCTCTTATCGCCCACTGTGGGATAACTGCGTCACAGCCGTAGGTATTATGTATATGATGTAATATGTGTCCATCTGCACTGCTGATAATACATAACCCCTTTCCTCTGATTCATCCTTCAGCATCAGGAATTACTCATGTTTTCCTAGCTGCCTTATCATGCGCAAATCAATATGAAATCTTTATTTCTTTGTTTCCATTTAAAGCAAACATAGTGTTACGTATTTTTATTTTATTATGATTATTATTATTATTACTATTTTATTTACATTTTTTTTTATAGTATGATTTTTTTTATTTCTTTAAATATTATTTTATGTATTACTTTTTAAAATTATTATTATTATATATAAATTGTATTTTTATTTTTTAATTTTTTTTAAAACAAATACTCATTTTATAATAATAATAATAATTATTTAAAAAATGAAATATTTAAAAAATAAAAATACAATTTATATATAATAGTAATAATTTTAAAAAGTATTATCTTTATTTTTTAAATATTTTATTTTTAATAATAATAATAATAATAATTATTATTATTATTATATTAAATGATTATTATTAATAATAATTAATAAAATAATTAAAAAGAATAATTTTAAAGAGTAATAATACATAAAATATATAAAAAAAAATGAATAATAATAATTTTAATATAAAATTAAACTTTCTAATGTTATTCCATATTTTATTTTAGACCCTGTGATGTCATCACTGGGTCTCTGTGCTTCTCTATGCAATGCAGGCAGATCATAGCTGGTGGGAGGGGCCAGCAGGGGGCTGTACCTGACTTCCTGACAACATCACAGCGCCCCCTGCCTCAGTTCTCTTAAGAGCCCTGATGCAAGCAGTGGGAGGAGTTATGCAAATATCAGAATGTCTTGATGGGTGCATGTCAGTCTGGATGGGTAGGAGTTCCATTTGCAAGCCGATGCCTTCAGCTAATGCCCACATGTGATGCTGAGCTACCATGATTGAAAGAACCGAAATCCAATGAATGAAAGGGGCGGGTCAGGGAACAGTCAGGCCAGGCGGGGAGGAAAGGGCTAGAGGACGTCTTCCAACTAGGAAATGAGGCGGAGCTCTATGGTGAAAAGCTCACAGTGTGCGGTGAAATCAAGAGTAAACCATTTCAGCACTGGAGAGGAGCGGGTACAACTGTGCAAGGATGAAGGGAAGGGAGTTAAAGTATACCTGTCCTTCTCTGGAAAAGACTTTGGTGGGCGGAGTTGGGAATCCAAGCCCTGCGGATAGATCAGGTGTTCCTAGAAAACAAGATCACCGAAGAGCAAAGGGAAAAGTTAGCTTGACGTTATCAATGCCAGGATGGGGGGCTGACAATATTTTATGTGGGGGGCTGTTAATATTTTATAGAGGGGCTGCTAATATATTAGCAGGGGCTGTTCATATTTTATGGGGGGGCTGCTAATCTTTTTTTGGGGGCTGTTTTTTTTATGGTGGGGGCTGCTATTTAAGAGGGGGGCTGTTAATATTTTAGGGGGGGGCTGCTTATCCTTTTTTGGGGGCTGTTAATTTATGGGGGGGTGCTAATATTTTTTTGGGGGGGCTGCTATTTTATGAGGGGGGCTGTTAATATTTTGGGGGGCTGCTTATCCTTTTTTGTGGGTTGTTAATATTTTATGGGGGGGGGGGCTGCTAATATTTCTTTGGAGGGGGGGTTTCTAATATTTTATAAGGGGGCTGTTAATATTTTATAGGGGGTGCTGCTAATATATTAGGAGGGGCTGTTAATATTTTATGGGGGGGCTGCTAATCCTTTTTTGGGGGCTGTTAATATTTTATAGTGGGGGCTGCTAATATTTTTTTGGGGGGGGGGGCTGCTATTTTATGGGGGGCTGTTAATATTTTAGGAGGGGGGCTGCTTATCCTTTTTTGTGGGTTGTTAATATTTTATGGGGGGGGGGCTGCTAATATTTTATAGGGGGTGCTGCTAATATATTAGGAGGGGCTGTTAATATTTTATGGGGGGGGGCTGCTAATCCTTTTTTGGGGGCTGTTAATATTTTATAATGGGGGCTGCTAATATTTTTTGGGGGGGGGCTATTTTATGGGGTGGCTGTTAATATTTTAGGAGGGGGGCTGCTTATCCTTTTTTGGGGGCTGTTAATTTTTTATGGGGGGGGCTGATAATATTTTAGGAGGGGCTGTTCATATTTTATGGGGGGGCTGCTAATCCTTTTTTGGGGGGGCTGTTAATATTTTAGGAGGGGGGGCTGTTAAAATATTAACAGCCCCCGTCATAAAATAGCAGCCCCCCATAAAATGTTAACAGCCCCCCCAAAAAAAGGATTAGCAGCCCCCCTCATAAAATATTATTAGGGGGCTGTTAATATTTTAGATGGGGGGCTGCTAATCCTTTTTTGAGGGGGGCTGCTAATATTTTTTGAGGGGGGCTGCTAATATCTTATGGAGGGGCTGTTAATATTTTATGAGGGGGGTTAGTAACATTTTTTGGTTGCTCCCACTCTTTGAAATTGACAAATAACGATGTATTTTCTGTAGTATGATTGCCATTGCGCCACCTTGTGTTTGGAGCCGCCATGTGCATCTCAGGGTCACATTGATGGCACGAAGTAGGATTTATTTTTTGGGCGCCTTTTTGGCGCTGTGTGCGTCACCGAAGCTTTGTTAGAAATTCTCCCGGCTCAGCGATACCCTCAAGGTGCGGCGTCGTTCTCACTTCCTAATATAGCGCTTTGTAAAGAAAAAAAACTGCTCTTCTCCTCGCAGACGATGTCTCTGGAAAATACCAAACTTGGATGAAATCCGTGTCCCGCTCTGAGCTCCATCTCTGGTGTCTGTCACATAATCCCCCCCCATCATCTCCTCCTTACCTGTCCTTCTATAGTCTGAGGACTCGACCGCTTTCCACCGCGCCTAAAATCCTGCCAAGACGCTCATTTAAAGGGGAACTCCGGGACTTCCCTTCAGTCTTGCACAGTTGTACCGGCTCCTCTCCTGGACTGAAATGGCTTGTTCTGATTTCACTGCACACTGTGAGCTTCTCACAATGTGCATCAGAAGCTGCAGAAAGTCAGACAGGTGGGCTTCCATTTGTAGGACCTCTAGGACTAAGCCCCGTGGGTGGGGCGAAATGCATCAGTGGGCCTGCCCAGGGAGGAGCCCAGGCTGGGGCCGCTTATAATTTCAATGTAGCACTTGGGCTGCCAGGGAAACTCTCTGCCTTAATCATTACATAGTGACCCTCAGACATGTGCAAAATGAAGAAATTTGTTTTGTTTCGGATCAATTCGTTAAGTTACTCTTTGTGTTTTGTTGCATTTGTAAGAAAATTTGTTTAGTTTAATTTAGTTTACTCGTTTTTGACCAGATTAGAATTCTTTCTATGGATTTGAAGTGTTCAAATCTAAGTATTTGAATTGCATTCGAATCGAAAATATTGAATCTATCTGAATTCATTGTGAAGAAAAACTGGTTCTATTCTATTTGAAATTCGAATGACATATTCTTTCTATTTTTATTCTATTCTAAACTTGAATCCTAATTTTATTTTTTTCTATTCTATTATTTTATTTTCTATTCTGTTTTACTCTATTCTTTTGTATTCTATTTTTTTTTGTATTCTGTTCTTCTTTTTTTTTTTTTTTTTTTAATTCTATTCTTCGAATCTCGGATGATCCCTATATTCAATTTTTTTCTATTCTATTTGAATTTTGAATTCTAATCCATTCTATTTTATTATATTCTTTTATTTTCTATTATATTCTTTTCTGTTTCTTTCTATTCTATTCTTTTATTCAATTTTCTATTCTATTTTATTCTTTCCGAATTTTGGATGACAGCTATATTTTTATTTTTTTTGCATTTTTTTTTTTCTTTTGTAACTTTTTCTGGTCTATTCTTTTATTTTCTATTCTATTCCTATCTATTCTATTTCTTTACATTCTATTCTATTATTTTATTTTCTATTATGTTTTATTCTATTCTATTTTTTCCAAATCTTGGATGACCGCTATTTTCTTTCTAATTTTTTCTATTCTATTTGTTTATTTTCTATTTTATTATATTCTTTTATTTTCTATTTTATTCTTTCCGAATTCTGGATGACGGCTAGATTCTATTTTTTTCTATTCTGTTTTTGAATTCCATTCCAATTGTAATCTTTTATTTTCTTCTATTATTTTCTATTTCTTTATATTCTATTCTTTTATTTTTTATTCAATTCAGTTTTACTCTATTATTTTCTCTTCTGTTTTATTCTTTCCAAATTTTGGATGACGGCTATATATTTTTTTTTTTTCTTTTCTGTACTATTTCTTTTTTTTTCTATTCTATTTGTTTTATTTTCTATTCTATTTGTTTTATTTACTATTCTATTCTTATCTATTCTATTCTATTTTCTATGCTATTCTATTCTGTTTTGAAATTTTACTTTCAGAAGACGCCTATATTCTAATACACATAGTCTTTGAAGGAAATGAGCAATAGTCAGCAATATGACATTTGAAATTTTGTTTTCGAATGCGATTCATATTTGATTAGAATTAAGATAATTCGTTATTTCGGATCCGTTTAAATTTGTTACTATTGTCACTCGGAAATTGGGATACATCCAAATCTCTGAATAATGAAAGTTTTGTTTGAATTCCAAATCGGAACGACACAAGCCTCACATGTCTAGTGGACTTGGATGATCACTACAGATGCCGACACCTGAAGGCATTGGAGTTGGACGATCGAGGATTGGAGCGGCGCACTAGGTCATCAAATAGGGTCACAGGGATCGGGGTAAAAACAGGCACTGTAAGGCCTCCTCACTGCCTGTCGAATGATCTCTGAAGAGCGATCTGCACGCAGATCGCTCTTCAGAGGACAAAACAAGCGTGAACGAGCCCTCACTGGGTTTTCACGTCTCGCTTGTGATACATAAAAGTGCAGCTGCAGGAGTGAGACTGCATCAGGCATGGCAGAGCTGAGCACTAGAGGGATGGTTTGTATAAAGAGGAAGGTGACTTGTTCTCTTTTCTAGGTCCTCCCCTCAGTGGTGAGTATCGGAGGTTTCCGCCACGTGTCGTGTCTCTCTCTGCAGTGACCTCTCTGCGGGTTTTCCTCTGCCGGCTCTTTTTCCGTTGCTGGTAAATGAACATTATGATCTGTCACTTCACTTCCTGAGGCCGGCCAGAGAACGCCTCTGTTCTGCTCAAGAGCAACATGACATTTTGGCTTCACTAATAATATGTTTGTCTTAAAGGAGCATTTCTCTCCTTATGCAGGGTAGCTGGTCCTGTCTCCGCCCCCTCCTGTAGATCTCTATAGTGGGTGGAGCCTGATAGGTCCCTCCCACAGCTCTGCTCTTCCTCCTTGTGCAGGGTGACTGGTCCTGTCTCCGCCCCCCTCCTGTAGATCTTTATAGGGGTGGAGCCTGCTAGGCCCCTCCCACAGCTCTGCTCTCCCTCCTTGTGCAGGGTGACTGGTCCTGTCTCCGCCCCCCTCCTGTAGATCTTGATAGGGGTGGAGCCTGCTAGGCCCCTCCCACAGCTCTGCTCTCCCTCCTTGTGCAGGGTGACTGGTCCTGTCTCCGCCCCCTCCTGTAGTTTTCTATAGGGGTGGAGCCTGCTAGGCCCCTCCCACAGATCTGCTCTCCCTCCTTGTGCAGGGTGACTGGTCCTGTCTCTGCCCCCTCCTGTAGTTTTCTATAGTGGGTGGAGCCTGCTGGGCCCCTCCCACAGCTCTGCTCTCCCTCCTTGTGCAGGGTGACTGGTCCTGTCTCCGCCCCCTCCTGTAGTTTTCTATAGGGGTGGAGCCTGCTAGGCCCCTCCCACAGCTCTGCTCTCCCTCCTTGTGCAGAGTGACTGGTCCTGTCTCTGCTAGGGTTGCCACCTGTACAGTTTTCTCCCGAACAGTCCGGTTTTTGAATGATGTGTTCAGGTTTACTTCTGCCCCAGACCCGGACACATCATTCACATGGACTGCACTGAGAGTGACATGTCTCCCCTCTCTCTGACAGCAGCTTGGTTCAGCAGAGCACAGTGTCAGTGAATCAAAGCTCCTCCTCCTTCTCCTTTCTGTACACACATGAGGAGGAGGGGAGCAGGGACGGCGCTGATATCAGGTCTGTAGAAAGTTTTTTTATACTCTGTAGATGGAGGAGGGAGGAGAAGAGAGCGGCTGGAAAGGAGGACAAGGTAAAAAATATGTGGAGTTGATCGAGGGGTTAGAAGGATATGTGCTGGGGGGGCTTTGGCAGGGGAAAGACAATGCTAGAAGTGTGGATTGGATTTGAAATCTGACAACCCCTCCTAGCACTATCTCTCTACCTTCCCAAAGCACCCCCCAGCACATATCCTACCCCACCCCCACCCCTCCCCCTTGCACTGGCCCTCTTCTCTCACAAAGCGCCCCCCCCCCCCCCCAAGCACATATCTGACACTCCCAAGTGCCCCTAGCACATATGGGCACAGGCTGCATGGGAATGGCACAGTGGCTGTATGATGGGCACAGTGGCTGTATGATGGGCACAGTGGCTGCATATGATGGGCACAGTGGCTGCATATGATGGGCACAGTGGCTGCATATGATGGGCACAGTGGCTGCATATGATGGGCACAGTGGCTGTATGATGGGCACAGTGGCTGCATTTTATGGGCACAGAGGCTGCATTTTATGGGCACAGAGGCTGCATTTTATGGGCACAGAGGCTGCATTTTATGGGGAAAAGAGGCTGCGTATGATGGGCACAGAGGCTGCGTATGATGGGCACAATGGTGGCTGCATTTGATGGGCACAATGGTGGCTGCATTTGATGGGCACAATGGTGGCTGCATTTTATGGGGCACAGTGAGGCTGCAATTGGTGTTTTTTTTTTTTTTTTCAGAATTTTTCAGTTTGTTTAAGCCCCCCCCCCCCCCCCGAAAAAACTTTGAGCACCAGCCGCCACTGCCCCCCAGCACATATCTAACTCTCCCCACCCCCATGCTAGCACTAGCACCTCTCCCCGGGACATAGCTGACCCCTGCATTCCATACAGAACACTTACAATTCAGCCACGCGCACTGTTTGCTGCACCGAGCTATGCGCCACATTACTACTCTCTTTCAGGCCACCAAAAGTTTCCCAGGTCTTTTACAATAATATAGCGTATACCCCCCAAAAAAATGCCGCTGCTAAAGTGTTCGGGTTTGGCTTGAAGAAAAGGTGGCAGCCCTAGTCTCCGCTCCTCCTGTAGTTTTTCTATAGTGGGTGGAGCCTGCTGGGCCCCTCCCACAGCTCTGCTCTCCCTCCTTGTGCAAAGGGTACTGAACTTGTCTCCGCCCCCTTCCTGTAGTACTCTATAGTAGGTGTAGCCTGCTGGGTCTCTCCCACAGCTCTGCTCTCCCTACTTGTGCAAGGGTACTGATCTTGTCTCCGCCCCCTCCAGTAGTTTTCTGTAGTGGGTGGAGCCTGCTGGGTCCCTCCTACAGCTCTGCTCTCCCTCCTTGTGTAAGGGTATCTTGTCTCCGCCCCCCTCCTGTAGTTCTCTAAAGTAGGTGGAGCCTGCTGGGTCCCTCCCACAGCTCTGCTCTCCCTTCTTGTGCAGGGTAGCTGGTCCTGTCTCCGCCCTCTCCTGTAGTTCTCTATAGTAGGTGGAGCCTGCCTGGCCCCTCCCACAGCTCTGCTCTCCCTTCTTGTGCAGGGTAGCTGGTCCTGTCTCCGCCCTCTCCTGTAGTTCTCTATAATAGGTGGAGCCTGCTGGGCCCCTCCCACAGCTCTGCTCTGTACAGTCTGTATACAGCTCAGTGATGATGTCACGGCTATTTTTACAAGGTAATATCTGGGTTTGCGAAGGCGTTTGGGGCACATAAAGTGGATTTATAGTCCTTGTGTCTGTTGAGGAATTATTTGGGGTTTTTGTGTAAACTCAGCGGACATCTCCTATTGGCCCCCTAAGCCTTGTGTTATTTGCTGTTCGATAAGTGCCTGATGATCCTGCCAGAAATCTGGAGCTGATAACTTCCTGTACTTGCTGTCTGTGCTGCACTCTTATCGGTTACATTGTTCCCAGCTATCTCTGAGGACTACAGAACCCCTCCCCACTATGTTATGGAGAAGAAGAGAGAGGGAGGTTTCCATAATCTTGTCCTGATACAATGCAGTACAGTGAGAGTTGTCACCCCAGGAACCCCTCTGACCCTGGACTGTTATCAGTTAGAATTGATCCTTTTGCTCTCCATGGACTACAAAACTCCTCGTTATGGGAGAGGGAGGTGTTATGTAGTCACCCTAGGATCTTCTTTGTTTCTCAACTAACAGTTAATGTTCCTGTTGATCTTTATGTACTACAAAACACCTCCCCCTCTTTTGGAGGGGAGAGGGAGGTGTTGTATAGTGACCCTAGGACCCTCTCTGCCTTTGGACTGTTATCAGTTAGAAATGATTCCCTTTTAGCTCCACAGACTACAAAACACCTCCCCCTTTACAGAGAAGAGAGGGAGGCATTATGTAGTCATCCTAGGACCCTCCCTGCTTCTGAACTGTTTTCATTGAGCAATGTCCCCCTCGACCTCCATCTACTACAAAACACCTTCCCCTTTTACAGAGAAGAGTGGGAGGTGTTGTATTAGTTACCCTAGTACCCTCTCTGCCTATGAACTGTTATCATTTGTTCCCTTTTGGCTCCACGGACTACAAAACACATCATCCTTTTACAGAGATTGAGAGGGAGGTGTTATGTAGTCACCCTAGGACCCTCTCTGCATGTGGACTGTTATTCTTTAGCAATGCCCCATTCTATCTATGTGTGCTACAAAACTCCTCCCAATTTTACAGAGAAGCGAATGAGGTGTTATGTAGTCACCCTAGGACCTTCTCTGCCTCTGAACTGATATCCGTTATCCACGTTCCCATTGGTCTTCGTGGACTACAAAACACCTCCCTCTTATGGAGAAGGGAGGGAGGTGTTGTATAGTCACTCTAGGACCCTCTCAGCCTCTGAACTGTTATCGGCAATGTTCCCTTCGACCTCTTCAGACTACAGAACACCTCCCCCTCCTACAGAAAAAAGAGGGAGGTGTTATGTAGCCACCCTAGGGACCACCCTCTGCCTTTAGACTGTTATTGATTAGCAAAGTTCCTTTTGCTCTCCACAGACTACAAAACACCTCCCTCTTTTACGGAGAGGGGAGGGAGCTGTTATGTAGTCACCCTAGGATCCTCTCTGCCTCCGAATTGATAATGGTTATCAATGTTCCTGTCGATCTCCATGGACTACAAAACACCTCACCATCTTACAGAGGAGAGGGAGATGTTGTATAGTCACCCTAAGACCCTGTTTGCCTCTGGACTTGTATCCGTTAGCAATATTCCCTCCCTCCCCCTCCTATGGAGAACAGAAGGAGGTGTTCTATAGTCACCCTAGGACTGTTAACAGTTAGCAATGTTCCCTTCACTCTATATAGACTCTATATAGACTACAAAATACCCCCCACTCTTATGCAAAAGAGAGGGAGGTGCTGTATAGTCACCCTAGGACCCTGTCTGCCTCTGGACTTATATCAGTTAGCAATGTTCCTGTCGATCTTTATGGACTACAAAACACCTCCCCATCTTACAGAGAACAGAAGGAGGTGTTCTATAGTCACCCTAGCACTGTTAACAGTTAGCAATGTTCCCTTCACTCTCTATATACTACAAAACACCTCCCACTCTTATGGAGACGAGAGGGAGGTGCTGTATAGTCACCCTTGCACCCTATCTGTCTCTGGACCTGTATATGTTAGCAATGTTCCCTTCTATCCCTATGGACCACAAAACACCTCCCCCTAAGAATGTCACAGCAGCCAGGTCCACAGAGCAGAGTGGTCAGGTGGCTGTGCAGTTGTTCAGCAAAAATGCCAATTGCATTGTCTGATCTTCTGGAAGCCTTCTAAGTCTTTTATTTATTTATTTTTGGGGGGCAGGGGAATGTAGAGGGAGGAGCTGGGACACACACCGGTGGGCGGAGACATCCAATACTGCCCATAGTTCCTATGCCAAACCCCCCTCCAAAAAAAAAAAAAAAAAAAAAAAAAAAAAGCTAAAGTCCCATCAATCACAAGAAACACTCTTGTTGTAGTGTTAGGAGCATGCTGATAGGAGGAGAGAGCAGAGTGACAGGTGAACAGTTTGCTGCTTCTCCTTTCACTTTCTGGGGGGGCGGGACAAGCCCTGTCTGTGTTGCCGAAGTATAATCGGGTCTCCTGCCTGGCTAGACAGGGCTGTGCTGTGTGGCGGAGGTGTGTAAATCTCAGGACTGGATGGACAGGAATACAAATTCCTTTGTCAGTTAAAATTCCTCTATCTGTGTATTTTATCTACTCGCCAGGAGTAATGCTTAAATCCCCCTCTCTCTGTAGGGAGGCGGAGTCACCTCCTAGCTGATCGGCCTCCTGAAATACACGAGATGTGAATGAAGCGCCATATTGGTGGTGGCTGATCCACGCGTTCCCCTCATTCCCACTGTGAGACGCTATTATACACTCACAAAGACAGACTGGGGGGGGGGGGCACACCCTGAAAATGCATTCCATTATACTCTTCTACTAGGACCTTCACATTTCTTTGCTGTACTATTAATCCACATATTCAACAGCGCCTCCTAGTGGCTGGAGGTGTGTTAGTCAGCATCCCTTGCTAAAAATGTTTCAAATGTTTTTTTTTCATAATTGTTTTTTTTTTTCCATACATTTTTTTTTTTTTTTATTTTATGTACTTGTATAGCAGTGTGACTGTCCTGGAAAACCATAGATGCGGCTGCTGTTGACCCCTCTTTTTTTGAATGAGCTATTTAATAAGAACCTGCCCCTTCATAGCCACTAGATGGAGCTGACAATTATAGGAAATAATTCTATTACAAAACAATATGGTGATCTTTGGCTGCGCTTGTGTAAACGCTGAATCGTCTTGTCTTGTTCACACTAGCGGTTGGGATGGGGCGGTAAAACCCAACGGTTGAGCCACACTTTTAATGCCCTCCCCCCTAACTGTGAACAAGCCCTTCAGCGTTTACACAGGCACAGCCAAAGGTCGACATATTGTTTGTAATATAATTTATTCCTACAATCATCAGCTCCATCTAGTGGCCATAATGCAGTATTGATGTTTTGAATGAGCTGTTTTAGAAACCTACCACTTTATGGCCACTAGATGGAGCTGACACTTATAGGAGATTTTGGCTGTGCCTGTGTGAGCGCCTAAAAGGCTTGTTGGATGCAGTGCCTCCTGATTACCTGTCAAATGCTTTCTGAAGAGCGCTCTGAATGCAGATCGCTCTTCAGAGACCAAAACTCATCTGAATGACCCCTAAGGGAGCTGCACAGCCCCAAAGTGTATCTAAAGTGAAAACCTTTTTTATTTTATTTTTTTTTTAGTAGTTTTGGTTAGAGTATGGAAGGGTTGGAACCCCTGTCTTTGTGTCCCCCACTGGCCAAATTCCCCCCTATTGACCTGCTGACCATTGTGATTTAGCTTACAGTAACGGAAAATCCAACAATGTTGAGTTGTCCCCAAAACAGAGCGATCTTCTTATTGGGACTTGTGATGGACTCACCCGGGACAGAGGCTTTTGGAAGGGACTGAATGCTGGCCTCTTACCTACTGATTATGGGCCCTGGATTTTGGTGGGACGGTGTTCTTTGTGAGGTGTATGCCTGAGGACCCTTGACGTGGTGGTACTTTGGATTCAGGTCCATGTCCCCCCAAGACACACAGACTCCAGGATCCCTGGATATGCCATATTTGAAATAGTGACCGATTCATACTGTTGGGACTCAACTCCAAGTCATCAACTCCACCCGTCTGTTGTCTACTATGATGTAAATAAGTCTAGTGAGGCTTCTAAGAGTCTTTCACCCATTGTTGTTTGGGCTAATTACCCCCCACAATTGTATGAAGGTGTCCTGTGTTTATACTTATGATAATGTAGAATCTACTGTGTGAAGCTCGGTGACAACACGTCTGACCTGTAGTGAAATCCTGATTAATCACAACAATGGCCAGGTGGGCGCGGAGTCACCTCGGCTGCTTTAACTAGTTGCCGCCTGCCCACCGCCAAATGCCAGTGGGGCGGTGCGGCTCTCGGTCTGGGGCGACGCATATGACGGAGTCCCAGAATGGCCGCGCTGTGTTGCTGGGACATGGCGCACCCCCAATCTCTAAAAGGAACCACGTCCGCGGGTCTTTAACCATGTGATCGACTGTGTCCAATCACAGCCGGTCACATGTAAACTCGGAGATGCCGGTAAATGGACAGAGTGTGTGGCGAGGAGAGCCGATCAGCGGCATCTCCTCACAGGAGACCTCTACGCATGTAATTAGGGCAATGATCATCAGTGCCCTGATTACAATAGCGACACCAGTGCCACAAATCAGTGCCAGCAAACAGTGCCCACCACTGCCCATAAGTTCCACCAATCAGTGCCCATTAGTGATGCCAGTCCCTGCTATCAGTCCTGCCTATCAGTGCTGCCCATCAATGCCCATCACTGTTGTCCAATACCCATCAGTATCGTGCTCACCAGTGCTGCCTATCAGTGCCCATCAGTGCAACCTATTAGTGCCCATTAGTGATGCCAGTCCGTGCTGGCTATTAGTCCCCCTTATCAGTGCTGCCCATCAATGCCCATCACTGCTGTCCAGTGCCCATCAGTGCCACCCATCAATTCCCATCAGTACCGCCTATCAGTGCCTACTGGTGCCGCCTATCAGTGCCCATCAGTGCAACCTATTGGTGCCCATCAGTGTTACCTAACAGTGCCCATCAGTGGCACCTATCAGTGCCCATAAGTGTGGCATATTAGTGCCTCCTCATCAGTGCCACCTAATAAGTGCCCCTTAGTGCCACCTCATCAGGGCCCATAAGTGCCGCCTCATCAGGGCCCATAAGTGCCGCCTCATCAGGGCCCATAAGTGCCGCCTCATCAGGGCCCATAAGTGCCGCCTCATCAGTGCCCATAAGTTCCGCCACATCAGTGCCCACCAGTTTAGCCTATCAGTGCCCATCAGTGCCCATAAGTGTGACATATTAGTGCCTCCTTATCAGTGCCGCCTCATCCGTGCCCATAAGTGCCACCTCAATGCCCACCAGTTCAGTCTATCAGTGCCCAAAAGTGCCACCTCATCACTGCCCACCAGTTCAGCCTATCAGTGCTCATCAGCGCACATCAGTGAAGGAGAAGATGTACTTCATTACAAAATTTACTGACAGAAACTAAGTAAAAAAAAAATGTTTCACATTTTTTGGTCTTTTTTTTTTTTGTAAAATAAAAAACCCAGCAGTGATTAAATACCACCAAAAGAAAGCTCTATTTGTGTGAAGAAAATGATAAAAAATGTGTTTGGGTAAAGTGTAGCATGACTGCGCAATTGTCATTTTAAAGTGCGACAGCGCTCAAAGCTGAAAAATGGCCTGGGCAGGAAGGGGGTGTAAGTGCCCGGTATTGAGGTGGTTAATTAGCTCATGTTCATTAGGTTTCTGGTTAAAGTTTGTATTGTCATCCTGGTGTATATATGTGTGTGTGATCTCAAATAAAGCAGGTTAGTCCTCCAAGACTGGTGTTGTCTGGTTCTTGGGGGGATTACTATAGCCAGATCCATTGGTCTCGTGTTCCAGAACTTAGGAAGCGATATACTGACGGAAGCACTCAAGTGGAGTGTGGAACGTCCTGTCACAGGACTTTTATTCTGGGGACAACCCATTCCCTTCACTTTGGAGAAATAAACTCTGACTTCCTGTTGTGTCTCCAGGACAGGAAGTGGAGGGAAATCTCCCCAATGGGACACAGATGGCAAAAAAAAAATGGCGGGTTCTATCTATTCCCCACACCAGCAATACAAACAAAGGTTTGGGCTTTAGATATGCTGAGTACTCAGAATGTTTCCTCCTCAAAGTGTATTATTTACTTCCATGTGTAGAGAGTTTCCTGTGTTCCTATAAATCCCATTGAAGGCTGAGAACACGTTCCCTTTTGATCAGCGGCAGGAAACCCCATCAGACAATGGAGGAAATGTGAAAGTGAGGGTGTCGGGAGCGATGGTGACTCAGCGGGACTATTATTATGACATGTTGTTGTCTTTGTACACTTTCACTTTTATCATTCGATAATAAGAGGTTATAGAGAACGAGTCAGAGCAAAACAAGAAGTTCTGCCGAGGAGCCGGGACCATAGAGGGACATCAGCCAGGAAGCTCTCTGTGTGCCTCTCTGAAACTAGTTTCACTTTGTTACTACCGTAGGAACATGACTTCTGGGCTAAGCTCCAGACATTGGCCTTCTGTGTATGGGGGAGCAAATGACCTTACATGATGCAGTGCAGAGTGGGAAAGTCGAGGTGACCTCACATGACACAGTGTATCATCCCCTCCATTCAGTAAATCCACAAGTGATTGGGGGGGGGGGGGGGGGCGTGACCTCACATGATTTAGTGCATCACTACTCCATCCAGAACACCATCTTAGAATGTGGCGGGGGGGGGGGGGGGTGACCTCACATGGTGCAGTGCATCAAACTCTCCATCCAGCACACCATCTCGGGATGGGGGATGACCTTACATAAGGCAGTGCATCAACCCCTCCATCCTTGACTGGGGTGGTGGTGGTGTGGCCTCACATAATAAAGTGCATCATTCCTTACATCTAGCACACCATTGCAGGATGGGGGGTGACCTCACAGGATGAAGTGCGTCAACCCTTCCAGTCAGCAAACTATCGTGGGATGAGGGGTGATCTCCCATAATAAAGTGCATCATCCCTCCACCCAGCACACTATTGCGGGATGGGGGGTGACCTCACATGATGCAGTGCATACAGCCCTCCATCCTGGGATGGGGGTGGGTGACCTCACATAATAAAGTGCATCATCCCTTCCATCTAGCACACTATCCTGGGATGGGGGGGTGACCTCACATAATAAAGTGCATTGTCCTCTCCATTCAGCACACTATTACAGGATGGGAGTGACCTCACATAATGTAATGCATCATCCCGTCCATTCAGCACACCATCGCAGGATGGAGGGGGGGTTAACTTACATAATGAAGTGCATTATCCCTTCCATCCAGCACACTCTGATGCCCCATGGGGACACCATCAGAGTATTGATAGACCTAACTGCGAGTACTAAAGAGAGACCTGCTCAAGCTTCCAGCACCAATAATGTTCTACTTTGCCCTGGCAAAGACAAGATCTCCTGAAAGAGTGACCGGACCTCTTTAATACCTTCGTCTGGTTCGCCTGACGCCTCCATCGGCTACTTGAAACCCCCTAAAATTCCTAACAAGTTTTGACTCTCACGAAGACGAAACTTGCTCAGGGCTAAAGATAAGAATAATTTGGTTCCTTCAGTTTAGAGAGAGGGACGCCTTAGAGGCGACTTCATTAAAATCTCTAAATATATCCAAGGCCAGTATAAAGATTTGGCAAATGGACCTTCTATCCCAAGGACTGTTAGAATAATAAGGGGACATGGGTTACACATGGAAGAAAGAGTACTTACTATTAGTTGGTCACATTCAGCTAGACTTACTTTGTTGAAGATATTTTTCTGCTCATCCATGTAGATTCTTCATCTGAGGAAACTACATTCAAATGGTCTCAGATTGTTTCAGAAGTCTGAGTCTAATGGTACACAAAAGACTATATAGAGCCGCCTTTCTCAACCAGGGTTCAGTAGAACAAGAGGGTTTCTCCAGATATTGGTAGGGGTTCCTTGAACTGTGAGCAACTTCACCAAGTACCAATGTATGGGCCATTCTCATGGACCACAATATAAGGGGCATTCTTTCCATGGACCACCAATGTAAGGGGCGGAACCACAAGGGCAGCCTGTATTCGATATGTATTCAGACCATATACAGCTTTCATGCCCATATAAAGGCGCCCCGTGTGGCTCTATTTAATACTACACTATGTAATACTATTTAATACTACACATTTCTGGTCCTCTTGTACCTCCTGTGGTAACATGAAATCCTGATATCTGACATCATTGTGAGACTTTTCTATCTCTTTAATTGACTAATGATAAATCATAGGTTTTCAGAATATTGGCTATTGGTTATCTTCTCCCCTGAAGAAGCCCCAATAGGGTGAAACATACCGCTGTGAAAATAAGGACAACAAGAACATGTTAACAGCTTGTATGATTTTAATATGGAATTTTTTTTTAACATTGTACTCTAATAAATTGTGTTTTTTTTTTTTTTTTTAATGACTGTAGCATATCATTGTCTATCCTAAGCACCTTTTATAGTCCCAAATAGCTCCTTTCAAGTTTCCTTACCAAGGAATGTGGTGCTGAAAATATGTAGACACTCACCCTCACTAATAATTAGGTTCCAAAAAAGTTGAGCCAACTTGACCATGAGAGGCAGTAGGTCATAAAGGAATTTTTGCTCTCTTGTGAAGCAGGATCGGCATTAGTTCCAGTGGCTACTGTCAACTTGAGCTTGCACTTGATGGCCATTTGTCTTTTTACCTTTTGAGAACCATACATGATCCACCATGTCCAAGTAATATTAAGTTTAGTGTGGGGTTACTCTTCAGGGCTATATCACCTTTCCTGTAAACCCTTCACTGCCTTGCTTGCTGGAGCCAAGTCAAGAAAGCATTGTGTAAACTCTAAATTGGAGCTACACAGGACCAAAGACTCTCCACAGTGCAGTTGGACTCTTCCCCACCAACTTCCTCCTTGCTCTTTCTAGCGAACTTCCTCTCGGCCTGATCCCTGGGTATGCATATAGGCCCCAAAGCTAAGCCTAGCTGGGACCTCAGTGTCTTCTTCAAAACTCTCTTAAGGAACCTGCACCAGGGATAGAGCCCCTGCAGGATTGGACCCAGGGACACTGTACTCTGACTGCCCAGGTCTCAGACTATTTATGAGCTCCCCCCTCCACCCTCTGGGCACACCTCCCCAGGGATTGGCTGTAGTGCCGTAAATATTCAGGCTGCCTGTTCTGCTCTTTCTCCCAGTATACTTCTAGCAGCCTCCAGAAGAAGGGGGGGGGGGGGTAGCAGAACAGCAGCACTAGACAATCAACACCTGCTTCACTTGATTTGATCCCTGGACAATTGATGTGCAAATAGACCCCCAGCTACACCTGGCTGGGGCCTTGGTGTCCTCTTCCAAACTCTCATATGGATCCTGCACCTGGGGGCAAAACCCCTGCAGGACTGGACCCAGGAGCACTGCACCCTGATTGCCCAGGCCTCCGACTATTAATGGGCTCTCCGTCCACCTTCTGGGCAAACCTCCCCGGGGATTGACTGGAGTTCCATAAACTATCCAGGCTACCCATTCTGTTCTCTCTCCCATTATACTTCTAGAACACCCCAGAACACAGGGGGGGGGGGGGAGTAGCAGAGCAGCAGCCCTAAGCAATTCACCCCTGCTCCACTTGACTTGATGCCTGGGCAGTGGATCTGTGAATAGACACCCCCCCCCCCCCCAGCTAAGCCTAGCTGGGACCTCTGTGTCTTCCTCAAAGCTCTCTCAAGGATCCTGCACCAGGGGGTAGATCCCCTGCACAGGGGTCTCCTCCTGCAGGATTGGACCCAGGAACAGTGACTGCTCAGGCCTCAGACTATTTATGGGCTCTTTATCCACCTTCTGGGCACACCTCCCCAGGGATTGGCTGGAGCGCCATAAATATTCAGACTGCCTGTTTGTTCTGTTTACCCTCCCACTATACTTCTAGAAGCCTCCAGAGGTTAGCAGGAAGTAGCAGAAGAGCAGTTCTAAGCACTCAACCCATACTGTACTAGACCTGATCCCTGGGCAATGGATCTGCGACTAGACTCGCCCCAGCTAAGCCTTGCTGGGACCTCTGTGTCTTCTTCAAAACTCCTAAGGATCCTGCACCAAGTGGCAGAGCCCTTGCACAGGGGTCTCCTCCTGCATGACTGGACCCCAAAACACTGACCTCCTAGGCATCAGACCATTTTATGGGCTCCCCCTCCGCCTTCTGGGGAAACCTCCCCAGGGATTGGCTGGAGTGCCATAAATATTCACTCTACCTGTTCTGCCCTCCCTCCCACCATACTTCTAGAAGCCTCCAGGGCAGCCTCAGCAGGGCAGGTTAGAAATGGCGGGTGGGCTACCAAGTGAAGCTGGTGCTCTGACCCGTAAATGGGAACAGGGAGGCTGAGGGACTGCAGTAGAATGCAGAGCTCCCTCTAGTGACGTATAGACAAATCTCTATATTTGCAGTAACAAAAAATATATAAAGGGCATGCTCGGGGAAAAAAAAGGTGTCACGTCAAAAAGGCGTCGTTCACTCGGGGCATACTACAGCGGTCACCCATGTTTACCTGCCCAGCTGTCCTGTGCGTCCCCGTGCAGGCAGCCCCATCCAATTGGGATGCAGCAGCTGCTCCCATTTTGACATCCATGTCTCATCTTTGCTGAGAGTGTAGGCTGCCATTGCTGATCTCTTTTAAAAATGCTACCTGACTGGCTGTCATACCTATACATTGAGTTCAGTACTTGGAGTCGCCGGCCAGAAATAGTTCTACACATGAGGAGTTAAGTCTTCACTTGCAGCACAATTGTTTGGGGGGGGGGGGGTTAGTGGTTTGCAGAGCTTAAAATATCTTGAAGCTGCTTGGCTGTGACTTGTTTGGTTCAGACTTTTGCTTTCTTTTTATAGGACGGAAGCCAAACACATTCTTCTTCATTATTGGATTAGAACAGCTGTGCCTCCTGCATTGATCCCTGAACGCGTTTCGTCCTGACTGTGCACATCAATCTGCTTTGTATCGCTGAATACAGATGGATTATATTATATGGTGCCGGGGAACCTTAAATGACTTCAGTCCATCCTAAAGGGATATTTGAGTTGTAGGCGGAGTCAACCTCTGGTTTCTTATTGGATAGTCTCCCTCTGCTAATCCCCATCTTTGCTCCAGCTTCTCCAGTTGCGGTTGAACTCTGAGGCTTCTTTCACATGCTGCCTATTGAACGCCTGTTTTTTTTTTTTCACTAATTTTTTTAAGGTCCCATTTACATCTGCGTGTAGTGGGAACTCGCGTTTACGCTTGCGTTTTTTGCGCGTTTTTCACTGCGAATGGGCTGCTCTATGTTCAACAAACAGCCCAAGGAGGCTCCTGTACTTTTTTTGGAGCATAGCGCGGCACTTTTTTTACTGCACTTTTTCTGGTGTGTTTGCAGCGTGACAAAACACACGGCAAACACGTTCCCACTCTCCGCGCTTGGGGGGGCCATTAACATTTAATGGCAATGCAAGCGTGCCAAGCGTTTGTATCATGTTGGCAAAGTGCGCTCTTTCTGTGCGAGCGGAAACGCGGAGAAGGGAACGGGGCCTAATTGTTAAAGGCCAATTTTTGCAGTGAGGAACGCGTTTCTTTTGCGTGATTTTTGCACGTTAATGCGCATTGGTCAGCCCTTTCACACGAATGGGTTGCCCTTCGTGTGACAAACGCTCCAAGGAAGTGCCTGTACTTTTTTTTTTTGTGTTTGCAGCACGTTTGTGGTGCGACGAAACATGCGGCAAACGCGCTCCCGATACCCATGTTTGGGAAGCCATTAACATTTAATGGTAGCGCAAGTGTGATCATATTTGCAACAAATTTCTGAAATGCGTCGTAAAGTGTGCATTTTTTGCGCGGTTTGCCGCATGAACGTAAACGCAGAGATCTGAATGGGGCGTAATTGTTAAACGGCAATTTTGCTACGTGGGATGCTTTTTTTTTTTTTTTTGCTCAATCTTCACACGTTAACACGCGGCCACGCCTTGGTCAGCCCTTTCACTTGAATGGGCTGTCCTACGCACAACAAACGCCCCAAGGAAACGCCCAAGGAAGCTCCTGTACTTTTTTGCGCTTTTTGTGTGTTTGCAGCAAGTTTTGTTGTGCGACGAAACATGCGGCAAATGCACGTTTGGGGAGCCATTAACATTTAAAGGTAGCGCAAGGGTGATGCGCATTTGCAACACGTTTCTGAAATGCGCCTTAAAGTGTGCATTATTTTGCGCGGTTTGCCGCGCTAACGGAAATGCAGAGATCTGAATGGGGCGTAACTTTTTTTTTTTCTTTGGCGCTTCTGTGCTTTTTATTTTTATTTATTTATTTTTTTGCGCTATTTGGTTCCTTTGCAGCGCGACAAAACATGCAATTGCTGCCAGTAAACATTTATTGGCAGTACAAGCGCGTTTGCAGTGTGTTTCCGAAATTGATCGGAAACAGGACCTAATTTTAAATGGCAGTTGGAGGGGGGGGGGCGACTGCGCCTGAGTTGAATATGCCGTGCCGGCGTAGCAAAGCATCGCTGCTGCGGCACGTGTGCAGCCTTGTCCGGCTGTAGTGTTACCATTTGGGTGGGCAGCTGGGGCTGGGGGGGGTTGTAAAACCGCAGTTCAACCACCTAATTTTACTGCCCCCCCCCCCCCCCCGGCCATCCATGCGACAGAGCCCTGGAGGCCCCATTCACACCTATGTATATCGGAATCACAGACATGTTAGCTCGATCCTGCCGCGATCCCTGAATTGTGGCGCAGCACGCTTGCGCAGCCATTAAAGCCCTGTTCTTCCCTACACGACGTTGCGGCGTCATGTGTTTTTTTTAGCTCATTTTTTTTTTCCTCGCATTTTTGTAGCAGCACTCAGCCGAGCACATTTTGCAATTAGCATTTTATGCCTGTTTTTTGCGGGACTGCTACCCGCGTTTGGGGGTGCCATTAAGAAATAATGATTTTTTTTTTAAAAATATTTATTATGATAATATTTTGTTTATTTTAGTTATTTTTATTATCATAATAAATACATAATATTAAAATAAATAATAAAAAACAAATAATAAAAAGAAATAACTAAAATAAATAAAATAACGCGGTGCGATTTTGCCCTCTGACGCCAAACGCCCCTGGCTTGGTGGGCAAATTTGCTACAGGAGCTTTTTTGGTGCATTTTTTTTCCTAATGAATAGTGCCATTCCAAAAAAAAAAAAAAAACGTATGTGTGAAAGGCACGACGCGGCAGATGTGAACGAGGTCTCGAAGATTAGGGAGTCTCGGCTTCCTGAACTGTGCCTGATTTCTGATGCACGTGTCTAGGCGGCGCCACCGGCTGAACTGAATGGGTCGGGCCACAACCGCCTACGACGTACACAATTGCGGTGCAATGGCATGGGCTTTTAGGGGTTAAAACGGGTGGTGAGGAGGCAAAAAAAATGCCTCCTCCCTGCCCTGCGCTTCAGAGGGCACCACAAGTGGAAACGCCACACCACAAGTGTACAAGTCGAAACGCGTCACTCCTCTGAAGAGCGACCCTCATTCAGATTGCTTTACAGAGGAAATTGACAGACAACAAGGAGATGATTTGACGCCACCTGATTTACCCTAATTTTTCCTGAACAAACACACCCCAATCCTGTGCATTACACGTGGTCATGGGGTGTTTTTGGCGTTTCCCTTTCGGTAAGTATAGAGACGTTTTTGACTTGAGTAGAGCTTAAACATCTCCTTGGTAGAGCCGCCAGCTCACACATTGTTGTTCCTGATTGCCTTGAGCTGCTTGTAGAACGTCTCCGCCGAGCTGCGAGCTGCGGCAAGCACAATGCATGCAATCAGCAAACAATGCTGCCTGTGTGCTGCCGGGAGCCATTGATTTCTCTACGTGTGACTGATAGGACTACGGAGGTTTGAAACGGATCCCGCTATTTTATTCCGCGTATTCTGAGCCGCCCGCCAAAAATATATTTTCATCTTTTCCATGTGCAGCGCACAGCTGGGCCGTTACAGAACGAGCCCCAGGGCTCCGGAGGAAGGATACAGAGCGGGAGGTCCCAAGAGCTTACTATCTATATTGCATCGCAGTTTGTATCGGGCTGCTTAGTTCGCCTCTGCTCTGTTTAAACATTCTATAAAAAATAAAAACAAATAATAAAAATAAATAAAAATAATTATCATAATGAATTAATAATATTACATTTTTTTTATAAACAACAAATAATACAAATTAATAACTAAAATAAATTTTTAAATATTATCATAAAAAAATATTAAAAAAATAAATAAAAAAAACATTTTTACTTATTTTATTTATTATTAATTGTATTTTCATATTTTTTATATTATTTATTTATTATGATTTTATTATTTATTTGTATTGTTTTTTATTTTTTTTAATATTTATTTACTATGATAATAAAAAATATTATCATAATAAATAATAAACAAATAATAAAAATAAACTAAAATAAGTAAAATAATATTTGTATTTTCATTTTTTAAATATTATTTATTATGATGTTTTTTCATTTATTTTTATAATCATAATAAATAATATTAAAAATAAACAAAAATGAAAATACAAATAATAATTTTTTATTTTACTTATTTATTTTTATTTGTATTTTCATATTATTTATTTATTATGATAATATTTTATTTATTTTAGTTATTTTTTTATTTAATACTATTTATTATGATAACATTTTAGTTATTTATTTTTATTTTTATTTATTTGTTTAATACTGTTTATTATGATAATATTTTAGTTATTTTAGTTATTTTTATTACCATAATAATATTAAAAAAAAATAAAAAACAAATAATAAAAATAACTAAAATAAATAAAATATTACCATAATGAATAAATAATATTAAAAAAATAAATATGAAAATACAAATAATAAAAATAAATAACTAAAAAAAGATTATCATAATAAAGAAATAAATAATATATAAAAATACTACTACTAATAATAATAAAATAACATTTTTTGCCATCAAAGTGATCTCTAAATCCTCCCTCTGGTCTTCCCGTTCAGTCTTGCACAGTTGTACCGGCTCCTCTCCTCGACTGAAACGGCTTACTCTGATTTCACTGCACACTGTGAGCTTCTCGCCATGTGCATTAGAAGCTGCAGCAATCCTCCATTTCCTGGCTGGAAGACATCCATCATCATCTAGCCCTTTCCTCCCCAGCCTGACTGTCCCTGGCCTGACCCTTTCATTCATTTGGATTTTAGTTCTTCCAATCATGGAAGCTCATCATCACATGTGGGCATGGCCTATGCAAATTCAGCCTGCCTGGGAACGCCCACTCCTCCCAGACCATCCATCAAGGTATTTCGATATTTACATAACTCCTCCCACTTCTTGCATCATTTATTGGATTTCAGTTCTTCCAATCATGGAAGCTCAGCATCCTAACCTGCCTAGGAACGCCCACTCCTCTAGACCTGACCCCCTCACCCATCAATGATTTCTGATATTTGCATAGCTCCTCCCACTGCTTGCATCAGGGCTCTTGAGGCAGAGTAATCGAGTCGAGTAGATGGATACCAAACATGTCAAGCCTTATTATTAGTCCTGAGGCAGGGGGGCTATGTACAGCACCCTGCCGGCCCCTCCCACCAGCCAAGATCTTCCTGTGTTGTATAGAGAAACACAGAGTCTCTATGATGACATCACTGGGTCTAAAATATTAGAAATGGAAAGGTTTTATGTAAAAATGTCGTTCGCCTGTTGAGGGGGGGAGGCAAAATTTAAGTAAAGTAAACTTAAGCTTTAAATTGTCACTATCGCGATCGCACTGGAGTCATTCTAATGGCGCAACTTGTCTTCTGCAGACACAATCATTTTTTCTTTAATATTGCCAATCGGGCAGTCTAGTTGATTGATAGGGCCCCTCATCTTTTGATTAAGGGCCCTTTGCATGTTGCTAGCAGAGTGCCCGAGCGATCACGGACAGCGTTAGGAGCCAGAGGGATTGGCCGCCGATCATGTGAACACATTGACACACAGCGTTCACCTGATCGGGGAAGTCCACTCCACCTCCTGACATTAACACCCAGTTATAGGCGAGGGGTTAAGGGTTAAAGTCCAGCCAATCAAAACACATCTTGCTTCTATATAGTAACACATGACACACATGACATGTAATGCTCTCAGGACCCTATGGTGGCGCTCTCAGGACCCTATGGTTGTGCTCTCAGGACCCTATGGTGGTGCTCTCAGGACCCTATGGTTGCGCTCTTAGGACCCTATGGTTACGCTCTTAGGACCCTATGGTGGCGCTCTCAGGACGCTATGGTGGCGCTCTCAGGACGCTATGGTGGCGCTCTCAGGACGCTATGGTGGCGCTCTCAGGACGCTATGGTGGCCCACTCAGGACGCTATGGTGGCCCACTCAGGACGCTATGGTGGCCCTCTCAGGACCCTATGGTTGTGCACTCAGGACCCTATGGTGGCGCTCTCAGGATGCTATGGTGGCGCTCTCAGCAAACTATGGTGGCGCTCTCAGGACCCTATGGTGGCCCACTCAGGACGCTATGGTGGCGCTCTCAGGACCGTATGGTGGTGCTCTGAGGACCCTATGGTCATGCACTCAGGACCCTATGGATGCGCTTCCAGCATGCACTGTAGCTTTCTGCCTGCATCTGTGAGGCGTCGCGGTGTATTTTTACACGGAGTCTCTGTACAAGGTGGCAGGTTTGGGACGGTTCCAACTTTACAAGCCATACAAAGAGGAGTCAAGTGTCTGTGGATGAGGACGAGATGGTCTCTTCGCTGATAAGAGGACGGGAGGGAGGGGCGGTGGTCTCGGCGGAGAAGAAAGAGGCCATTCACTGGGGTAATGACTTCTCACAATGGTGCAATGTTCTGTGCGTCTTTGCCCTACATTCTGAGAAAAACATCACTACAATGGGAAACTCTAAACCTGCTTAGAAGATTGGGATCCCTTGTGTTCACATTGTACATTGCGTTCACATTGCACCTAGTTTTGCAGTTTTAAATGGCACCAACGCGCTTTACATTCTTTTTTTATAATTGCATCTTTTGGGGGTATTTTTTCTTTTTTTTTTTTTCTTTCGCTTAATTTAAAAAGCAACCTAATGATCACTTTTAGGCCTCATGGATGCGGGCGCATGTATATTCAGTGTGGCCCAATGCAAGAGCGAGGCAATTTTCTTGCATTTTTGCGTGGCATGTTCAGATATTCTAGAACCAGGGCTTGTTTTCAGCGGGAACGTGGGGGAATACAGTTCTGGCACTGAATATGTGATTGGATGTGCCAGAGGGTCTATTGATGCTGGCTTCTAGAGGATCTATAGTCGCTGTGGAGATCTATTGATGCTGTTTGGGGGGGGTATAACATTGATGGGGATCTATTGTTTCTGGGGAGGGATCTTTTGTTGCTGGGGAGGGTCTATTGTTGCTGCTGAGATCTATTGTTGCAGGAAGGGATCTATTCTTGCTGGTGGTGGGGGATCTATTGTTGCAGGGAGGGATAAGTTGTTGCTGGGGGGGTCTAATGTTGCTGCTGAGATCTATTGTTGCAGGGAGTGATCTATTGTTGCTGGGGATGGTCTATTGTTGCTGCTGAGATCTATTGCTATAGGGATGGATCAGTTGTTGCTTGTGGTGGGTAGAATCTATTGTTGCAAGGAGGGATCAATTGTTGCTGGGGGGAGGGGTCTATTGTTGCTGCTGAGATCTATTGTTGTAGGGAGGGATCTTTTGTTGCTGGGGAGGGTCTATTGTTGCTGCTGAGATCTATTGTTGCAGGAAGGGATCTATTCTTGCTGGTGGTGGGGGATCTATTGTTGCAGGGAGGGATCAATTGTTGCTGGGGGGAGGGGTCTATTGTTGCTGCTGAGATCTATTGTTGCAGGGAGGGATCAGTTGTTGCTAGGGGGGGGGGGTTAATGTTGCTGCTTGAAATCTATTGTTGCAGGGAGGGATCTATTGTTGCTGGGGAGGATCTATTGTTGCTGGCTGCAGGAGATCTATTTTACTGCTTTTACTTGTTTTCATTAACACTTTCCATACACAATACCTAGCACCACAAAATGATACTTGGTCCTGTATTCTCTAAAAAGGGTGGTATTAGGAGGTGGATAGGGGGAGAAACCAAGGGACGGTGCTCAGAGGTGGGTAGGGGGAATATCCAAGGGACGGTGCTCAGAGGTGGGTAGGGGGAAGAGCCAAGGGACGGTGCTCAGAGGTGGGTAGGGGGGCGGAACCAAGGGACGCTGCTCAGAGGTGGGTAGGGGGCGGAACCAAGGGACGGTGCTCAGAGGTGGGTAGGGGGAGGATCGAAGGGACGGTGCTCAGAGGTGGGTAGGGGGAGGATCCAAGGGACGGTGCTCAGAGGTGGGTAGGGGGAGGATCCAAGGGACGGTGCTCAGAGGTGGGTAGGGGGAAGATCCAAGGGATGGTGCTCAGAGGTGGATAGGGGGAGGAACCAAGGGACGGTGCTCAGAGATGGATAGGGGGAGGAACCAAGGGACGGTGCTCAGAGGTGGGTAGGGGGCGGAACCAAGGGACGGTGCTCAGAGGTGGATGGGGGGGATCCAAGGAACGGTGCTCAGAAGTGGGTAGGGGGCGGAACCAAGGGACGGTGCTCAGAGGTGGATAGGGGGGATCCAAGGAACGTTGCTCAGAGGTGGGTAGGGGGCGGAACCAAGGGACGGTGCTCAGAGGTGGATAGGGGGGGATCCAAGGAACGTTGCTCAGAGGTGGGTAGGGGGCGGAACCAAGGGACGGTGCTCAGAGTTGGGTAGGCGGAAGATCCAAGGGACGGTGCTCAGAGGTGGGTAGGGGGAGGAACCAAGAGGGTGACTCGAAAGGAGGAGTCTGCATCTATTTGTCTCTGGCTAAAACGCATTGCAGTGCATAGAGTTGCATATTATTATTATTATTCAGTATTTATATAGCTCCAACACTTGACAATATAAAGGGAGACAGTACAGTTACAATACAATTCAAGGGGGTTAGGTGGGCCCTGTCCATAAGAGCTTACAATCTAATAGATGTTTAAAGTGTTACTAAACCCACAACAGTAAAATCAGTCTGTATATGCAGTAAAGCATGCTTGTTATACTTACTGTGGAACCTCAGGGGTTAATCCTCCACAATGTGTACAAAGGCTGTTTGATCTTGTCTTCTCTGATCCTCCAATTCTTCCACTGTCCCCAATCCATCTCCTTATGGAACAAAGGCTAGGAGACAAGCTGCACATGCTCAGTTTGTATGCACTGTGATGGACTGTAGTAGCATTTGTTATATACAGTATTGCGGCGCTGTGTTCTTGCAGTACAGACGACTTTGTGTCTGCTGCTGAAATAAAAAAAAAGTGATTGGCTGGAGGGCTTTTCAACCATTTAGGAGAATCCTTACATTTTTTTATCAAAGAATACAAGGCTTCCTCTGATTGATCGAGGTGGAAAAAACGTGACATCATCTGCATGCCTTTCTTCCACCAATCAGAGGAAATCTTGTTAAGCCTAGTGAATGGGGGAGAATACTGCATCATGGCCACTAGATGGCGCTGACTATCATAGGAAATCTGTATGCTCCTCATCACCATCTAGTGCTGTAATGCAGAATTTTCACATTCAACTCAGCTCAGAATGAATGCGTATGTGGGTTTGATGGTCAAAAAGTTACGCAATTATTTTATTTTTTTTATAAAAACAACAGTGACAGAGGGCTGCTGGTTGAGCGCCAGAGTTCTATTAGCTAAATTTAAAAAATCATTACCATTAATAAAATGCCAAAAAGGGAAGAGAAAACAAAACTTCAAGGCAAATATTACAATAACTGTAATACACCCTGCGTGGTGTGAATGAAGAGGCGACTTCCTTTCATTTTACAGAGATTTCTTCTCACTTCCTCCTCTGTCTCCAGAACAGGAAGTGAAAATATCCATAATAGGTCACAGACTCTAAGTAATAAACTGACAGAATTTAACCATTTTCTTACCTGTCCAAAACAAAGAAAAACTGAGATAAAAAAAATATATATATATATATATACTTTAAATGAAATCTGCCCCTTACCATTGCAAACATCCAAAGATGATAAGAGACTGCAGACATACTACAGGAGATGGTCAGAGACTGCAGACATGATAAAGGAGATAAGAGACTGCAGACATACTACAGGAGATGGTCAGAGACTGCAGATATATTACAGGAGACAGTCAGAGACTGCAGACATGGTAAAGGAGATGGTCAGAGACTGCAGACATACTACAGGAGATGGTCAGAGACTGCAGACATGGTACAGGAGATGGTCAGAGACTGCAGACATATTACAGGAGATGGTCAGAGACTGCAGACATACTACAGGAGATGGTCAGAGACTGCAGACATACTACAGGAGATGGTCAGAGACTGCAGACATACTACAGGAGATGGTCAGAGACTGCAGACATACTACAGGAGATGGTCAGAGACTGCAGACATACTACAGGAGATGGTCAGAGACTGCAGACATACTACAGGAGACGCTCAGAGACTGCAGACATACTACAGGAGATGGTCAGAGACTGCAGACATACTACAGGAGACGCTCAGAGACTGCAGACATACTACAGGAGACGCTCAGAGACTGCAGACATATTACAGGAGATGGTCAGAGACTGCAGACATACCACAGGAGATGGTCAGAGACTGCAGACATACCACAGGAGACGGTCAGAGACTGCAGACATATTACAGGAGACGGTCAGAGACTGCAGACATACCACAGGAGATGGTCAGAGACTGCAGACATGATACAGGAGATGGTCAGGGACTGCAGACTTAATACAGGAGAAGGTCAGAGAGTGTAAAAATGTTACAAGAGACTGCTAGAGATTACAGCTATTCTGAACCCTTTACAAATCAATGCTTCCACATTTGTGTTTCCTCCAGCCCCCTGTAAAAAGACTCAGTGGGGTCGATTATAAAAGATCAAAGTAAAAAATAAAACACAAAAAGATGAAAGAGATGGCTGGCTCTGACAAAACGAGGACAGTATGAAAGAAATGAGCTACTAGAAGCCGGTCTAAATATATTTTCCATTCGATAGCCAGAGACTACTGCCAGCAGAGTCCCCGAAGGCTGCATCATAAGGAGTGTCTTCAATTTTTAGGCAATAGCCTAAAAATTGAAGGCAGCGTTTAATATATAAATTTGCACAAATTTTTTTAGTTATAATAATGAGTGTATTTATAGGACATGTGCAGCAGGATAAGTGAGACTACCTGCCTACACCACTGCTGTGATGGGAGACGAGAAATGACACCATAGCCTGGGAAAGAGGAACTGTAGCCGGAACAGATAACCACTGAAAACCAGAAGATAGTAAAAGACCCGCGGGTGACTTGGCAAGCGTTTTTTTACGCACGTGTCCACAGAATGCGCACTTCTCGCTTGTGGCGCCGTTCATTGTTAATGGCATCCCAAACGTGCGTTTTTCTGTGTCAAAACGCGTGAAGGGCAACACCCAAAAGAAGCGTAGGAGCTTCTTTGGCGCGTTTTGTCATGTGTAGGGCATCCCATTTCAAATAAAAGGGTTGTCCTATGTGTGCAGTGTGAAAAACGCGTGAAAACACACATCCATAGATTTTATCCGACCTGAGCAAACACTTAGCATCAGCCACCTCCATCCCGAAAAATCAGATATAGAGAAAGAATTGGGTTGGGATTATAACGGTGCCAATAGATAATAATAGAAACCATAAGTACTTAAAAAGTAAAATGTATTATAAACAGTTAGAAGAAAAGAGGTTTAAGCTTAAACTATGTAGAGGGTTCTTTACTGTAAGAGTGGCAAGGATGTGGAATTCCCTTCCACAGGCGGTGGTCTCAGCAGGGGGCATCGATAGATTCAAGAAACTATTAGATAAGCACCTGAACGACCACAACATACAGGGATATACAATGTAATACTGACATATCACACACATAGGTTGGACTTGATGGACTTTTTTCGACCTCACCTACTATGTAACTATGATTAAAAACCAATCAGATCAAATCATTGTGTTTCATGGTACATCTCCATTAGGTGGTCATACAAATGGGTTTCTGGTTATAAAGAGATTACATGTTCGTAATATATCCTGACATGTTTCGCCTAGTAAGCTTCATCAGGGGGTGACGAACCAACCATAAGACATGAAAGACACCAGAAAGCCCCCAGAGGGTCACCACCGAGACCAGGACCAACAATGAGAAGGGGCACCTTGCGGCCACAGAGAGACACCCAACGACCAGGTTAAAGAGAGGTGTTTAGAGTAAACACAGGGGGGCGCCTGCAGATAAAGCAATCTTATCTCCAAATGGATGGATTGATTGGTGCTTATAAAACACAAAGATCCTGCTTGCAGGTCGCCCTCAGTCTCTGTGAAAACGCACGTTCACGTGGCGCTAGGTTTGAACCTAGCCTTACGCAACATTTTTTTGTTTTAACCAATGGTGACAATTTTATGGTGATGTTTCTGATTGTCTTCTCCATGTCAATAGCTCCTTTTATTGCAGCCAGGTAATTTTTGGTTATTATGTTCTTCTTCTACAGAACTTTCCATTGCCGATCTCGGAGCGGTCAACACCCATTGTGCCAAAGACGACCAGAAAGAGGTAAGCAATGTTCCTGCTCACCTATCTAATCCCCGTAGTCCCCCTACACCGCCCACTCCTTGCTCCAGGCGAAGCTCTTTTGAAGTGCTTATTAGTCGAAATCCTTCAAACACAAGACGTCTCTAGATGAGAATCGGTGAAAGGACGGTAGACCCTCCCGAAGATGGGCAAGGTTTTTCGGCACCAACGTGAAGCACCTTTCCGTAGACGCCTTGACCTTAAATTGGCGCACGCTTAAAGCATCTCTTAGTTCTTGGACATCACCTCCTCCCAGGCCACCAGGGCGTCCTCTATTATTTATTTTACAATTGTCCAACTGATTCCAGAACAATCCTTATTTACCCTACGGGAAGGTCCGGTCATTATTAAAGCTACCATGGAAAGCATTAAAGCTGAATTCCGGGAACCAAAATAACTTCCATGAAGCCCTTTACCGGGCCAGAGAGGTTTAACCACTTCAGCTCCAGAAGGTTTTACCCCCTTTTTTGACCAGGCCAGTTATTGCTATTCGGCGCTGCGCTACTTTAACTGGAAATTGCGCGGTCATGCAACGCTGTACGCAAACAAAATGTATATCAATTTTTTCACACAAATAGAGCTTTCTTTTGGTGGTATTTAATCACCGCTGCGTTTTTTATGTTTTGCTATATAAACGAAAAAAGACTGAAAATTTTTATTTCTAAAAACGATATTTTTTACTTTCTGCTATAAAACATATCCAATAAAATAATGTAAAAAAATTGAATTTCTTCATAGAGAAGCACTTGTACTTCGCACCCTATTGTGTTTTTATCTGTCTGTCAATAAATCATTAACACAATTGATCAATCTCTTTGTCAGATCTCTGTTGGCGGTGACACCGGATCCTCGGAGCGGAGAGATGGCGCGCTGATATTCACCGAGCTGTCGGAGGTGTAAGTAGCCGGCCCTGAGCCAGGCATGCTGTGATTTCTGTTCTTTAAAGTCCATATTGTCTTGTCTGCTTTCTGTAGGTGGAAGCGTCTTCTTCCTCCTAAAGTCTAGACAAACCAATGACCAGAATCCTCTCCAGCAAAGGCAGTCATAGCAGACCACTCCCCGTCTCTAATATACAATTCAACACACAAAATCAGCTGCCTGTGGTGTTCCCATATGCAAAGAGGCATCACATTCTCTAGGAAATCACATCCTTCTTTTGAGGGGAACTATAGGGGTCTCTTTATTTAAAAAAAAAAAAAAAGGGGGGGGGGGAAGGCTGTCCAAATGTCTTAAACTATAACCAATGAGCACCGTAATTTGCCCAAAATGTTTATTTCCTATGATCGTCAACCCCATCTAGTGGCCATAATGCGGTATTTTCATACAGTATCTCACAAAAGTTAGTACACCCCTCACATTTTTTAAAATATTTTATTCTATCTATTCTATCTTTTCATGTGACAACACTGAAGAAATGACACTTTGCTACAATGTAATGTAGTGAGTGTACAGCTTGTATAAAGATAAATTTGCTGTCCCCTCAAAATAACCCAACACACAGCCATTAATGTCTAAACCGCTGGCAACAAAAGTGAACACACCCTTAAGTGAAAATGTCCAAATTGGGCCCAAATTGTCAATATTTTCCTCTAAGGAGCTTTGACCTGAACCCTTGGCCTCCTTTTTCCCTTTAAGACAACCCTTGCTTTGATACAGGACATTGGGGTAGAGGTACGGTATCTCACAAAAGTGAGTACACCCCTCACATTTTTGTAAATATTTTATTCTATCTTTTCATGTGACAACACTAAAGAAATTACTCTTTGCTACAATGTAAAGTAGTGAGTGTACAGCTTGTATAACAGTGTAAATTTGATGTCCCCTCAAAATAATTCAACACACAGCCATTAATGTCTAAACCGCTGGCAACAAAAGTGAGTACACCCCTAAGTGAAAGTGTCCAAACTGGGCCCAAAGTGTCAATATTTTGTGTGGCCACCATTATTTTCCAGCACTGCCTTAACCCTCTTGGGCATGGAGTTCACCAGAGCTTCACAGGTTGTCATTGGAGTCCTCTTCCACTCCTCCATGATGACATCACGGAGCTGGTGGATGTTAGAGACCTTGCGCTCCTCCACCTTCCGTTTGATCATGCCTCACAGATGCTCAATAGGGTTTAGGTCTAGAGACATGCTTGGCCAGTCCATCACCTTTACCCTCAGCTTCTTTAGCAAGGCAGTGGTCATCTTGGAGGTGTGTTTGGGGTCGTTATCATGTTGGAATACTGCCCTGCAGCCCAGTCTCCGAAGGGAGGGGATCATACTCTGCTTCAGTATGTCACAGTACATGTTGGCATTCATGGTTCCCTCAATGAACTGTAGCTCCCCAGTGCCGGCAGCACTCATGCAGCCCCAGACCATTAAAACTCCCACCACCATACTTGACTGTAGGCAAGACACACTTGTCTTTGTACTCCTCACCTGGTTGCCGCCACACACACTTACCACCATCTGAACCAAATAAGTTTATCTTGGTCTCATCAGACCACAGGACATGGTTCCAGTAATCCATGTCCTTAGTTTACTGGTCTTCAGCAAACTGTTTGCGGGCTTTCTTGTGCATCATCTTTAAAAGAGTCTTCCTTCTGAGACGACAGCCATGCAGACCAATTTGATGCAGCGTGCAGCGTATGGTCTGAGCACTGACAAGCTGACCCCCCACCCCTTCAACCTCTGCAGCAATGCTGGCAGCACTCATCTATTTCCCAAAGACGTCTGGATATGACACTGGGCACGTGCACTCAACTTCTTTGGTTGACCATGACGAGGCCTGTTCTGAGTGGAACCTGTCCTGTTAAACCGCTGTATGGTCTTGGCCACCGTGCTGCAGCTCAGTTTCAGGGTCTTGGCAATCTTCTTATAGCCTAGGCCAGTGATGGGGATTTTGGTACCACAGATGTTTTGGAACTACATTTCCCATAATGCTCAACTACACTGCAGAGTGCATGAGCATCATGGGAAATGTAGTTCCAAAACATCTGGGGTGCCAAGGTTTGCCATCACTGGCCTAGGCTATCTTTATGTAGAGCAACAATTCTTTTTGTCAGATCCTCAGAGAGTTCTTTGCCATGAGGTGCCATGTTGAACTTCCAGTGACCAGTATGAGAGAGTGAGAGCGATAACACCAAGTTTAACACACCTGCTCCCCATTTACACCTGAGACCTTGTAACACTAATGAGTCACATGAAAATGGCTAATTGGGCCCAATCTGAACATTTTCACTTAGGGGTGTACTCACTTTTGTTGCCAGCGCTTCAGACATTAATGGCTGTGTGTCGAGTTATTTTGAGGGGACAGCAAATTGACACTGTTATACAAGCTGTACACTCACTACTTTACATTGTAGCAAAGTGTCATTTCTTCAGTGTTGTCACATGAAAAGATATAATAAAATATTTACAAAAATGTGAGGGGTGTACTCACTTTTGTGAGATACTGTATATGAGCACCGTAATTTGCCCAAAATGTTTATTTCCTATGAACGTCAACCCCATCTAGTGGCCATAATGCGGTATTTTCATATATTCTAATTTTCATGCATAGGTATCCATTTACTGAGAAAATGAGCATTCCTCCTGTGCCCCCTTTACTTACAGTATAAGATCGATGGCCACTATAGCCTCTTTTCCCCCGGCCATTGGTCTTCTAACTGCTCTATTGCAGCAAGCGGTGATGAAATTTTGTCTGTTGCTCACTGTAGTCAGATGTCTAAGGACAGTAGAAGCATGAGAAAAATGGACACCACACAAGAGGAGATGGCAGCAGCCTCAGCTTACTCCATCAAAGCCACGCTCCAACGTGTTTCGCCCCACCCATGGGGCTTAATCATCCACGGGGTATAACACGTTGGGGCCCTGGCTTTCATGGAGTCAGCTAAGTCTGCTATCACCTCTTGGACGTATCAATTTCTATGGTGTGCTGTGTCCAGGATTCTTCTTATACAGGTACTTCTACTGTCTGCATAGAGTCAGACAGTAGAGACAGACTCTTTCACCTGCACCCACAGCAGGACCCACCGGATAGGGTTACGGACCCCAAACTTTTCCTTTGGTTCACAGGGAGGACTTAGCAGTCCCTGGCTTGTGTCCTGAACCGCCCATTGATACTGCCTCATTTGATTGAGCCCTCAGCTCATTTTATATGGAATCCCCCTTTAAATCCCCAGTAGACTATCCTGTTGGAGGAGGTTCTGGAAAGTCAGGCTAACTATTAACATTTTGTGTTTTCAGCTGTTGGCACAGAATTGCCAGTATGGGGGAAAAGGGTCCTACAGAAGGACCAAAGGTGAGATTGTTCCTCCTTGAGCACGGATGGTGGCTGGGCACTGCTGTCCATAATCAGTGGCGGGGCACCCTGAACATGATTCGCTTCATTAACCAATCAGGATTGTGGTTCTCTTTAGGGGGTGTCCGAATTTAACTCAATTCTGCGCTAATCGCTGGCTTTGTCTGCTTGCTGCTAATAATTTATGACCGCAGAGGATGTTTTGGGCAATTGAGCGCATCTACGCTGGGCTGTACATTGCGAGGTGCAAGGCGGTATGCACACCCACTAGGAGTGATGTCACACTGCCACCTGTTAAGAGTGATGTCGCATTGCCACCTGTTAAGAGTGATGTCGCATTGCCATCTATTAAGAGTGATGTCACATTGCCACCTGCTAGGAGTGATGTCACATTGCCACCTTTTAGGAGTGATGTCACACTGCCACCTGTTAGGAGTGATGTCACACTGCCACCTTTTAGGAGTGATGTCACATTGCTACCTGCTAGGAGTTATCTCATATTGCAGCCTGTTAGGAGTGATGTCACACTGCCACCTGCTGGAAGGAATGATGTCACACTTGCAACTTTTCACTTCTGTTCACAGAGCTGTGTCACTTTCATTGCCCTGTTTTGGTAGAACTGTCATTATTTTTAAGTTCTACGAAGGCAGGATAGCGGCACCTCCATTGGTCATCCATTTATTTTATTTGTTGATATGGTAGAGGCAAAAACTAAAACTGGCCATACACATTACATTTGGATTATGTGATCCCTGTGCTGCATTGCATCGCATATGTTGACGTTCTTATTAAGACCATTCCCTTTAAGTGGTTGTAAACCCTTCCATATACCCAGTGAAGTGACTGGCCTCCGATGATACACATAGGTGAAACTAATCCTCCTACATAAGTTGTACCGGTTTATCTACAGCCGTCTTTCCCCTACATCCATTCAAAGTGCAGAATTTACACCGGTTCTTTCAGCTCTGAAAAGCAAGGGGTGGAGAAGCTGAAGTTACATCAGTGAGGAGAGCTCTGAGAGATTATTGGAGGGAAGAGACACAGCTCCTTCACAAAGCACACAGGAACAGAGCTGAGGCTGTCAATCAGCTGGAGGTCCCTCCCGTCACCTTTTTTTCTCTTGGTGTCGGGAACGTTCATCAGAAGTGACTCGTGCTGATAGCAGAGGAAGGAGGCAGCAGACAGAAATGACGCTTAGTGCTCTGGATTGAGACAAGCACATAGAGGGATATGCTTTGTTTATATTTCATATCTGAGGCTTACAAACACTAATGCATACAATGTTTGGTGTTTTGTTTTTTTTTCTGGTTTGGGCTATTTGAATAGTGACCATTTAGTCCTTTCTTGGAACCCTGTTTGTTTGATCACATGTTCTGGAGGGTTTTAAATGGTCATCTTCCTTTGTGATGATGGAAAAATGGAGAATTATGTTGAGTAAAATGCAAAAACAGGTACAAAAAAAATGAATTCCCTTATCCATTTCTTTGTTGGTTGTCTGTTGACCTTCCATTAAAGTGACTCTGGAGCTTTCAAAAAGATTTAATCAAAGAAGTGCCTGCAAAAGAACTTAAGATCTACCACTGTCAAAGAATACTCTGCATCTGAAAGCCTTCCAGATGTGTTGGACGCCTGGTCTCCCGTGGAGTGCTGTGGTTTCTTCCACACTACTTTGTCCTGTAGAGCAGTGGTCATCAACCCTGTCCTCAGGGCCCACTAACAGGCCAGGTTTGCAAGATAACTGAAATGCATCACCGGTGATATCATTTGCTGCTCAGTGATTGCAGTATTCTAGTCTGCATCTCCCCAAGGTAATACTTAAAACCTGGCCTGTTAGTGGACCCTGAGGACAGGGTTGATGACCACTGGTGTAGAGACATTAGAGCCATCCATAGGGGAAAGTGCAGAGACATGCTGGGTCTTTGTTCAGTGGTAGTTCTGTAGCGTTCCCTCTGTAAGGGGCGGCTAGATTTTTGGGTCTTCTCTGACCCACACAGCCAGGCGACAGGAATTCTTCAAGAACCAGTCCAGGGTATTTTTGGGTTTGTGTTTTTTTTTTGTTAATTAGAGGAGGAACTTGGTTAGGGATGGGAAGGCATGGGATGCCTAGAACTGTGAAACTTGAATACAAACTTGAGGACTTGATACTGTCTCTTAATGTCACAATGATGTCCTCCCGTAGGTTTTATGGATCAGCTGACTCAATAACAAAAAGTCCCAACTGTTGAATGCAGGAGCTGCTTCATAAGGAAATGCTTATGCACTTGGCTGATTTTGGACCCAAGCTAGAGGCGTAGGATGGCTTTAATGGCTGTGAACTCCATACTGTCTCCTAGTTTCGGGCTAGCAGAGTATTGCATCTTGCTACCCCTCCTTTGTCCAAGTTTGGGGTGTGAAGATTGAAAGTTACTCACCCAGTCCCTCTTTGGTAATTCTGAATTCCAGGTGGCTGCTGCAGAGAATTCCTACTGAACAGGCCCAGCTCCTGACTGTCAGGGTAGCTCTAGCTAAGCCTCGCTGAGGCTGGAAAGGGGGTTTTCATATCTCTCTCTTTCCTTCTTCCACTAGCTTTTTCCTTATGTCCAGGGGCAGAGCCCCCCAGCACAGGGGTCCCCTCCAGGCAATTTGACCCTGGGATTGGAGGAGACTCCATAAATATTCAGGCATAGTCTCTGTTCCTCCACCCTATAAATTCTGGAATCATCAAGCCAGTTCTAGAAGCCAGGGCGGAGGTAATGGGGACTCAGCCTTTGGAGCTCTGAACAGCACAACCCAAACAATTAACTCTAGCTCCTCTGACTACAGAGGAGCTAAAACGAAATGTGCCTACTCTGTACACTGAGGGTACTACAGTTCTATAAGGATGCAATCACACTATTGTACTATGGTAATGTATTGTTGGTGCGATACGGCCATCCTGAATGGCATCCCAATGCACCTTCTGATTGCATTTCAGCCCTTTTAAGTTCAAGGGGGAGCGTGTTGGAAAGGTGGGCTGCTTTTTGAGCATGGGACCCTCTGATGTACGGCCAGCATGTGTCAGACCTTGGCTCTCACATGGAAGCAGCTCTGCGGTTTGATGCACCCCACTGAACGCTGCTCTAATCAACATCGCTATCACAACCTGAGCATTGTTAACCACTTAAGGACCGAGCCTCTTTCTGAGATTTGTTGTTTACAAGTTAAAAACAGGTTTTTTTTTGCTAGCAAATTACTTAGAACCCCCAAACTGAGGCTGCAATTCGCACAGGCTCGCCAAAATTGGACAACAGAAGGTTGGGAAAACGTTGGGTGGTCTGATGAGTCTCGATTTCAGTTGCGACATTCAGATAGTAAAGCATGGATCCATCCTGCCTTGTATCAACGGTTCAGGCTGGTGGTGGTGGTGTCATGGTGTGGGGGATATTTTCTTGGCACACTTTGGGCCCCTTTTGAGCCTCGTTAAAACGCCACGGTCTACCTGAGTATTGTTGCTGACCATGTCCATCCCTTTATGACTACAGTGTATCCATCTTCTGATGGCTCCTTCCAGCAGGATAATGCACCATGTCTCAAAGCTCAAACCATCTCACCACTGGACAATGAGGTCACTGTATTCCAATGGCCTCCACACTCACTAGATCTCCATCCAATAGAGCACCTTTGGGATGTGGTAGAATGGGGGATTCCCATCATGGATGTGCAGCCGACAAATCTTTGTGATGCTATCATTTCACTATGGACCAAAATCTCTGAGGAACGTTTCCAACACCTTGTTGAATCTATGCCACGAAGAATGAAGGCAAAAGTGGGTCCAACCCCGTACTAGCAAGGTGTACTGGTAAATGTATATCGCATCGCAATATACGCAGTGCTTTACATTCTATTAATTTGTATCAGCCCCTGCCCCCAGAACTTACAATCTAAGGTCACTATCTCGCAAACATGCGAGGGTTGACTTGGACAGGAGCCAGTTGACCTACCCGCATGTCTTTTGAGGTGTGTAAGGAAACCCACACACCGGGAGGACATGCAAACTCCGTGCAGATGGTGGCTTGGTTGGGATTTGAACCGGGGGACTCCAGTGCTAAAAGGCAGAATTGCTAAGTGGTATGTTTTTAAAATTGAATGAGGTTGTTTTTACTCACGCAACCCTTATTTATCACACTATTCAGAACGCCTCCAGCATAGTAGTTGTAAAGAATGACCTGTCACACCCTGTCCCTGACAGGTACCCATTCATCCTGGGGCCTCTTTCCCGGCTGAGAGAATGGCCTGACTGTAACCTCCCTTCAGTGTTCAGCATTCCAGGGATTTCAGCCTTCCTAAAGTCAGGTCATAAAAGCTGGTTTGTACCGTCCACCCACACATCGGATGACTATTCTGCAACCTCAGTGATGTTGTTGTGGACGGATCGGCTGCCCAGAGGTTTAACGGCGGACAGAAAGCGTTCCTTTTTTTAAAAAAAAGCTAACCATGTATTTTCACTTCCTATAGTATTAGTAACCCTAGGGTTCACACCTATGTGTTTTTTTTAGTGAGGTCTGCAGAAACGCAATACAGTGCGTTTGAGGCTTCATCTACACGTAGTCTACTTTGACCGCCGGCCATGGGGAAAATGCAAAATCATGTTGTGTTTTTGCCGCCGGTTTGTATTTTCCGACAGCAGGCGGTCAAAGCGTTCTTATCCTGAACACACTGCAAGTATATATTAGCTTGTGAGAATGAGGCCATCGCAGTGGCCGCCCCAGGCAATGTAGCAAGTAGGCAATGTAGCAAGTAGGCCCATATCTGGTTCCCAGGGAAAATGTGACACAAAAATACTCTGTAAGCTGAGAAGGATGTTTTGTCACCGTAATAGGATTATATTATTTCTGGTCCCTCCAATATACCGGGAAGGGGTGTAACTTATGGCTCAGCCTATGCATGGCTTCTCTTGCGGCACGGATGAAGTCTACGCCTCGCTGATGTTATTCCTTCTGCATTGATATTCATTACATGCCGCTTGCTTCAGCTGTGCGCGCAGATCGATCCGCGTTGTGTACATCTGCATTCATTGCCTGCATGCTGTGCCGATCCTTGCCAAGCAATATTTATGAATTTATTTTTCTGTTGAACAGTCAGGTGTTACTTGTATGTGTTTTACAGAACAGCGATCAGTATACCTGTCAAGCTTTTTTTTTTTTTTTTTTTTTATTCAGAATACTATGCCATTTTTAAGACATTCATTCATATTAATTATGATATTTTACAATTCTTGACATGACAAAATACAATAACAGTATTATTTTTCATAAAAGCTCCCCGTTCTATCAATACAAAGCTATCCTTCAGCTCCAGCCCAGTGATTTTGCCTAGGCTGGGATGATGTCACCAGTCTGCTGCAGGTCGGTAAAAGCATTTCCTAAGTCACCTCTCACCCAATGATCACTCGCTGTTCATTGTAAATTTAAAGCATTACTAAACTCAAGAACAAAAAATGCAATATATTACAGTTTATAATCATCAAATGTGGTGGCTGCATTAGTTAGCTTCAGGCTAAAAACATTTTTAGCAAGTACAAATCTTGGCAGAAATGCAGTCTTTGTCACCTCCTGTGAGCTGCACTGAAAAATATCCTCCTAACCTAGTTATCACCCCCCCCCCCCCCCCCCCCCCGTGTAATGAAGATGAAGAGATATGGACATGTTTGTAATCCATATCAGGAGAACATCCTAGGGTGACATCGGGAGAACATCTTAGGGCGATTTTGGGAGAACATCCGAGGGGGACATCGGGAGAACATCCTGGGGTTACACGGGGAAAACATCCTAGGGTGACATGAGAACATCCTAGGGTGACATGAGAACATCCTAGGGTGACATTGGGAGAACATCCTAGGGTGACATTGGGAGAACATCCTGGGTGACATTGGGAGAACATCCTAGGGTTACATGGGGAGAACATCCTAGGGTTACATGGGGAAAACATCCTAGGGGGACATCGGGAGAACATCCTAGGGTTACACGGGGGAAAACATCCTAGGGTGACATGAGAACATCCTAGGGTGACATTGGGAGAACATCCGAGGGGGGCATCGGGAGAACATCCTAGGGTTACATGGGGAGAACATCCTAGGGTTACATGGGGAGAATATCCTAGGGTTACATGGGGAAAACATCCTAGGGGGACATCGGGAGAACATCCTAGGGTTACACGGGGAAAACATCCTAGGGTGACATTGGGAGAACATCCGAGGGGGGCATCGGGAGAACATCCTAGGGTTACATGGGGAGAACATCCTAGGGTTACATGGGGAGAATATCCTAGGGTTACATGGGGAAAACATCCTAGGGGGACATCGGGAGAACATCCTAGGGTTACACGGGGAAAACATCCTAGGGTGACATTGGGAGAACATCCGAGGGGGGCATCGGGAGAACATCCTAGGGTTACATGGGGAGAACATCCTAGGGTTACATGAGGAGAACATCCTAGGGTGACATCGAGAGAACATCCTAGGGTGACATTGAGAGAACATCCTAGGGTGACATTGAGAGAACATCCTAGGGTGACATTGAGAGAACATCCTAGGATGACATCGAGAGAACATCCTAGGGTGACATCGGGAGAACATCCTAGGGTGACATCGGGAGAACATCCTAGGGCTACATGGGGAAAACATCCTAGGGTAACATCGAGAGAACATCCTAGGGCAGTGATTCTCAACCTTTCTAGTGCTGTGACCCCTTGATATAATTTCCCAAGTTGTGGGGACCCCTAACAATAAAATTAATTTTGTAGCGTGGGTTGTCAGCACTCAAGGTAAGACAAGTCATTTGCACCAATAACCCACGGATATTTAGCACTTCCTGAGTCCCTTCCACTCGTACAGTATTGAAACCCCTTATGGTACATTTTATGATGTACCACTCTTTCTCTTTGTTCTCCTTTCCTTCCCTTTTATCTCTCTCTATCCTAATTTCTTGTTTTTTTTTCCCCCTATCCCTCTCTCTGGCCTTCTTTCTTGTTCTTTCGCTTATTCTTTCTCTCCCTTTTTCTTTATCCCTCCCCTCTTTTCCTTTCCCTTCCATGTATTCTCTATTTTTATTCCTTCTCATTCTCCTTGGTGGGGGGGAATGGGATGAGTGGCAGGGCTGGCAGTTAGTTGGGATGAGTTCCAGTGCTGGTGGGGGGTGGGATCAGTGGCAATGCTGGGGGGAGTTCTGATCAGCCAAATTGGGTGCTCTTGATCAAGGTCATCTGCTGATCTGAGAACTGTAGTGGGGACCTTTAATGGCAACTATAATCGCAGGTAGTTTTACTCACTGTGTCTCCGACTTTGTGGTATCTCGCAGCAGTGACATTTATGCAGAAATCAGGAGATGGGGTCTCCTTTAGCCCCTCCCACTTCACATTCCTCACCAGTCAGCTGACCTCTAGTCTCTGCCCCCCAGCCATGCCGTGAACTGAATGGGCGGCTGCGAAGAGGCTGAGTGGGCGGCCGTGGGCTCCAGGAACAGCCCTGCTGAGCGGCCACGAAAAGGATGGGAGAGTGGTGTGGGATTCAGGAACAGCCCAGGATTCGGGGACCCCTGACAAATCGTCATTCGACCCCCAGGTTGAGAACCACTGTCCTAGGGCGACATCAGAACATCCTAGGGCGACATCGAGAGAACATCCTAGGGGGACATCGAGAGAACATCCTAGGGGGACATCGGGAGAACATCCTAGGGGAACATCGGGAGAACATCCTAGGGCGACATCAGAACATCCTAGGGCGACATCAGAACATCCCAGGGGGACATCGGGAGAACATCCTAGGGCGACATCAGAACATCCTGGGGGGACATCAGAACATCCTAGGGGGACATCAGAACAGCCTAGGGGGACATCAGAACATCCTAAGGGGACATCAGAACATCCTAAGGGGACATCAGAACATCCTAAGGGCGACATCAGAACATCCTAGGGCGACATCAGAACATCCTAGGGCGACATCAGAACATCCTAGGGGGACATCAGGACATCCTTGGGGGACATCCGGAGAACATCCTTGGGGACATCGGGAGAACGTCCTAGGAGGACATCGGGAGAACGTCCTAGGGCGACATCGGGAGAACGTCCTAGGGCGACATCGGGAGAACGTCCTAGGGCGACATCGGGAGAACGTCCTAGGGCGACATCGGGAGAACGTCCTAGGGCGACATCGGGAGAACAGCCTAAAGTGATGACCATAGCTCCCTCCGTAGATACCATGCAGGATGGATGTAGCCATCCATGGACAGGAAGCATGTTATTTGCAGAATCACCAGGTACAAATGAAGCAAAAACAGTTGAAAAAAAGAAAAACAAATGCAGCCATCACACCAGGGACTAGTAAGCTACAATGTATTACATTTTTGGATTGGGGTTTAGATGCACTTTAAAACAAGTTACAAGCTGACAGGCTGCAACAGGGGCTGATCTGTGTCAGACATTTGTGAACACCAAACAGGAGTTGGTGGTGGAATGGTACAATGCGATTTTTGTATTCAACCCGGCTTTATAGAAGAACAGAAAAAGACTAAGATCTGGATAAATAAAGAAAGAAAGAAAGAAGGTAAAGCAGAAAATAGTAAAGGTTAAAGGGGAAAAAGAAAGGGGGGTGGCACAGAGTCTGATTTTATTTGTCTGAATCCAACCAGCTCTAAATGCTGACCATTTGCAGCTCTTAGTCGAGGCGTTCACATATCAGCCCCTTCCCTCTGACTATCACTTTTACAAATACTTTATTACTTTCGAACTGTCACATTCGTTCACAGAAGGTAAACAGGCAGTCACTGAAGAAGTAGGTATTTTAAAACCCCCAAAACATGTTGGCAAGTTACATCGTCATATAAATAGTTTTCATATACTACATTGTCCCCTGCCTTTTCAATGATGCTCCATGTTTCTCCTCCTTCCATTAGATTAGTGGTCTCCAAACTACTGCTTGTGGGCCAGATGCGGCCCATTGCTTCCTTTATCTTGTTCTTGGTACACTATTCCTCTCTCTGATACCAATGATGGGGAACCATTCCTCCCATTGACACAATGATCGATGGGGTACTATTATTTCCATGGACTCCAACGTTGAAACACTATTTTTACCACTAATATCAACAATTGTCACTATTCCCACTTTCAATACCAATAGAATGTTCATATACCACATTGGCCTGCCCTGCTGCCATTTCTTAGATGTGGACCATCACTTGCCTTTATACTGTTATTGGGACACTATTATTCCCACTGATATGGAGCAGTATTCTTTGCACTGACGCCAACCATGGGGCACTATTCCTCCTACTGACCCCAACGATGGGGCACTATTCCTCCTACTGACCCCAACGATGGGGCACTATTCCTCCTACTGACCCCAACGATGGGGCACTATTCCTCCCACTGACCCCAACTATGAGGTACCATTACTTCCGCTGACAACAATGATAGGGCACTTTTCCTCCTACTTACCCCGACAATGGGGCACTATTTTCCTACTGACCCCAATGATGGGGCACTATTCCTCCTGCTGACCCCAATGATGGGGCACTATTCCTCCTGCTGACCCCAATGAAGGGGCACTATTCCTCCTGCTGACTCCAATGATAGGGCACTATTCTTCCTACTGATCCCAACAATGGGGCACTATTCCTCTCACTGACCCCAACAATGAGGCACCATTACTTCCACTGACACCAATGAATGGGGCACTATTCCTCCCACTGATACCAATGATAGGGCACTATTCCTCATACTGACCCCAACAATAGGGCACTGTTTCTCCCACTGACCCCAATGATGGGGCATGGTTTCTCCTACTGACCCCAATAATGGGGCACTATTCCTCCTACTGACCCCAATAATTGGGCACTATTCCTCCTACTGACCCCAACTATGGGGCACTATTCCTCCCACTGACCCCAATGATGGGGCACTATTCCTCCCACGGACCTCAATAATGGGGCACTATTCCTCCCACTGATACCAACTATGAGGCACCATTACTTCCACTGACACCAATGATGGAGCACTATTCCTCCTACTCACCCTGACAATGGGGCACTATTTTTCCTACTGATCCCAATGATGGGGCACTATTCCTCTCATTGACCCCAACGATGAGCTACCATTACTTCCACTGATACCAATGAATGGGGCCCTATTCCTCTCACTGATACTAATGATGGGGCACTATTCCTCCCACTGACCCCAACGATGGGGCACAGTTCCTTCCACTGACCCCAACGATTGTGCACTATTCCTTCCACTGATACCACAGATAGGGTACTATTCCTTTCACTCGATGTCAGCAATGGGGCACTATTCCTCTCACCTCTCATCAAATACGACAGATGAGGTACTATTCCTTCCACGGATATTAGCGATGGGGCACTATTCCTTCCACTGATACCACAGATGGGGAACTATTCCTTCTCCTACCAACCACAGGCGCTATGTCATTTTCTTACTCCCACTGACAATCAGACCTGGGACATTATTTAATCCCACTGATGTCAGGACATTTTCTACTGCCAATGGCCACAATGGGGCCTCCTAAAGTCTGAAGGACAGTAGTCTGATCTTTTTGTTTAGAAATTTTTGAGACTCCCCCCTTCCCTAGATCATGTCAATGCTTCATAGTTGCTTTGAGTTGCTACACGCTAGTACCATTAGGGTGGTATTTTAATAATAAAATCTAAAAAGTCACCAGCACACCAAAGCGCGTCCCTTTCATTGTTTGAAGGCCTCACGTCACACAATTCATGTGTTGGGGGTCTGTCTTTTCTAAGACAATATATTGACGTCTGTAGAGGAAGGGATTTTAGGAGCATCCCTCGTATGCCCACCAATAGGACAGCGTCTTCCCAGGAACATCAGCTTAGAATAGAGACGACTTTGTAAATGTTTGTTCTAACAAATGTTTTTTTTTAATTTTTATGGACTTATGTCGTGATTGTTTTAACCTTGGGTACCGAGATAATCCATTCAGTTCCTAATTGTGGGCATACGAAGGATGCTCTTAAAATTCCTTCCTCTATTGATATTAGGATGATGGTATCCCCTATATCTTTTCTATTTGTTTAAAACCCCCGAGACCTACATTAAATTTATATTGACGTCTATGTTACCCTAAAAAGGGGACCCTACGAGGCCCCAAAATATTGTCACAATGTCTTTTATAATTTTATATTTTACTGGATTTTCCAATGGCCCCATCTATTGTGTCACTTCAAGGACCCACCTTGGTAGGTCATTGCTGAAGGTAATGAAGCTCACATAAGGACTATTGTTTATCCTAAACGGCACGTTTTATGTGTTTCTGGGATGTGTATAATTAGGGCGGCACATAATAATTACGAGCAATTTTTCAATATCTCCGTTCTTTTATTCCATATGCCATTGAAATCCAGTCCAGCGTGTTCCAACTAAATATGTCTCAGGCTCATTATGTCATTATAATAATTAACAGCTCAATCCAAAATGAGTGAGTAACTCTAAAATGTTTGATTCATCTAATTAACTGTTAGGCTGGTGTGTAATTTAGGCCTTTTTTGTGTGTTTTTAACTGGTTTTGTTTGTTGTGTCCCTGGTCTAGTAAGAATATATGTCAAGCTCTAATGCAGTGAAATTCAACCTAAATGAGTAGAAATAAGTCGTCATGCACATAATATAATCATACGTACATTTTTCCGAGTGAGGCCCCAAATCTGCTTTCAGAGAAATCTAATATTATAAGGCAAAAAAGTAAATACAACAGGCGAAAAAAATAGTAATAATGACTTATCTCGTTCTTAAAGCAACACTATCAAGAAATAAATAAAATACAGAACTGGTATGCAAAAGAGCAAGTTGGAACTCCTTATCAGCAGTTGCTCAGTAATGAATCCAGCGGATCACAATGGAGCTAAGGCATTCGGAAGGAGGATAGCAATAGTAGGCCGAATGGTTCTCCCTTGGCTGATGGCTTTCAAGAGTTCTTCTGCTCTCAGGTCAAAATTCTGTTTGCCAACCAGCCCTTCATAACACTCCTAAACAGTTTTGAGGTTATTGTCTTTTTTGGGTGATGGCTAGACCAGCGTTTCTCAACCTTTTTTACCCTTAGAGGAACCCTTGAAATAATTTTTAAATCTCAGGGAACACCTTGAAAGATTAGTCTATCAGGGGGTCGTTATGAAAATGCCACTTACAATGGTGATGAGGAAAATGCCCCCTTACAGTGATGGCCAAAACGACTCCCTTGCAGTCATGCGGTTGGCTCTACCAAGTGGCATTGGATCTGGAAGTATTCAGGCACCATCAGATGGTCAGTTAGCCAAAGCTCAAGGAACCCTAATGCCACGTACACACGAGAGGACTTTTCAGCATCAAAGGTCCGACGGTCTTTCTGACGGACTTTCGACGGAGTTACGATGGACTTTCGAACGACCGGACTTGCCCACACACGAACAGACTAAATCTGTTTGAAAGTCCGTTGGTTTGAACGTGATGATGTACGAAGGGACTAGAATAAGGAAGTTTATAGCCAGTAGCCAATAGCTGCCCTGGCGTCCTTTTTTGTCTCCGTCGGACTAGCGTACAGACAAACGGATTTTACAACCGGACTCGAGTCCGTCAGAAAGATTTGAAACATGTTCCAAATCTAAAGTCCGTCTGATTTTCGACAGAAAAAGTCCGCTGAAGGTCCGATGAAGCCCACACACGGTCGGATTGTCCGACAGATTCGTTCCGTCGGACCAGTCCGGTCGTGTGTACACGGCTTTAGCCATCCCTGGAGGAACCCTAGGATTCCACGGAATCCTGGTTAAGAATGGCTGGGCTAGAGTGTCTTCCGGGCAACAATGGCTTTGACTTTACAAACCCAGAGATGATCATTTTGGCTTGAGATGCTTAGATGAAGCCTCAGAAATCCATCAAAAAAAATGGTCTTCTACAAATATGGCATAGAAAGCCTAACAGCACTCATGCTGGTGGTAAAACAGCTGCTGGTTGGGGTGAGCAGGCAGACCCCCAGTGATAATATAAGAAAATGATAGCAAAGAATAAGGGGATTTATTTAGGCACCAAACAAGTCAGACAATGATTAAAAAGTCAATATTTATTATGCCGAGTTATAAAGTCTGGAAAACACCACACAGATAAAAATGCAGAAAAATACTTGGTCCATAATCAATAGATAAAAACCACACTATGCTACAGTACATAGGCATAAAGATGCATGTAAACCCCAACGCGTTTCAATTCTTGATACGAGTCTTCATTAGGGAGATTACCCCAATGATAAACTGACACATCTACCCACATGACCTCACCCATTTTTTATCTTGGAAATGAGAAAACCTTGGAGATTTGTACAGTAGCATACATTTTAATAAGGTTGATAAAGTTCTAAAGAGTTTAAAGAGAACAAGTCACTAAATCTAGTGCCAGGCTGGGTTTCGGGCTATAATGCCTTCATATAGGATCACCTATCTCTTGTATGAGCTCAGTGTTAATAACAGACACATAAAATGATCTGGTATCAAAGGTGCTGTTATGATAGAAAACAATTGCCTTTGTTTCTTATACCTTCCTCTGGAGACCCAGAAAGTGTGTCTTATCAGCTCTGAGTGCAGGCAGTAGATAGGACAACTATTGTTGAAGCTCTGAGCTAACAGGGAGAAAATACAAGTAAATAACAGCTCACACAGCTACAGTCTGGTCCATAAATATTGGGACATCAACACAATTCTAATCTTTTTGGCTCTATACACCACCACAATGAATATGAAATGAACAAGATGTGCTTTAACTGCAGACTTTCAGCTTTAATTTGAGGGTATTTACATCCAAATCAGGTGAACGGTGTAGGAATTACAACAGTTTGTTTATGTGCCTCCCACTTTTTAAGGGACCAAAAGTAATGGGACAATTGGCTGCTCAGCTGTTCCATGGCCAGGTGTGTGTTTATTCCCTCATTATCCCATTTACAAGGAGCAGATAAAAGGTCCAGAGTTCATTTCAAGTGTGCTATTTGCATTTGGAATCTGTTGCTGTCAACTCTCAATATGAGATCCAAAGAGCTGTCGCTATCAGTGAAGCATTAGGTTGAAAAAACAAAATGAACCCATCAGAGAGATAGCAAAACCATTAGGTGTGGCCAAATCAACTGTTTGGAACATCCTTTAAAAGAAAGAACGCATCGGTGAGCTCAGCAACACCAAAAGACCCGGAAGACCACGGAAAACAACTGTGGTGGATGACTGAAGAATTTGTTTCCTGGTGAAGAAAACACCCTTCACAACAGTTGGCCAGATCAAGAACACTCTCCAGGAGGTAGGTGTATGTGTGTCAAAGTCAACAATCAGGAGAAGACTTCACCAGAGTGAATACAGAGGGTTCACCACAAGATGTTAACCATTGGTGAGCCTCAAAAACAGGAAGGCCAGATTAGAGTTTGCCAAACAACATCTAAAAAAGCCTTCACAGTTCTGGAACAACATCCTATGGACAGATGAGACCAAGATCAACTTGTACCAGAGTGATGGGAAGAGAAGAGTATGGAGAAGGAAAGGAACTGCTCATGATCCAAAGCATACCACCTTATCAGTGAAGCATGGTGGTGGTAGTGTCATGGCGTGGGCATGTATGGCTGCCAATGGAATTGGTTCTCTTGTATTTATTGATTTGATTGCTGACAAAAGCAGCAGGATGAATTCTGAAGTGTTTCAGGCAATATTATCTGCTTATATTCAGCAAAATGCTTCAGAACTCATTGGACGGCACTTCACAGTGCAGATGGACAATGACCCGAAGCATACTGCGAAAGCAACCAAAGAGTTTTTTAACGGAAAGAAGTGGAATGTTATGCAAAGGCCAAGTCAATCACCTGACCTGAATCCGATTGAGCATGCATTTCACTTGCTGCAGACAAAACTGAAGGGAAAATGCCCCAAGAACAAGCAGGAACTGAAGACAGTTGCTGTAGAGGCCTGGCAGAGCATCTCCAGGGATGAAACCCAGCGTCTGGTGATGTCTATGCGTTCCAGACTTCAGGCTGTAATTGACTGCAAAGGATTTGCAACCAAGTATTAAAAAGTGAGAGTTTGATGGATGATTGTTAATCTGTCCCCTTACTTTTGGTCCCTTAAAAACTGGGAGGCACATATACAAACTGTTGTAATTCCTACACTGGTCACCTGATTTGGATGTAAATACCATCAAATTAAAGCTGAAAGTCTGCAGTTAAAGCACATCTTGTTCGTTTCATTTAAAATCCATTGTGGTGGTATAGAGCCAAAAAGATTCGAATTGTGTCGATGTCCCAATATTTATGGACCTGACTGTAAATCTTAGAGAAAAGCTTTGATTTGTACATTCTTGACAGGTTCTCTACCCAATTCTAATTTAGTTCTACTACTGGAGGTCCAGAAGTTGGCAAAACTGTCTTCATAGGAGAAGAAAAAATCTTCTTCATCATTGAAAATAGTTGATACCATCCACTGTGGAAAAGGTTCAAATTTTACAATCTGTAATAATTTCCAGGTCTCAGGGAACCCCTTGAAAGATTAGTCTATCAGGGGTCATTGTGAAAATGCCTCTTACATGATGGTGGAAAGAATGACACCTAACACCGGTTGTCAAAATGACTCCCTTGCAGTCATGTTGCTGGCTCTGCCAAGTGGCATTGGACCTGGAACTATGCAGGCACCATAAGATGGGAAGTCAGTTAGCCACAGCTCAAGGAACCCCTTAGCCATCCCCAGAGGAACTCTTGTGTAACGGGACAACTGTGGACACAGCTGTGCCTATTGGACCGCTTTTAAATGTCTAAAATGTGATCAACTCCAGTGGACACAATGGATATGTCAATACTCAAGACAGAGATACAGCAAATAGTATAAAGGATAAGGTATACATACTATATACAGTACTAAGTAAGGGATAAGTAATAAATAGTATATACTAAGTTGATGATTTCATTACTGTGCCATATAATATCTAATATTCCAGAAAGATGTTTTGCGGATTTAAAGGTCTTTCAATCCATTTCCACATAGCATGACCTGAAACCATTGGAGCATTGTCCTCCAGAACTGTAGTTGTAAATGGTAAACATCTGGTGCTGAATTTGAGATGCTTGTTGTTTGACAATGGCACCGGGGTGACATGTGGTTCTAATCATCCTGTGGTAGTTTACTGTAGTGTTTTCAAGAAACACAAATCTACTGCGATTATTCTGATGCATCAGATACAAGGAGTCCTAAAAAGCAACTTTCCAAATTGATGATGAGCCTGTATTGTTATCCTAATTCCAGAGCAAGGAACAGCAGTGTTGGGTTTCTTGTGCTAATTGTGTTCTTTTCTCTCTGAAAGTCTTCTGAAGGGGAGGTAAAGCTTTCGGGAGATGAGCAGGATTGTCTGAATCTGGAAGACGAAGTGTTTAACCCGAACATGAGCTCGTTTAAGCATGAGAACGTGGAGGACCTCTATGAAATTCTGGAGAAGATGGGCAGGTAAGGCTGATCTTCTAGACGTGACTTTACAATAATTTTTTAAAATTTGTAAAAACACAAGCTTTTTGTTACTGCGTTCTAATTTTGTAGGTGGTGAAAATCTCTTCAATTCGATCATTTTTTGTTTCACACATTGTAAAAAAAAAAAAACCCTGATTGCTGATTGGTATAATCTTGTGAGCATCGTAAATCTGAATATTTACTGTCACCGTTGATGGGGACACAAGAATAATGTGTCTGGTTTGTGCTGAAGACTGTGATGGACTGACTGAATCAGTCAATGGTCGTGGATGGGTGATTGTATGGGCAAAGAGGAAGAGACCCCTTCCAGTAGGTCATGCCCCAATGGTGGATGGTGATGGTGGACCCTTTTGGAGGCTGGGGCTGCTACCTTTCTAATACAACCTTATGATCATTTCAGCGAGAAGTCTTGGGTAGGATAGAAGAAGTGCTCAGTGTCCAAAAAACTGTAACTTTGATGTATAGTTTCTAAGACGTTTATTAAAAGTACAAACATGGATATCAAGCCAACGCATTTCCACATGGTTCACGTGGTCTAATGACTAACTTTTTTTATTTATCTATTTGTATTATATCAATTTCTATATTTAATTTATTATACATATATATATTTTTCATGTTTATTGTTTTTAAAAGCATTTTGACCAATTTGTACATATATATGTTCACACACAACACACGGTATGCCTTTTTTATACATTTTTTGTATATGTTCAGGTACTATTTATACACTCTCATATATTTCCCACCAATTCTGCACATATTATAACTTTCATTTGTGCTGTATTTTTGTGCAGGTTCAATTTGTGCCTATTTTTGTACTTTCTATCCTATCCAAGACAGGAATAAGGTGGAAGTGTCAGGAGGAAAGCGCCAGGCTGATTGTTGTCTGGAAAAAGTTCTCACATTCAGTAAAATGTCAGCACATTTCGTTGGTGTAAAGGGCCCCTTCTTCTGGGTTTGCAAAATCTGGAATGGCTGTAATGTGGACAGTGAAGTTATGCTTTTCCTAGGTGTAGATTGTGGAGTATGGGTGTCTGCTGTAGTTGTAACATAACAACCCCTGTTCCTGAGGGACCTTTAGAACTGCTGGATATCCATTGGCTTTTTGGTGAATGTGAGTATCTAAATAATGAACTTTTTCCAGTCATATTCAAAGACAGCACGCGTACTTCCCCACTGGCCTCATGGCTAGGTTTAAATCCTCCCCTTCCTCTAAGGAGCTTTGACCTGAACCCTTGACAACATATAAGAGTGAGCGCTGAGCCCAACACAATCTGAACCCCCAGCCTTGTCGTTCTTATTAGGGAACAAATGTACAAAACAATACAATAAGTAAATGACTAAAAACGTGGATAGAAAACTGTTATACAAAAGACATTAGACTGCTGAATGTCCATATGAGCTATAATAATGTCCATTGTAATCATATATGAGAAGGCAACTGTAGAAGACAGCCCTGTTTGAAGGGAAGAAGTAGTCCTCTGGGTACTGGAGAAGAGAAACAGAGGCGCCACTCTAAGTGCAATATTTGGCAAAAGGTTTAATAAAATCTTTAAAATTGGTACTCACAAAAGTACAATGTAAACAGGCATGTAGGTAAGACGTAAGTCGTACGGAGACCACCACCATCCAGCATCCGGGTCGGATACATCTCCCGGGACATCCAGCAGAATCATAGTCTTACCTACATGCCTGTTTACATTGTACTTTTGTGAGTACTAATTTTAAAGATTTTGTTAAACCTTTTGCCAAATATTGCACTTAGAGTGGTGCCTCTGTTTCATTTCTCCAGGACCTGAACCCTTGGCCTCCTTTTGCCCTTTAAGACAACCCTTGCTTCGGTACAGGACACTGGGGTAGAGGTACGGTATCTCACAAAAGTGAGTACACCCCTCACATTTTTGTAACTATTTTATTATCTTTTCATGTGACAACACTAAAGAAATGACACTTTGCTACAATGTAAAGTAGTGAATGTACAGCTTGTATAGCAGTGTAAATTTGCTGTCCCCTCAAAATAACACACAGCCATTAATGTCTAAACCGCTGGCAACAAAAGTGAGTACACCCCTAAGTGAAAGTGTCCAAATTGGGCCCAAAGTGTCAATATATTGTGTGGCCACCATTATTTTCCAGCACTGCCTTAACCCTCTTGGGCATGAAGTTCACCAGAGCTTCAAAGGTTGCCACTGGAGTCCTCTTCCACGACGACATCACAGAGCTGGTGGATGTTAGAGACCTTGCGCTCCTCCGCCTTTCGTTTGAGGATGCCCCACAAATGCTCAATAGGGTTTAGGTCTACAGACATGCTTGGCCAGTCCATCACCTTTACCCTCAGCTTCTTTAGCAAGACAGTGGTCATCCTGGTTCCAGTAATCCATGTCCTTTGTCTGATTGTCTTCAGCAAACTGTTTGCGGGCTTCCTTGTGCATCATCTTTAGAAGAGGCTTCCTTCTGGGGCAACAGCCATGCAGACCAATTTGATGCAGTGTGCGCCGTATGGTCTGAGCACTGACAGACTGACCCCCCCCACCCCTTCAATCTCTGCAGCAATGTTGGCAGCACTAATACGTCTATTTCTCGAAGACACCCTCTGGCTATGATGCTGAGCACATGCACTCAACTTCTTTGGTCCACCATGGCGAGGCCTGTTCTGAGTGGAACCTGTCCTGTTATACTGCTGTATGGTCTTGGCCACCGTGCTGCAGCTCAGTTTCAGGGTCTTGGCAATCTTCTTATAGCCTAGGCCATCTTTATGTAGAGCAACAATTACTTTTTTCAGATCCTCAGAGAGTTCTTTGCCATGAGGTGCCATGTTGAACTTCCAGTGACCAGTATGAATGCGTGAGAGCGATAATACCAAATTTAACACATCTGCTCCAAATTCCCACCTGAGTCCTTGTAACACTATTGAGTGACATGACACCGGGGGGGGGGATGGCTATTTGGGCCCAAATTGGACATTTTTACTTAGGGGTGTACTCACTTTTGTTGCCAGTGGTTTAGACATTAATGGCTGTGTGTTGAGTTATTTTGAGGGGACAGCAAATTTACACTTGTACAAGAAGTAAAAGCAAACAGGGTCACTTATCCAGCGCTCACAATAAGAAGAAAATTGAACTAAGCAGCTGCTACAACCCCTGGCAAAAATTATGGAATCACCAGTCCCTGAGGATGTTCCTTCAATTGTTTATTGTTGTAGAAAAAAAGCAGATCACAGACATGGCCAAAAACTAAAAGCATTTCAAATGGCAACTTTCTGGCTTTAAGAAACACTAAAAGAAATCAAGAAAAATAATTGTGGTGGCCAGTAACAGTTAGATTTATAGAACAAGCACAGGGAATAAATTATGGAATCACTCAATTCTGAGGAAAAAATTATGAAATCACCCTGTAAATTTTCATTACAAACACTAACACCTGCATCAGATTAAATCTGCTTGTTAGTATGTAGGTAAAGAGGGTAAATCATCACGCAGTGTTGCACAAGATGTTGGTTGTTCACAGTAAAACATGGACCAAATACAAACAACATGGGAAGGTGGTTAAAGGCAAGCATACTGATAGACCAAGGAAGACATCAAAGCGTCAAGACAGAAAACTTAAAGCAATATGCCTTGAAAACAGAAAATATACAACAAAACAAATGAGGAACAAATGGGAGGAAACTGGAGTCAACATCTGTGACCGAACTGTAAGAAACCGCCTAAAGGAAATGGGATTTACATACAGAAAAGCTAAAAGAAAGCCATCTCTAACACCTAAACATACAAAAAACAAGGTTACAATGGGCTAAGGAAAGGCAATCGTGGACTGTGGATGATTGGATGAAAGTCATATTCAGTGATGAATCTCCAATCTGCATTGGGCAAGGTGATGATGCTGGAACTTTTGTATGGTGCCGTTCCAATGAGATTTATGCAGACGACTGTCTGAAGAAAACATGCAAATTTCCACAGTCAATTATGATATGGGGCTGCATGTCAGGTAAAGGCACTGGGGAGATGGCTGTCATTAAATCTTCAATAAATGCACAGGTTTACATTGACATTTTGGACGCTTTTCTTATCCCATCTATTGAAAGGATGTTTGGGGATGATGAAATCATTTATCAAGATGATAATGCATCTTGCCATAGAGCAAAAACGGTGAAAAAATTCCTTGAAGAAAGACACATAAGGTCAATGTCATGGCCTACAAACGGTCCGGATCTCAATCCAATTGAAAATCTGTGGTGGAAGTTAAAGAAAATGGTCCATGACAAGGCTCCAACCTGCAAAGATGATTTGGCAACAGCAATCAGAGAAGGCTGGAGCCAGATTGATGAAGAGTACTGTTTATCACTCATTAAGTCAATGCCTCAGAGACTGCAAGCTGTTATAAAAGCCAGAGGTGGTGCAACAAAGTACTAGTGATGTGTTGGAGTGTTATTTTGTTTGTTTGTTTTTCATGATTCCATAATTTTTTCCTCAGAATTGATTGATTCCATAACTTATTCCCTGTGCTTGTTCTATAAATCTAACTGTTACTGGCCACCACAATTATTTTTCTTCATTTCTTTTAGTGTTTCTTAAAGCCAGAAAGTTGCCATTTGAAATGCCTTTAGTTTTTGGCCATGTCTGCGATCTGCTTTTTTTCTACAACAATAAACAACTAGAGGAACATCCTCAGGGACTGGTGATTCCATAATTTTTGCCAGGGGTTGTATAATCAAATATAACATTAAGGAGAAAGCAAAAAAGTTCAGAAGAAATAGGTTCTTTCCAGCTTAAGCAGTGCTAAAAAACAAAACAAAAAAAAAACACATTAATAAAGTTAAAAAAAAAATGTATATGAGCAACCAGCACTCTAAAAATATAAAAATGGTGACAGTCCAGGTGTTGAGTAATTTGTCAGAAGACAGTTCATTTCATTGCAGAAATGTTCCACCGCCACCACACCTTGTGATTCCACTCCCTATAGGAATTGCACTCACTGGACTCCGAATTATCAATTGCCTTAGTGAATCAATCCAGCTTTATCTCAGCAACTCAAGGACATCAGCATGCGATTTCAGTAACCATGCATGCATGAGCAGCCCAATTTCCAGGCCCAAACAATACCCTGCAGAGGGAGCAGAGAGATCATTCACCTAGATTAGCTCCAATACTAGAGGTAACCCATCAGGGGAGAACTGCATAGTGGAATAAGAGGATTGCGGGTGTGTTCAGTCTGAAATGTTCAGGGTCAGGATGCCATATCCCTGTTGATTTGATCATTACTGAAATCGCATGCTGATGTCCTTGAGTTGCTGAGATAAAGCTGTATTGATTCACTAAGACGATTGAAAATTAAGAGTCCGGTGAGTGCAATTCCTATAGGAGTGGAATCACAAGGTGTGGTGGCGGTGGAACATTTCTGCAATGATATGAACTGTCTTCTGACAAATAACTAAACACCTGGACTGTCACCATTTTTATATTTTTAGAGTGCTGGTTGTTCATATGCATTTTTTTTAACTTTATTTATGTGTTTTTTGTTTTTTTTTTGTTTTTTTTTAGCGTTGCTTAAGCTGGAAAGAACCTATTTCTTTGGAACTTTTTTGCTTTCTCCTTAAAGCAAATTTACACTGTTATACAAGCTGTACACTCACTACTTTACATTGTAGCAAAGTGTCATTTCTTCAGTGTTGTCACATGAAAAGATAGAATAAAATATTTACAAAAATGTGAGGGGTGTACTCACTTTTGCGAGATACTGTACATGCTCTCCTAGGGTGGGTGCCTCCTCACACATCATCAAAAAGGGGATACTCCTTGACCCTTTGGAGGTTTCAGGGTCCTCCATCATCTCAAAATGTAGAGGACAAGGATCTGGAGGAGGCCAGGTCAAAGCTCATTAGAGGAAGGGGAGGATTTAGACCTAGCCAGTGAGGCCAGTGGAAAAGCAAGCCTGGATGATTCCTAGAAACATGGATACTGTTAAGTCTAACTGGGAATTTTCTTGAACACAATCAGTGAGTGTGGTGCTTTCCTCCTGACACTTGTGGCCTCACTTAGAACCAGAGCTGAGTCAAGGATTTCACACCAGATGAACACTCAGTTGGGTTCTTATTCGAACCAACAGATCCATTGCTCAACACACCTCTATCTTATTATTAAACAGTAAAACCTGACAGAGATTCTAGTCCCTCTGTAGCAAAGGTAAAAATTTGGGCTGGAGTTATACTTCAATGTCTATGTTCCGTGTGGTGCTAGGAACCTAGGAACACTTGAATCTCTAGGATTAAGCCCGAAAGAGTGAAATATGTCAAGAGGGGAGATCTCAGAATGGGGACTTGCTACATGAGTTGTATGGCTAAATAAATCCATTGAAACTGGTCACGGCATCAGTGTGCGGCCTTTCCTTCTCAACATACAGTATGTACATTGAGCATGGATTGAGATGTTTGAGGCTTGGAGTGATGGGTACCCTAGTAAGCTTTTTAATTCAGCCTGAATTGTTGCAGTTAAGGATGTATGACTAAATAGAAAAAAAAAAAATGACCGACAACCATGAGGGCTAAAGTGTAACAATAGCTAAGGGAAATACTGGCTGTTTGCCTTTGCTACCTTCAGGAACAAGCCTACAGGGTCTAATTGTAAATCAGTAGAGTAGTTATTGCTGCCGGTGTTTCTAGTTTAGACACTTTCCCTTGCTGCTGTGGTCACAAAGACAGGAAGTAAGCAGAATTAATAAGGTCAAGTAACAAACGTGAGAGATTTCCCCTTAATTCTTGTGAAGCACACCCACGAAAGAGCCGCTGATTCCTTCCTCAAACTCTAGTGCAAACACAACCAGACACACAGCATTTTCTCTTCTCTCCAACTCAAGAACAGTCTAGAGCAGGGATCTGCAATTAGTGGACCTCCAGCTGTTGCAAAACTACAAGTCCCATCATGCCTCTGCCTCTGGGAGTCATGTTTGTGGCTGTCAGTCTTGCTATGCCTCATGGGACTTGTAGTTCTGCAACAGCTGGAGGTCCACTAATTGCATATCCCTGGTCTAGAGGGTGTCTTTTATATTTTTATTGCAGATTTAAACTTGGATGGGGTGAGCATAGGATACCCCAAGAAACTGAATTATCTGAGGACACATCTCTTCCCACTGATCTGGTAACGAGTTCCCATGAGATTCACTACTGGCAGAGTATTGCCTAGAACTTCCATGAAGAACTGTGAACTGCACACAGTCACTAAGGCACAGAATTTAGAACTTAGGTCGGTATTCACAATACCACAGGACCATCGGTTGCCTCCTTCCAGTATCCACCCAGTACTCTTCACTGAGGGGGATACAGACCCTTAATACCACAGAACAGCTGGACACTCTCTCCCCAACTTCCAATGGGTACTCTTCAGTGAGCTCTGCAGACCACAAAACTCCCAGAGTATTCTCCAGTAGATGGCTGGAAGGCCCATAAATAGTCTGAGGCCTATAGGGGTGTAGGTCCTGGGTCCAGTCCTGCAACAGGAGGCCCCTGTTTAAGGGGCTCTGCCCCGAAGGGCAGTCTGCTGGAAATAGGCCAACCAGCTAAGCTACAGCTAGGACCTCAATGACCTTCAAGCATCATTTCCAGCAGAGCCCCTTAAACAGAGGACTCCTCTTGCAGGACTGGACTCTAGGCCTCAGACTATTTATGGGCTCTCCAGCCATCTACTGGACACACCTCACCAGGGATTGGCTGGATCCCCATAAATATTCAAGCAGCTTCTATGTCTTTCCTCCCACTGTGATTCTAGACAAGGGGCCTCATATGACTGGTAGGCCCCTTTCATTTTTAAGCACCATTTAATGGAGCATAATGAATACTTTGCTCCAAACAGTTACCAACTAACTTCATATAGTATGAAATGAATTCATTGACTCATAGTTTTCAGTGTCCCGGAGTCCTGTGATTCATTTTCAATCGGTATAGGCTAGAATCTCTAAATTATGTATAAACTACTAAATAATTAAATTCCTCTGTCTGCGCTGGGGAAATATTTGAATACAGATCTTTCACTAATAAAAGAACATTTCTGAATGATTTTCTGGCGAGGCGGAATCTACAGGTATCTCTTTGATGAATGCAATGTTGCCCGGTGATTGCCTCAAACTCAGGGTCTTAGTCATCTCCAGAGGGAGTCTATGTTCTTGAAGAAAGGCTGCAAGTGTTCAAAAGGGAACTCATAACACGTATTTGGAAAAAAAAAAAAGAAGTATCTATTCTGATGAAGTGGTACCTGTTATTTGACACAATGCGATTTGTAGCTTACACACTATAAACATGTCAAAATTGCACAAATACAAAAAGGGTGTCAAGTTGGGTGCTTGGCAATGGAGGCATAAATGCCACTGCCAGTCATCCACCTTAACCGCTCAATGTTCACCAACCCCCTCTGCCAATCCTTCCACTGGTTTCTGATCATCAAACAAATAAAACTCAAAATACTAACAACATACAAAACTATCCAAGAACTCTGCCCCAATCTACATCACCAACTTTGTTTCAAAACAATACCCAAAACGTCCTCTCCACACCTCCAAACATCTCCTGCTCTCTAGCTCCCTTATGACCTCCTCCCACGTTCACCTCCACCATTACTCAAGAGCTTCTCATATCCTCTAGATCAGTAGTCTCCAAACTGTGCCCTGGGGGCCGGATGTGGCCCTTTGCTTGCCTTTATCAGGCCCTTGGGACACTATTCCTCCCACTGATACAAGGAACTATTCCTTCAACACCAAGGATGGGGCACGATTCCTGTCACTGACCCCAACAATGGGACACTATTCTTCCCATTGACACCAACAATCAGGCACTGTTCCTCCCATGACACCAATGATGGAGCACTTTTCTTCCCACTGACACCAACCATGGGGCACTGTTCCTCCCACTGACACCAACGATGGGACATTCTTTACTCTCATTGATGCCAAGGGATTTTCTATTCCCACTGGGTGCAGTCTGGCCCTACTTAAGTCTGAAGGACAGTAAACTGGCCCTTTGTTCAGAAAGTTTGGAGACCCCTGCTCTAGATAGAGCCTCCTGCTCTCTAGCTTTCCGTTCACCTCCTCTAATGCTTGAGACTTCTCCAAAGCCTCTTCTACCCTCTGGATCCTCTCAAGACGTCGTTCTTTCTAGCACCCTCATCACCTCCTCATACAATATTGATTCCCCCATTAACACTGACTGTGTTAATGAGGGGAATCAAGTGATTTTTCTTCCCTGCAAGCCGCTCCAAAATCGTTCCATCTATGACCGACTTTAAAGTAGAGAGTGCAAAATCTGGTGCAGCTCTGCAAAGAAACCAATAAGCTTCCAGGTCTTTTTTTTTTGTCAAAGCTTAATTGAACAAGCTAGAAGCTGATTGGTTTTAATGCACAGCTGCACCGGATTTTGCTCTCTCGAGTTTTAGTAAATCAACTCCAAAATGTCAACTTTACTTTGTAGTGCAAGTAAGGAGCAACCCTTTGCTTCATTATCGTGTGATGGCATTCATCCTTAGCATTGGTCTCCAAACTGCGGCCTGGGGGGCCAAATGCAGCCCTTTGCTTGTCTTTATCTGGCCCTTGGGGCACTATTCCTCCCACTGACACCAACAATAGGGCCTTCATTCCTGTACTGACATCAACAATGGGCACTATTCTTTCCACTGACACCCGTGATGGGGGGGCACTATTCTTTCCACTGACACCAATGATGGGGCACTATTCTTTCCACTGACACCAATGATGGGGCACTATTCTTTCCACTGACACCAATGATGGGGCACTATTCTTTCCACTGACACCCATGATGGGGTACTATTCCTACCACTGACACCAGTGATGGGAAAACGATTCTTCCCACTGACACCAATGATGGGGTACTATTCTTCCCACTGACATCAATGATGAGGCACTATTCCTCCCACTGTCACCAATGATGGGGCACTATTATTCCAGCTGACACCAATAATGAGGCACTGATAAATCCCCTAATACCAAAGATGGGGCATTGTCTACTCCCACTGATGCTGTGACATTTCCTACTTCCTTTGGCCACTAGAGCAGGGGTAGGCAACCTCGGCCCTCCAGCTGTGGTGAAACTACAAATCCCATCATGCCTCTGCCTCTAGGATTCATGCCTATGATTGTCAGGGTCTTGCAATGTCTCATGGGACACAGCTGGAGGGTCGAGGTTGCCTACCCCTGCCCTAAAGTCTGAGACACAGCTAACTGGCCCTTTGTTTAGATAGTTCGGAGACCCCTGATCCATAGTATAGCATGCACAGGGCTGAGGACCAGGGATGATTAGGATGAAATTTTATTTTGTTGTAAAATGACCGATATCGCTGATGGCCAAATTTGGGATTTTTCAATTCAAATCATTGAGCAGCTTACTTTTTGTTGGGGGAAAAAAAGTACTACTTTTTTTATTTTTTCCCGTTGCTATGTATTTCTAAAAGTTTTTTTTTTTTTTTTTTTCTTTTTACTAAATTTCATGTAGTAATAATGTGTTTGTGTTTTTTTTTTTATTTTAATTTTTTTATTTTGTATCTTTTGGTTGTTGATTATGTAGTCACTTTGATTTTATTTTTACATCCTTTTCTTGCTGTGAAAAATGAGGCTCAAAAAGGAACATTTTTTTTTGGCACGAGAACTGATCCAGGATAGTTGGCAGGAGCTTTCATAACCCTCAGGAGCTATTTAGAGCCTGTTGGACTAAAAAAAAAAACAAAAAAAAAAAAAACTTGATTTTGCTTATACCCTGTCGACTCCAAACTGAAATCTGATTTTCGCTGAAGTTTCAGAGAGCTATAATTCTCTCAATTTTGCTTATCAATAAAAAGGACTAACCCTCTGCCCCATGTGACAGCACCGGGCATTCAGCTCACACAAGCTCCATGTGATATTTAACCGCTTCAGCCCCGGAAGATTTTACCCCCTTCCTGACCAGAGCACTTTTTGCGATTCGGCACTGCGTCACTTTAACTGACAATTGCGCAGTCGTGCGACGCTGTAACCAAACAAAATTGACGACCTTTTTTTCCCCACAAATAGACATTTCTTTTGGTGGTATTTGATCACTTCTTCGGTTTTTATTTTTTTGCACTATAAACAAAAAAAGATCGACAATATAGAAAAAAAACGCATTATTTTATACTTTTTGATATAATAAATATTCCCCAAAAATATATAAAAAAAACTATTTTTTTCCCTCAGTTTAGGCCGATATGTACGCGTCTACATATTTTTGGTACAAAAAAAAAAAAAATTGCAATAAGCGTATATTGATTGGTTTGCGCAAAAGTTATAGCGTCTACAAAATAGGGGCTAGTTTTATGGCATTTTTTGTTTTTATTTATTTTTTTTTATTAGTAATGGCGGCAATCTGCGATTTTTTTTTTTTTTTTTTTTTTAATTTTTTTTTATCAGGACTGTGACATTATGGGGGACACGGGGGGAGAGAGATATCGCCGCTCTGAAAGAGGTCTGTGAGGAACAAATATTTTCTCCATGTTGGAAGTAACAGGTGCAGGCAATGCTGGTGGTTAAGAGGTAATCAAAAAATAGTGGACAGCCGCACTCAAAAGAAATCTTCGATCTTTATTAAAATATGATCATAAAAATACATGCCACAGCATCACAAAGCAGGAAAGCTGACGCGTTTCACACTGTACTCAGTGCTTAATCAGTGCTTAATCAGTGCTTAATCATGATTAAGCACTGACTACAATGTGAAACGCATCAGATTTCCTGCTTTGTGATGCTGTGGCATGTATTTTTATGATCATATCTTAATAAGGATCGAAGATTTCTTTTGAGTGCGGCTGTCCTGGATTTTTCGTTTACTTCTTGGTGCACACATTGGACAATTTTGACACTATTTTGGGACCATTGTCATTTTATACAGCGATCAGTGCTATAAAAATGCACTGATTACTGTGTAAATGACACTGGCAGGGAAGAGGTTAACCACTAGGGGGCGATGAAGGGGTTAAGTGTGTCCTAGGGAGTGATTCTTACTGTGGGGGGGGGGTGGGCTTCAAGTCACATGACAGCGATCACTGCTCCCGATGACAGGGAGCGGTGATCTGTCATGACACATGCCAGTTTTACATAGGCACTTCCCCGTTCTGAGGCTCCGTGACACGATCGCCGGGAGACCGGCGGACATTGAGTCCTCCAGTCTCGCGGGCACGTGCGCGCCTGCTATCCGCGGCTCTTAAAGGGGACGTACAGGTACGCCCATTTGCCCACCGCTGCCATTGTGCCGACGTATATCGGCGTGCAGCGGTCGGCAAGAGGTTAAAGTTAAGGTCATTATAAATGTCATTTTTATATTTCCCTAAACCTAATGAGCATTAGATCCTGAATATGTCCCTTTTTTTTGCATGCTGATCGGTGTTCGGCTTTAATAATATATTCTATGTATAAGATTGAAATGGTTCCTGCTGATTGGTTGAAGACATCCAGCGCAGAGTACATCACCGCTATCTCTCAGCTGATCTGTTACAGTCTGTCCTATAAACAGGAAATGTTTATCACTTCTTCTACCCTCCGCCATGTAGTTTATCACCCATCGTCTATATCAGCCTTCTCCCATCCTTCCTGTGTAGGGAAACATGGACCTGGTACAAGTGGTGATAATGGTTTGTGAGGCCGATAAATGACCTTTACTGAACTGTCCTTTTACATCATGTCCTATCAGATTACATCATATGTGTCTGTCCATTATGTGAAAGGAATTTACAGTCTTTTTAATAATGATCTCCAGGAAAGTAATCAAATTCTATGCTAGTCTTGTGTTTCAGCCACCCCTGCCAGATAGAATAGCCTGGTCCTTCACCACACTTTTACAGTGCCTTGATAAAAGTTTGCATACCCCTTGAAATTTTCCAGATTTCGTCATGTTACAACCAAGAACGTGAATGTATTTTATTGGGGTTTTATGGGAAAGACCAACACAAAGTGTTGAAGTGGAAGGAAAATGATAAATGGTTTTACATTTTTCGTTTTTTTTACAAATAAATATGTGAAAAGTGTGGCGTGCATTTGTGTATTCAGCCCCCTTTACTCTGATACCCCTAACTAAAACCTACTGGCACCAATTGCCTTCAGAAGTCACCTAATTAGTAAATAGAGTCCACCTGTGTGTCATTTAATCTTAGTATAAATACAGCTGTTCTGTGAAGCCCTCAGAGGTTTGTTAGAGAACCTTAGTGAACAAACAGCATCGTGAAGGCCAAGGAAGACACCAGACAGGTCAGAGATAAAGTTGTGGAGAAGTAAAGCAGGGTTAGATTATAAAAAAAATATCCTAAGCTTTGAACATCTCACGGAGCTCTGTTCAATCCATCATTCCTTGAAAATAGAGTATGGCACATTTGCAAACCTACCAAGACATGGCCATCCACCTAAACTGACAGGCTGGGCAAGGAGAGCATTCATCATAGAAGCCTCCAAGAGGTCCATGGTAACTCTGGATGCAGTATAGTCAGTGTTTATCTGGCGCTCCAGATGGAGTAATCCTTAGGGGTATAGTGTGTGGTTGTACTAGCTGGATGGTGTGGTATCCACAGAAAGGGGTATTAAGGGCACCAAGATTGGCGCCTCCCCCTCCCTGTTTTTTCCTTACATGGTAACTCTGGAGGAGCTTCAGAGATCCACAGCTCAGGTGGGAGAATCTGTCCACAGGACAACTATTAGTTGTGTACTCCACAAATCTGGCCTTCATGGAAGAGGGATAAGAAGAAAGACATTCTTGAAAGAAAGCCATACAAAGTCCAGTTTGCAGTTTGCGAGAAGCCATGTGGGGGGCACAGCAAACATGTGGAAGAAGGTGCTCTGGTCAGATGAGATCAACATGGAACTTTTTGGCCTAAAAGTAAAATGCTATGTGTGGCGGAAAACTAGCACTACACATCACCCTGAATACACCATCCCCACCGTGAAACATGGTGGTGGCAGCATCATGTTGTGGGCATTCTTTTCTTCAGCAGGGACAGGGAAGCTGGTCAGAGTTGATGGGAAGATGGATGGAGCCAAATACAGGGCAATCTTAGAAGAAAACCTGTTAGTCTGTAAAAGTTGGAGGCGAAGGTTCACCTTCCAGCAGGACAACTCTAAACATACAGCCAGAGCTACAATGGATTGGTTTAGATCAAAGCATATTCATGTTAGAAAGACCCAGTCAAAGTCCAGACCTAAATCCAATTGCGAATCTGTGGCAAGATTAGAAAATAGCTGTTCACAGATGCTCTCCATCCAATCAGGACAGAGCTTGAGCTATTTTGCAATTGCAAAGAAAAATGGGCAAAAATAACCCTCTGTAGATGTGCAAAGCTGGTAGAGACATCCCCAAAAAACTTGCAGCTGTAATTGCAGTGAAAGGGGGTTCTAAAAAGTATTGACTCAGAGGGGCTGAATACAAATGCACACCACACTTTTCACATATTTATTTGTAAAAAAATTTGAAAACAATTTATTGTTCCCCCCCCCCCCCCATTCACAATTATGTGCCACTTTGTGTTGTTCTATCACATAAAATCCCAATAAAATACATTTACTTTATTGGTTGGAACATTTCAAGGGGTACGAATACTTTTTCAGGGCACTGTACCTGGGGCAGTTAGGCTATACAGCCTGCTTAACTAGTTGCCGCCTGCCCACCATCAAATAACGGGGAGGCGGTGCGGCTCTCGTTCTGGGACGACGTCATATGATGACTCGTGGGAGCGTGCAGCGATCGCGGCCGCACTGTGTTGCTAGGACATGGCACAATCCCGATTTCTGTAAAGAGCCGCATCCGCAGCTCTTTAACAATGTGATCGGCTGTGTCCAATCACAGCCGGTCACATGTAAACAGAGATGCTGGTAATCGGCGCTCCTCGTCTCACAATGACAGAGTGTGTGGCGAGGAGAGCCGATCAGCGGCATCTCCTTGCAGGGGGCAACAAAGCATGTAATCAGGGTACTTCCAACCTTTTATTTTGATTCAATGGAATTATAGCGCTATTCCAGTAGAAGCCGTGGGATTATTGTCCAGGTCTTCCCGACAGGCTTTGCCCTGCAGCCAGGCACACAGGCTCATTTGCATGTTTCTTCGATGACCAGTCTAGGTTGTTTTGTGGTTTTTATTTTTTGAAAACTTGGATAGGTTTGAGGGTAGTAATGGGATACTCCAAAAACAAGAACTTTGTTTAACTGAGGACTTCTTCGGAACAGGCTATAGTGGTGTTCGGCCTTGAAACAAACTGTAGACTTCAGCTCAGAAGTAGTAGTTAGAGCCACAAGAGCAGAGTCCCATTTAGTAGGCGATTAGGTTGACAATGCTCTTCAGGACAGCCGGTGTCCCCTTTTAAATAGACCCGTGGCTGACTATATAGTACCAGAGGCATGGGTGTAGCATAAGGGGTTGCAGGGGTCACAATCGCAACCCCGCCTCTAGCTCCAGGGGGCCCCTGCAGCCTCCCTGTCATATTATCATATCCTCCACAAAATCCAGCTCCGATCTGCTCTAGGGCCCCACAGGCACGCTCCAGTACTGGGCTTCTACTTTGCCCTCCACAGTCCACACCCCTCCCTTCCCATTGACTGTGGAGAAGCTGTGAGCCATTTCCTGAATGGAGAGGAGCACGAGGTGAGAACAGCCCAGGATGGGGAAGTGTCTGTACTGTGTGCTGGCAACATGGAATGGTAACTGAACTCAGCGAGGCAAGAGGAGGAGAGTGCCGTCCTGTAGCCACGATGGGACCAATGTCACTGGTGAGGCATGACACTGCTCAGTGTCTCCTATTCACCAGATGGGATTCTCTGTACCCCCCCCCCCACCCATGATTTCAGCCCTGTGTAGTGGGGGGGGGGGGGGGGGCTGTATACAGTGCCGGGATGGGAAAGGAGCTCTACCAAGTGACCTGCCAGGGGTCCCTGTCCTCTGATTCTCCAGCGATAATCCCTGTCCTCTGATGTAAAGAGGAACTCTGGGAACTCAAAACTCTTAAACCACTTTGATTATCTTGGCATGCAGTGGATGTATCTGCACGCACATTGGAAGTAGTGGTGGGGGGGGGCCCAGGTCAACTTTTGCATCTGGGCCCACAAGCTTCAAGCTATGCCTCTGACCAGAGGGGTAGCAAAAGCACAGAGAGGTCCCCAAGATCTCTCAAGCCCAAGGACAGCTGGTAGCCTCCATCCAACTTCCAAGTGAAACCTTCCCATTATAGCAGACAGCACCCTCAGTCAGCTCTTTTTAGCTCCCTGGTCTCAGTATTTAAGCCCCTGAGGTATCACCAACAGCAGTTTCCACCTAGGAAGGGCAGCGTGCCCCCCAGCCTGGACTAATCTACTCTGGGAAAAGACCCCAGGCTCAGTGTGCTCACAGACTACTGTATATACAATCTCCCAGCATGCCATCAGAGCCTGCTTCTCTGGGATAGGCCAGGGCTGTATCAATATTCATGCTGCCATCTGCATAGCTCCACACCTACAGTATCATCCAGAAACTTCTCAAGTTCCCTGGACATGGAGGAAGCTATAGACCAGACTGGAAGCAGCTGAACACACTGAGCAGGCCTGACTAGAAGGTTGCAGTTTCACTGACTACAGTGAGCAGAATATGCTTTTACCTACCAAACCAATACAGCCACACTGACTATAGCGTGGCAACTAAATTTACCTATCAAAACACAACTAAATCTAACTTCTGTCTAGGAGGGTGCTACAGAATGTATTCAGATGTGAGTTGGTATTTCTGTTTTTGTTTCTGAAGATGGTGGTGCCTTTTTGAGAAATTTTACAATGTACCTACCATTTAGCATCCACTGATAAGTTCAGTACAATAAACTAATCCTATCCTCAGCAACCACTAACAACATTTTCTATTTCTTATGAAAAGGCTCTCAGTGGTTTCCCATTCTTATCTCTCTGTCTGCAGTGGTCACTTTGGAGAGGTGAGGAAATGCAAAGAGAAGACTACGGGGTGTCTGTACGCAGGAAAGTTCATAAAGACCCGCAAATGTAAAGGGAGCCGCCTGGGCCAGGAACGTGATCAGATAGAGCGAGAAGTCTTCATCCTCCAGCAACTCGAGCACCCCAATTGCATGAAGCTGTATGATGTCTTCGCCAGCAAGGCCGAGATGGTGCTCATCCTGGAACTGTAAGTAATGGTTGCTGTCCTAGACCTGTTGCTTGTTTTTCCCCTCCTAAAACTCACCACACAAGTTACTATCTGGTTGTACAATCTCTTTTAGATCCACCATACAGTGCAAGAGCCTGATTTATTAGATATAAATTGATGGGTTAGATTGGGTAGGTCCTCATATATAGTTTTGGTAGATCTAAAGTTGATTGTACAGAGATTGCATTGTCAGATTGTATGGTAAACCTAAGACAGGTAAACCTGAAGCAGCCATGATTGTGATCACATGACCCAGCTAAGGCACGGAGCCTCTATAGCAGCCTTTCTCAACTTTTCTAACATGGAGGAACCAGTAAAGCAACTTTCTAGGCTCAGGGAACCCCTGCTAAAAATGACTATAGCTACAACTCCTGGTACATTAGTGTGATGATCACTTAGAGAACTGCTCCTTACATTGGTGGTCAGTGGGATAAATGTCCCTTACATTGGTGGTCAGTGAGAAGAATGTTCCTTACATTGGTGATCAGTGAGAAGAATGTTCCTTACATTGGTGATCAGTGAGAAGAATGCTCCTTACATTGGTGATCAGTGAGAAGAATGCTCCTTACATTGATGGTCAGTGAGAAGAATGCTCCTTACATTGGTGATCAGTGAGAAGAATGTTCCTTACATTGGTGATCAGTGGGAAGAATGTTCCTTACATTGATGGTCAGTGAGAAGAATGTTCCTTACATTGGTGATCAGTGAGAAGAATGTTCCTTACATTGATGGTCAGTGAGAAGAATGCTCCTTACATTGATGGTCAGTGAGAAGAATGCTCCTTACATTGGTGATCAGTGAGAAGAATGCTCCTTACACTGGTGATCAGTGAGAAGAATGCTCCTTACATTGATGGTCAGTGAGAAGAATGTTCCTTACATTGATGGTCAGTGAGAAGAATGTTCCTTACATTGATGGTCAGTGAGAAGAATGTTCCTTACATTGGTGATCAGTGAGAAGAATGTTCCTTACATTGGTGATCAGTGGGAAGAATGCTCCTTACATTGATGGTCAGTGAGAAGAATGTTCCTTACATTGATGGTCAGTGAGAAGAGTGTTCCTTACATTGGTGATCAGTGAGAAGAATGCCTCTTACATTGGTGGTTAGTGGGAAGAATGCCCCTTACATTTGTGGTCAGTGAGAAGAATGTTCCTTACATTGGTGATCAGTGAGAAGAATGTTCCTTACATTGGTGGTCAGTGGGAAGAATGTTCCTTACATTGGTGATCAGTGGGAAGAATTCTCCTTACATTGGTGTTCAGTGGGAAGAATGCTCCTTACATTGGTGGTCAGTGAGAAGAATGCTCCTTACATTGGTAGTCAGCGAAAAGAATGCCCCTTACATTGGTGATCGGTGGGAAGAATGTTCCTTACATTGGTGGTCAGTGGGAAGCATGCTCCTTACATTAGTGGTCAGTGGGAAGATTGTTCCTCAGACTTGTGGTCATTGGGAAGAATTACCCCTTTTACAGAGAGCTAAATGATCAATTGTGCCAGTGGGAACTCCTCTGAGAGGCAGAAAATAAGACTCCTTGGAACCCTGGTTGATAAAAGCAGCTCTATAGCATTCACATCTATGGACAACTGATGGGACCTTTAGGCTTATACAACATGGATAATTTTGAAGTGATCATGTGCTTACTCCGGGTTGAATGGTGACCAGTTACATCCAATTCACTTCCTGCGAGCCTGGGCTCGTCGTTACATGAGCGCCATTCAATCCAGAAGAAAAGACTGTCCACCACGGCCACTGAGGAAGAGGAGGAAAGACCAATGATATTACCAAATGGGCCTGATGACTGCAGGTTTAAAAATATGTAAAGGATCATTTTTAAATATGAATTATGGGGATGGGTTGACTAAGGGGCGGGGGGGGGGGGGGGTAAGCTAGACTTCAGCTTTAAAGGATGACTGTAAGTTTTTAGAATTCTACTTTAAGTAACTACCCCAGACTTCAACACTACCCCAAAGAACTATACTATATGTGCATGCCAGATCTACACTGTGTGGCCCACTTGAAGCTCTTCTAGCTGGAACATGGCTTCTCCTGCGAATGGGTAGAAAAATCCCATTCATTTCTAAGGAAAGGAGGTCTATTATGTGAGCAAGTGATAGGCGGCAGAAGAAGCCCGGAACCAGTGGGAATACTTTGCAGCGGTGGCTGTGTAATTCCCCATAGGCTGCACAGTATGGATCTAGCTGTAATGTGGACAGGTAGGACTTTGGTGAGGTGGACCTTCAGGGCTTTCTCAGATTGGCCCGGATATAGAAAAGCATCTTGAGCTCATATTATTCGGGTGGCATTTGGACCATAGTTAGAACACTCCTATGGTGTGTATGGTTTTGACTCCTAGCAATAGCAGTAGAAGAATACACTAAGCTGTGAGCACCAACATGTTCGGCTCAGTAAGCCACTTGTCAGGCGTGTCTGAACAAGAGAGAACTCCTCAGGCTAAGACCGCCATAATGGTTTATATCTGTTGTATGAAAGGAGAAGGTATAGTGTTTTTCTATAAGCTGACGTTTTTAAGAGCACTTGTCCCCAAGGTTTGGACATTAAACTTTTTACTAGGGGAGTCACAAGGCTTTCTGAAGGACTTTATCTACAAAAAAGGGGTGTTCTCTATCAGGGAAAGAACATGAATGATCGCAGTCTACATTTGTAGTGCACAAGTATCTCTGATACATGTAGGTTGTGGTCATTAAGGTTTCCTTTAATGTTCCCGAAACGCATTGGTGCCTTTTTAATCTTGCTGTTGTCATATCATTATTGGAATGAAATGATTTTGGATTCTTGAGACAACCTCCTGCGCTCTTAGTCCAATTTCATTTCAATCTTGGAGGCCTTTGCCCTTTTGGGGACCTCCCTACTTTATGGTGGAGCTGCCAAGGTTAAAGCGGAACTAAAATTCCTCTGGTATTCACTATGTGCAGGCAGGCTCTTTACTGCAGAAAAGTCATGCAATGTCTCTTCTGCCAAAAAAATACACCTACCTGCTGGCTCTTGGCTTTCCCCAGCATGTAAACTGAGGTGTGCACGTGCAGCTGGCCCGATCCCTGTTTACCAGGATGATATCTCTCTTGGGCACCTGCAGGAGTGACGTCATCCTGCACCGGCCAATATAAATGGCCGAAAACTGGCACACAGAAGAATATGCTGGCACCAGCGACCCCTTTAGTTCCACTTTATTAGTATTATTATTTTTATTACATTTTTTTAATAAAGGATTTACACTCATGGGCCACTTTATTAGGTACACCTGTTCAATTGTGCTTGGTAACAAAAATTGCTAATCAGCCAATCACATGGCAGCTACTCTGTGCATTTAGGCATCTAGCAGATGCGCTACACCGTGTGCCACTCCTGTCAGCTAAGAACAGGAAACTGAGGCTACAATTCGCACAGGCTCACCAACCGTTCTCCCACCGCTTCTAAAAGTGATCCCGTGTCGAATCCGCCGCCAGGATCACTTTTATGTGAAAGAGAATCGCCCACTGTATAAAAAGGTACCGGGGTTATGGCAGCTAGCTGCCTCCGTAACAACGGTATATAGCATCAAATTAATGATGTGTATATACAGTGGGCGGTCTGGAAGTGCCTAATTAAAGGATGAATGATTCGAATCCAGCGCCTCACATTTGCTTTTTTTTTTTTACCTCAAAAGACTGGCAGGCTGCCAAATTTTTGCCCTCCTAGAAAATAGGCTATGATTTCAAGGCCTGTGTTATGAGCTTTAGAAATTAATTTCTCTGCAATGCTTATAGATACAGAGGTGAATGGGGGTTTTAAAACTCTAGATCGGGAGGAATAAATGGGTGACATGCTGTATGCACACAGATAAAAAATTAGTTTCACCAAAAACTCCATTTGGAACATCCGGGGTGATCTCTTGCTGGCCTCAGACACTTGGTGCAGCACCTCCTGGAGAGACTGAAATGGCTCTGGATAACAGATTAGCAGAGAAGAGGGCGCAATCAAAAAGTAGCATAAATGCGTTTATTGGGGTGAAAAACTGGCAACTCACATCATTTAAAAACAATGGCTCGATAAAAGATAAAGGCCTCTGGTGGAATTTCTCAACACAGCAGGGCGCCTGGGTTGAGACAACACAGCTTATCAGTGCCGCCTCATCAGTGCAGCCCCCTCAATGCAGCCTCATCTGTGCCCATCAGTGCAGCCCCATCAATGCAGCCTCATCTGTGCCCATCAGTGCAGCCCCATCAATGCAGCCTCATCGGTGCAGCCTCATCGGTGCCCATCAGTGCAGCCTCATCTGTGCCCATCAGTGCAGCCTCATCTGTGCCTATCAGGGCCGCCCCATCAGTGCCCATCAGTGCAGCCTCTGTGCCCATCAGTGCAGCTTATCAGTGCCTATCAGGGCCACCCCATCAGTGCAGCCTCACCAGTGCCCATCAGTGCAGCCTCATATGTGCCCATCAGTGCAGCCTCATCAGTGCAGCTTCATCAGTGCGGCCTCATCAGTGCCCATTAGTGCAGCTTATCAGGGTCGCCCCATCAGTGCAGCTTCATCAGTGCGGCCTCATCAGTGCCAAATCAGTGCAGCTTATTAGTGCAACCCATCAGTGCCCATCAGTGCAGCTTATCTGGGCCACCCATTAGTGCAGCCCCATCAGTGCCCATCGGTGCAGCTTATCAGTGCAACCCATCAGTGCAGCTTATCAGGGTCACCCCATCAGTGCAGCCCCATCAGTGAAGATGAAAAATTACTTGCAAAATCTTATATCAGAATCTAAGAAAAACTTTTTTTTCTTCAAAGATTTCTTTATTTTTTTCATTTGTTTTGCAAAAAATAAAAAACCCCAGCAGTGATTAAATACTGCCAAAAGAAAGCTCTACCTGTCTCAAAAAAAAATGATAAAAATTACATTTGGGTACAGTTTTGCATGACCGCGCAATTGTCATTTAAAGTACGATAGCGCTGAAAGCTGAAGTTTTTTTCCAAAACTGTCGGTTCTTTTTTCTGTTTATAGCGCAAAAAATAAAAACTGCAGAGGTGATCAGGTACCACCAAAAGAAAGCTCTATTTGTGGAAAAAGAAAGACATGCATTTTATTTGGGTGCAGTGTCGCACGGTCGCGCAATTGTCAGTTAAAATAAATAACGCAGTGCCGTATCGCAAAAAATGGCCTGGTCATACATAAATCTTCAAGAGCTGAAGTGGTTAAGGGTTTTTTTTTGGTTTTTTTTTAATAAACCATTTGGGGGTGTGATGGGTATGAAAGGGTTGCGGGGGGGGGGGGGGTTGAAACATTAACACACTCTGATAAGATCGTTTATATCATGCTATTCTCTTTTTCATGTAAATTTTAAAAATGTTAAAAAAAAAAAGTCTATAAATTCCCTTTTAAAGGGTTGCGGATGCTTTTGGCCCTGCTGTATATTGGCCCTGGAATACAGAGCAGCAACACCCTCTTCTCTATATAACATCTATCGTATTTTTATCTCTGCCTTTGCTCTGCATCTTCTAAGCTCCTCTCTTCATCATCTTGGACTCTTGCCCTCCGCTTTGTTACTCGAGCGCGCCGAGCGCTTGATCTGTGCCTGCAACAAAAAAAGTTCCATTTCTTGCTCCCCGGCGGTTCCAGAAACCATTATAAAGCCATCCGTAATCCTATTATTTCTTTTTACTGCGGTACATAAAAAATCTCCTGTGTCAGTTATCTAGAAAACGGAGGATTCACAGAGTCCCGGCGTGATTTGTAACAAATGACGTTCATGGGGGATTAGCCTGGTAACCACTTTAAGACCAGGCCCTTGTCTGACATTAGTTGTAAAAATCTGTATTTTTTTTGCTAAAAAATTTCTTAGAACCTCCAAATATTACATTTTTTTTTTTTATAGTAGAGACCCTAGAGAATAAAATGGCGGTCATGGCAATATTTTATGTCACACTGTATTTGTGAAGCAGTCTGGATGGAAAAAATACACACAAAAAAAAAAAAAAAAAACAGTAAAGTTGGCACATATATATATAAAGAAATTAGAATTTTTAATTTTTTTTTATTGGCTATGTTTTATAGCAGAAAGTGAAAAATATAATTTTTTTTTTTTTTTCAAAATTGTCGGTTCTTTTTGTTTATAGTGCAAAAACTAAAAACTGCACAGGTGATCAGATACCACCAAAAGAAAGCTCTATTTGTGGCCAAAGAAGTTCAATTTCTTGCTCCCCGGCTGTTCCAGAAACCATTATAAAGCCATCCGTAATCCTATTATTTCTTTTTACTGCAGTACATAAAAAATCTCCTCTGTCAGTTATCTAGAAAACGGAGGATTCACAGAGTCCCGGCGTGATTTGTAACAAATGATGTTCATGGGGGATTAAGCCTGTTAACCACTTTAAGACCAGGCCCTTGTCTGACATTAGTTGTAAAAATCTGTATTTTTTTTTTTGCTAAAAAATTTCTTAGAACCCTCAAATATTACATTTTTTTTTTTTTTTTATAGTAGAGACCCTAGAGAATAAAATGGCAGTCGTTGCAATATTTTATTTCACACTGTATTTGCGTGGCTGTCTGGTTGAAAAAAATGCACTTTAATTAATTTAAAAAAACAGTAAAGTTGGCACAATTTTTATTTTTTTTGTTTTCTTGTCAAATTTAATTTTAACAATTAGTGTACATATGGTGGCAGCAAAAGAAAAGATCACATATATAGTAATAATATTGAGTTGTAGTTCCAGGCCCATTTTTTTTGTATAATGTGAAAGATGATGTTACTTGGCTAACATGTCATGTTTTAAAATTTCCGCACGCTCATGGAATGGCGACAAACTATGGTACCTAAAAAAATGTCCATAGTGTCAGAAACCATGAAATTAGACCAAGACAGAAGTACAGTTAAATCACACTTGTTTAATAAAAGTTAATAGAACAAACGTAGTCAAAACATAGCAAAAGTTCAGGAACCAGAAAGGATAATCAGACAAGCCAAACGTCAGGGAGCCGGAGATGAGCGTAGGAAAAACAGCAAGCAGGATCTGGAGCCAGAAGGGATGTCAGCCAAGCAAGTCTTTTAACAGGAATGCAGGAGAGCGTCTGTGATGTTGGCGAAGGCAGAGATCCTCTGGACTGGACGGCTTAAGTAGGCAGGACTGACGAGCAGGATATCATCAACAGGTGAGTAACTGTGGAGAGATAGGAGCTGGTAATTAGCCGACAGCTGAGTGGCCAGCTCTGAGAAGGAAGGGCTGAGCTCAGCCCTGACACATAGCTGATGCTTTAAGTACTTAAGGACCGGAAGATTTTCCCCCTTAATGACCAGGCCATTTTTTGCGATTTGGCACTGCGTCGCTTTAACTGACAATTGCGCGGTCGTGTGACGCTGCACCCAAACAAAATTTACGTCCTTTTTTCTCCACAAATAGCTTTCTTTTGGTGGTACTGGATCACCTCGGCGGTTTTTATTTTTTGCGTTATAAACACAAAAAAAAAAAAAGAGCAACAGTTTTGAACAAAAAAAAGCAAAACATTAAAATAAATTTCTTCCTCAGTTTAGGCCGATATATATATATTCTTCTACATGTTTTTGGCAAAAAAAAATATCACATTAAGCGTATATTGATTGGTTTGCGCAAAATTATAGCGTCTACAAAGTAGGGAAAAGATTTATGACATTATTATTTATTTATTTTTACTAGTAATGGTGGCAATCAATGATTTTTAGCGGGACTGCGACATTGCGGTGGACAGATCGGACACCTAACTGACATTTTTTACACTTTTTTGGGAACCAGTGAAATTATTACAGTGATCAGTGCTAAAAATATGCACTGTCACTGTACTTAATGACATTGGCAGGGAAGGGGTTAACATCAGGGGTGATCAAGGGGTTAAGTGTGTTCCCTGCAGGCGTGTTCTAACTGTATGGGGGATGGGCTGCCTGGGGACACACACAGATCTGGATCTGTGTGATTTCCCCTGTCAGAACGGACATTTGCCTTGTTTACACTGGCAGATCCTCGTTCTGACACTGCGGGGAACGATCGCGTGTGGCCCACAAACTACAGTTCCCGAGCCGACGTACAATGGCGGCGATTTGCGGGAACATGCTGACCTGCCGCAGTACAGCTTTCTTGACTAGCCGCCTGTGTTCTAGCAATGGAGAATGCTGGGCGGCAAAAGCTGCTTGCATCCTAGCAACAATGTTGCTAGGATGCAGGAGGTTTCCCAAGGAAGCCATCTGTGCCCTAGCAGCTGAAGGATGCTAGGTGGCAGAAGCTCTCTGCATTCTAGCAAACGATAATAATGGATGACTCCTGCAGCGTCCTCCATTGCTAGAACACAGGTCAAGGAAGCCACCTATCATCCTCTGTTGCTGGGACACAGACCCTTCCTGCCACCTAGCATCCTTCTGTTAGGGCACAGGCAACTTACAGAAGAATCCTTCTGGGACCTAAGAAAGGAAGGACATCAGGAGGCTTTCTTAAGAAGCCGCCAGTGTTGTGGCAATGAGATTGCTAGGACGCAGGCGGCTATTGCCACCTAGCATCTTCTGTTGCTAGGACGCAGCTGTTGTACTCCAAGGAGTACATTTGCTCTGTATGTTGTTGCTATATGCGTGTAAAGGTTAGCCAAAATGTATACATGCATACAGCTGGTGCCCAAGGAAGCAACCGATCATCCTCAACTGCAAGGACGCAGACAGCTTCTGCCTCCTAGTGTCCTTCGGTTGCTAGGGCGCAGGTGCGTACGTCCTAGCAACAGGGTTGCTATAATGCAGGTGGATATTTTCATCCACTGCCCTCCATTGTTAAAACTCAGGTGGAGTGCCATCCTCTGTTACTAGGATACAGACGGGTTCTACTGCCTAGCATCCTCTGTTGCTAGGACGCAAGCAGCTCTTGTACTTCAACAGAGTACATTTCAACAACTGTAAGCTAGGTGCATGTAAATGTTAGCACAAATTTTTAAATGCGTACAGAGTAAAATACAATCCATGCACAGGTCCTCAGATGCAGATTGTTAATTAATTAATGTATTTTTTTATAACGGCTCTGAATGCAGCACAAATTTAGCAATTCTTTTAAACAGTTGTGTACATGGCCCCATAGAAAACACTATACCCCGGTTCAGATCTGTAAAAACGGCTTTTTTCATGGCCTTGTGCATGAGCCCTTTGAACACTCAATGTGTATCCAGTCAGGCCCCTGGTCTCTACACAATTAAAGATTTTACAATTTGTTTGCAATGTGTATGGTCAGCTTTTAACTTTTACACATCGGCTCGAATTTCGCTTCTTTTTCGCAGGGCTCCAGATGTTTCTTAGAGGCGTAACTTTAGTCGTCGCGTGATTAGCGTCTGGGGATTTGTGCTAAAACCGCGTTGGCTGATGTTATATAAGAAGGGAGAAGTGGGACACAGACGTGTTTACAAGTCTTCAGTCTTATAAAATCCCAGCTGTTCATCTTCAGCCTCCCTCACAGGGGAAGCTGGCCGAGCTGAAATTCGGCCAGGCTCTGAGGTAGATGTAGGCCGGAGTCCTGGCTCTGTACACAGCTGCTTGTTGTTTGTAGGGCCCATTAATGGTTGTTGGGTAAGAGAGGGGACGGCCAATGTTTTCATTCCGGAGATGGAAATGGTTATTCACAGGCTTTACTTTTATATCTCCTAATCCTGGAAAACGCAATGTTTACATCAGTGAGGGATAACGCGTCCCTCTTTGTTTATTGTTTGTTCGCAGATGGACGGAACATTCTGGAGGAATAGAAATCTTCATGACTGGAAGTGACGCTTTCTTCATGACTGGAAATGTCGCTTTCTTTGAGGGGCCAGCTTTTGTGTTAAGCCCTCTGTGGTGCCTTTTTTTTTCAGTTGCTATAGCAACGGCCTCGCTCTATTCTAATGTAAGGATTATTGTGATGGGTTGCCATGGAGAGCACAAAATCTTGTGTTTACCACTCTGTGGGCCTTTTTTCCCCCTTTATCATTCTAATAAATTACAGGCCTGGTTGCCATGGAGAGCGAAAACCTGTGTGTTTACTTCTCTGTTGTGCTTTTTTTTTTAGTTGCCATAGCAACTGCCTCCCTCTAAGATCCTAATACAGTGATGGTACACCTTGGCACCCCAGATGTTTTGGCACTACATTTCCCATGATGCTCAACTACACTGCAGAGTGCAATGAGCATCATGGGAAATGTAGTTCAAAAACATCTGGGGTACCAAAGTTCGCCATCACTGTCCTAATAAATGAAAGGAATGTTGTGCCTGGTTGCCATGGGGAGCAAAAACGTTGGTTTACTCCTCTATTGTGCTTGTGTTATTTTTATTTTTTAAGTTGCCAATCAGTTGAACTGATTCCCGCTATTATCTTAATAAATTAAAGGCCAGGTTGCCACAGAGAGGGAGTGTCCTTGTGTTTACCCCTCTGTAGTGCCTTTTTTCAGTTGCCATAGTGACTTGACTACCTCTATTATCCTAAGAAATGAAAAGCTTGGTTGCCATTGAGAGTGAAAACTTGTGTTTACCCCTCTGTGGTGCTTTTTTTTTAATTACCATAGCAGTAAACTCCCTCTATTCTAATAAAGGAAAGCAATATTGTGACTGGTTGCCATGGAGAGCAAAAATGTGGGTTTACTCCTTTGTTGTGCTTGTTTTTTGTTTTTTTTTGTTAAAGTTGCCATACTAACTGATTCCCGCTATTATCTTAAAGTGGTGTTCCGGCCGAAATTATACTTTTTAAATAAAAATACCCCTATAATACACAAGCTTAATGCATTCTAGTAAAGTTAGTCTGTAAACTAAGATCTGTTTTGTTAGTTTATAGCAGTAGTTTATTATTTTCTCAGCTTACAGCAGGCTGTGGCCATCTTAAGTGTGGGCATCTGAAGCCAGACTGTATTTCTTCCTGGATCTCATCCTTGCAGATCTCGCACATGCTCGGTGCAGCACAAGCAGTGTAATAGGTTTCAGGTCAGGTTTCCATAGCAACGGCAGTGTCAGAGGAAGTTGCCGCCCCTTCCCAGAAGGCATTGCAAACAGGAAATGATGTGATGGGCCACGGCCAGGGAGGAGGAAGTGAAAAATGAATACAGCAGATATACAGTAGGTGCTGAGAAAAAAAAATATATCCAATTTGTTTACAGTGCACAGTTTAGTGAGGGATGCTGAAGAGTTGTAAAAGTGGGTGGAACTCCAATTTAATAAATTAAAGGTTTGCCATGGAGAGGGACTGCCCTTGTGTTTACCCCTCTGTAGTGCCTGTAAAGCTTGGTTGTCCTGAAGCGTGAAAACTTGTGTTTACCCCTCTGTGGTGTTTTTTTTTTTTTCAATTACCATAGCAGTAAACTCCCTCTATTCTAATAAAGGAACGCAATATTATGACTGGTTGCCATGGAGAGCAAAAATATGTGTGTTTACTCCTCTGTTGTGCTTTTTCTTTTAGTTTCCATAGCAACTTACTCTCTATTATCTTAATAAATGAAAGACTGGGTTGCCATGGAGAGCGAATGCCCTTGTGTTTTCCCCTCTGTGGTGCTTTTTTTTTTCAATTACCATAGCAGCAAACTCCCGCTATTCTAATCAATGAAAGCAATATTGTGACTGGTTGCCACTGAGAGCAAAAACATGTGTGTTTACTCCTCTGTGGTGCCTTTTTTCAGTTGCCAAACTGTCTGACTACCTCTATTATACTAATACATGAAAGGCCTGGTTGCCATGGAGAATGAAAACTCTTGTGTTTACCCCTCTGTGGTGTGTTTTTTTTTTTTTGCGCACACAATTTTGCACGCATTCTTGCACTGCACATCGGTGAAGCTCACCTTAGAGTGGAATTCTATTCCAATTTTTTATTTTTAAAGGTTTTGGATAGAGCGGGAAAGGAAAGTTTTTTTGGTTTTGCTATCTGTGTCCCCATTGTATTTTGTATTGTCCTGTGACACAAGATGAAATGAGTGACAGAAAAGCAGTTTTAATGGAAAATATAACGCCATCTCCTGTTTCTTCATTTTCCTTTTTGTCCTGGAAATATTGGCGGCCATGACATCCTAGTAAGGGTGAAACTCCCCAGTGGGGACAAAGACAGAAATAAATATCTAACAGAGATCTTTACTCTTCTATAACCTATACAAAATATTTATAGTATAAATATTACTGCAGAACTTTTTTTCTTGCTTTTTTTTTTTTTTCTTGCTTTTTTTTTTATCCATTATGAAATAATTAAAGGCTTCAAGATATGCATATTTAGCTGACAGCCGCACAGCGCCCCCTTCTGGTTGGAAGTAGAAATCCCATCTGACCCTACTGTTCTCTTTTTTTTTTCTACAGGATAAGAGGCGGTGAGCTATTTGACTTCATAGCGGAGAAAGAGGCCCTGTCAGAAGAAGATGCCATAGAATTCATGGAGCAGATCCTGAAAGGAGTGGCGTATATGCATTCTAGACGTATCGCACACTTTGACCTCAAGGTAACATTTCTCTAGAGGTTTGCTGCCATCTACTGGTCACACTGGGAACGCCACTGTATCATGCATTAACCACTTAAGGACCGAGCCTCTTTTTGAGATTTGTTGTTTACAAGGTAAAAAAACATTCTTTGCTAGAAAATTACTTAGAACCCCAAACATTATACATTTTTTTTTTCTAACACCCTAGAGAATAAAATGGCGGTCGTTGCAATACTTTCTGTCACACTGTATTTGCGCAGCGGTCTTACAAGCGCACTTTTTTGGGAAAAAAATACACTTTTTTTGAATTAAAAAATAAGACAACAGTAAAGTTAGCCCATTTTTTGTTTTATATTGTGAAAGATAATGTTACGCCGAGTAAATGGATACCCAACATGTCACGCTTCAAAATTGCGCCCGCTCATGGAATGGCGACAAACTTTTACCCTTAAAAATCTCCATAGGCGACGTTTAAAAAATTCTACAGGTTGCAGGTTTTAAGTTACAGAGGAGGTCTAGGGCTAGAATTATTGCTCTCGCTCTTCCGATCACGGTGATACCTCACATATGTGGTTTGAACACATTTTCATATGCGGGCGCTACTCATATATGTGTTCGCTTCTGCACGCGAGTTCGGCGGGGCGAGGCATGTTTAAAAAAATTTTTTTTCTTATTTATTTTAACTTTATTTTTTTATTTTTGCACTGTTTAAAAAAAAAAAAATGTGTCACTTTTATTCCTATTACAAGGAATGTAAACATCCCTTGTAATAGAAAAAAAGCATGACAGGACCTCCTAAATGTGAGATCTGGGGTCAAAAAGACTTTACTTCTCATATTTACACTAAAATGCAATTAAAAAAAAAAAAATTGTCATTTAAAAAAATAAATAAAAATAATGGCCCTTTTAAAAGCTATGGGTGGAAGTGAAGTTTTGGCGTTGCTTCCGCCCTGCATTGTTATGGAGATGCCAAGGAAGGCACAGCATCCGATCGCCTCCGGTAAGCGGAGGAGGGCAACGGAGCCTGGCGGGAGGGGGGGGGCCCTCTCCCGCCACCGATAAAAGGGATCTTGCGGCAAATCCGCCGCAGAGACACCTTGAAGCGGACCGCCGGCCAAACACGAGGATATCGGGGTTATGGCAGCTAGCTGCTGCCATAACAATGATATCCTCCATCAAAGTCAGGACCGTATATCGGCGTGCGGTGGTCCGGAAGTGTAAAGAGACCCTGTCTCAACTTAAAAACTTGTAGATAAAACACACAGGATTAAATATCTGCCTGCAGTGTTTTTTTTTTCTTACATAAATTCTTTTTTTTTTTTTTTAACTTGCAATGTGCTAGAAATTTTTGCTGCCCCCTCCCCTCTTCTGGGAGTGTCTACTGCCTGTGCAGGCCCAGCTCCTCACATGACTTTTTTATGTAACAGCCAGTGAAGGGGCAGAGAAATACTATGGATGGGCACTTGGGTGACCCCCTCTGCGGGGGGGGGGGGCTTCCGATATCACATCCGGGGTGACAGCACCCAGCAGCAGTCTTTGGGGCATTTGGATGTCTACTCAATGGAGGCTTTCACAGGTACATAACAGGAATAACGTACAGTAGATGCACATCTAATCTAATATAATCGGGATGGTCTGGTGACAGGGCCTTTTTAAATGGGATATTTTAACCCTTCCGAAGCTGCTTCTTCCTTAACAGTCATGTTTTCCTTCTGTAAAGCCTGAGAACATTATGCTGCTAGAGAAGGACGTGCCACACCCCAGGATCAAGATCATTGACTTTGGCCTGGCCCAGAAATTTGAAGATGGGGTGGTTTATAAGAGCCTGTGTGGGACGCCGCAGTATATCGGTAAGGTGGATTTTCACTAAACTCATCATTTGAGCTATTATTGTGTCTTTTTTATTTGGTCTCTTCTGATGCATTTTACACGTTTTTTATATTAGCATGAGAAACTTTCCATATTTTTAGCAAAATCCTGCTATGGAAGTTCACCCAAAACTTAAGTTTCATTTAGAATTGGCTGATCTGCTGCTGAACCAGGCTTTCACGTCTCCCATCTTGATGCTTGTGCTGTGTTCTCTATAATAAATCAGAAGTGAAAAGGATAGTAAAGTCAGCCATAGATGGATCGAATCTCAGCAGGGACCGGCCACATTTTGATCCGTCTATGGGCAGGCTAGTCGTACTGAATCTGACCCATCAATTGACTTCAGTACAACCAGCCTGTTGGATATTTTGCATGTGATCATGGGCAGCGGCTATAGCCGCTAGCAGTAATCATTATATTCTGCCTGCCAGGAAGGCTCTCTGCATCCCCTTCCTGTGGCAGAACACAATTTGCACTGCAGGAGGCATTCCCCCATCAACACACTGACTGTGTTGATGGGGGAATTTCAGCAATTTTCTTTCCTTCCAAACGTGGTGCTGGGACCTTAGTTTAGGTGGGAGGAACTGAGACCTCTGCTGAGGTGGGAGGAGCTGGGACCTCTGTCGATGTGGGAGGAATTGGGACCTCTGTTGAGGTTGGAGAAGCTGAGACTTCTGTCAAAGTGGGATTTGCTGTGACCTCTGTCAAAGTGGGAAGAGGTGAGACCTCTGTCGCGGTGGGAGGAGTTGGGACCTCTGTTGAGGTTGGAGAAGCTAAGACTTCTGTCGAAGTGGGAAAAGCTGAGATCTCTGCCGAGGTGGGAGAACCTAAGACCTCTGCCGAGGTTGGAGGCGCAGAGACCTCTGCCGAGGTTGGGGGAGCTGAGACCTCTGTCGAGGTTGGGGGAGCTGAGACCTCTGTCGAGGTTGGGGGAGCTGAGACCTCTGTCGAGGTTGGGGGAGCTGAGACCTCTGTCGAGGTTGGGGGAGCTGAGACCTTTGTCGGGGGGGAGGAGTTGTGACCTCTGTCGAGTTGGGAGGAGCTGAGACTTCTGGCAAGGAGATCTCACAGTTGAAGGGTCACAGATCTTGGAAGCTGCAGAGTAGCCTAATATACTCTGTCGAGTTGGGAGGTATTGGGACCTCTGTTGAGGTGGGACCACTGTTGAGTTGGGAGGAGCTGAGACCTTTGGCAAATAGATCTCACTGCTGAAGGGTCAGAGATCTTAGAAGCTGCTGGGTAACCTATCATACTCTGTTGAGGTGGGAGGAACTGGGATCTCTGTTGAGCTTGGAGGTGCTGAGACCTTGTCGAGGTGGCAGGAGCTGAAACCTCTGTCAAGATAGGTAACTCAACATATTCATTTTGGATAGGCTAACATATTAAAATGAATCGATGAAGATATAGGTACAGAAGCTGCTGTTGCTAAATTGATGTCTATAGATGCAGGCTCCAGAACTGTCTTCCTGATATCCTGATATCTGGCTTTACTACTCATTAATCACCTGTCTGGAGCAAGCATCAGAATTCAGTGGCTGCATGTTTGTTCCAATCAGTGACTCATTAGTTAGTGAAAGTGAAGTAAAGATGATAGTGCCTTCAAGAGCAAGTTCACAGGGACTCCAAGGGAGAGATTTACTAAAACTGGAGAGTCCAAAATCTGGTGCAGCTGTGCCTAGTAGCCAATCAGCTTCCAGATTTTTTGTCAAAGCTTAATTGAACAAATTGAAATTAGAAGCTGATTGGCTACCATGCACAGCTGCACCAGTTTCTGAGCGCTCTAGTGTTAGTAATCTCCTCCATGCATATTTCTGGCCCCACTTGCTGATCTCTGAATATGCTAGCTGTCATGCTGACCCTCTGACTCCATTGCCCTGAGTCACTCTACTACGAACATGCTGGCTACTTGGCTTGGCTGCCATGCTGACCTTGAGTGACTGATCTGGATCGGATCAGAGACACTCTATTCTGCATCCATTGTTGCAGTCAGAAATGTTGACTGTATTGAAGTCAGGGGTTAGCCCATTAGCCAAGCAACTAGCATTTTCAGCAGGTCAACAATGGCAAGCCTCTTCAGGACAGGATCGTTTTTAAAGATTTAGGATGATATTGAAGCCAGAAGGTCAGCCTAACAGCCAAGCAATTAGCATTTGCAGCAGGTTGACAATGGCAAGCCTCTATAAGACAGGATCACTTAAAGAATTGCAATTAAAGTTATTAAACAACATTATGAGCCCCTATCTTTTTGCTGTCTGTGTCCCATTGGGGAGATTTTCCTTCACTTCCTGTCCTGGAGACACAAGAAGTCAGTTGTCACTGGAACAACTATAACCAGAGGAAGGCTTACCCTCTATTCTTGGCGACAGCATTTTAATTTTGTATTTTCAATCACTTTCTGTCCCGGGGGGGGGCAATGGGGCCATCAGGACATATAGAGAAAGTGAATCGCCCCAGCGAGGACACAGACGGCAATAAAACCTGACAGGAGGTCCTAACTCTTCCCTACTCCATACAAAATTCAAGAAAATTGGTCCACTATGAAGAGGGAATGTTTTGTACTCTGGGGTAGTTATGCACCAACAATGGACTATCCCTTCAACTGAATTCATATGCATAAGTAATGACAGAAGCACACAACTGTATGTATTTTCATGCAATCGCCATGCAATTAAAATCTATGTATTAATTGGGTGACTTTATTACACAGCACCAGAAGTTATAAACTACGAACCCCTGGGGCCACCTACAGACATGTGGTAAGTGTGTGATAATTGAATTTTTCTAATGTTCCACCAGGAAGGGCTTCTTCAATAAGACAAAGAGAATATCCAGTCAAGATGCATTTTTCTTTTTCTTTTTTGCAGGAAGAGATCTAATTGGTTGATGCAAGCAACTGACTTTTTCTTTAACCCCTGCCCAGGTCCGGTGTCCCTTTAACTGGATCTGTACGCCCAGAGGTCAGGAAAGATCGGTCAATCATGTGACCACTGTGGCAGCCACAGTGGTCACATGAGCAGGAGCTGGTTTCGCCAGCTTCCAATATTTAGTATGTACCAAAAGCTGTCTTTGTCAGCTAGGTTGCTGTGCTGGAAGTCCTGAATGAACTCTTTGTACACTGCCATATACCCTTTCTAGCAAACTTTGCATGAAAACAGGGATTTTTGGTTCACATGCATTCCAATACATGTTTAAGCTGGCCAACTGTGTCAAAGTAATCCCTCTCTGGCCAGTCCCTACACTACTCTACCCTACTATGCACTGCTCTACTCTACACTACTTTGTTCTACTCTACTCTGCGCTGCTCTTCTCTACTCTACTGTACTTTGCTCTACTCTACTCATACACTCTTTTCAAACTTTGCATTACAACAGGGATTTTTTGTTCTCATAGATTGCAATACATGTTAAAGCTGGCCAAGTGCATCAAAGTAATCCCTCTTTGCCGAGTCCCTACACTACTCTACCCTGCTATGCTCTAGTCTACTCTACTCTACTGTGTTCTACTCTACTGTGCGCTGCTCTTCTCTACCCTACTATGTTCTACTCTTCTCTACTCTACTCTGCGCTGCTCTTCTCTACTCTACTGTACTCTGCTCTACTCTACTCTTACACGTTTTGCAAACTTTGCATTAAAACAGGGATTTTTTTGTTCTCATACATTGCAGTACGTGTTTAAGCTGGCCAAGTGCATCAAAGTAATCCCTCTTTGGCGAGTCCCCACATTACTGTACCCTACTATGCACTGCTCTACTCTACACTTCTCTACTCTGCTCTACTCTATGCTGCTCTTCTCTACTCTACTGTGTTCTACTCTTCTCTATTCTACTCTGCACTGCTCTTCTCTACTCTACTGTACTCTGTTCTACTCTACTCATACTCTTTGCAAACTTTGCATTAAAACAGGGATTTTTTCCGCGTCAAAAATCTTCTCCTGGCCAGTCCCTACTCTGCTCAGCACAGAAAGCTCTCACCCACCCATGGACACATATGTACGACATGTGAACATTAAAGCTCACCACACATATGCGTTAAATAGGTGGAAAGAGGGTAAAATAGACATAAGCCCTAACTGAGTGATCCTCAGTAGGGATAATCTCAGGCGTGTTTGCATCCCAGTGCGAATAATGCAAAAGTAGTAACCGGCCACTTCAACTGCCGCATGTATATCTTTATTTATTGCACAGGAGTAGAAAAAATGCTAAAAGATATTCATAAGGATGTTGGAGTTGCTGGCTACTACTTTTGCTTTATGCTGAATTTTGGTGTATTGAGGACACTATAATGAGCCCTCCCCTCCGATGCCACATTTGGCACCTTTTGGGGGGTAGTGGGTACCTGGTTTTTATAGGTACCCGCTCCCACTTCCGGCTCAGTTCTCAAGCGGTAAGTTCTGCTCCTTTCCCCCGCAGCCTTCTGGGACACGTCACAGGTCCCAGAACACTGTATTTGTAGCTGCTGACTGTTAATTCTTTGTGGGGAGGAGTAGAAGAGCCCTTTTCATTCATAGCTGGATCTTAGTGCTGTTGATCCTCCTGCAGCCTTTTTTTAGCCACTTCATCACTCCTATAATGGCTGCATGGCATTTCCCAGGGCGAGTTTACTCATGGTGACAACAGTGGATCATGCCTGCGGGCATGACCACTTATACTAGTATCCACTGGGAGCGTGACAACACAATAATACTACTGATTGATGGACACTGCGTTGTCACCCGATAACAGGATGTGCCTGCACATGGGCCTTTATGGTAGGATCACTGGAGTTTTCAGCAGATTCATGAATAAATGTTTCTGAAATGGCAGTAACAGGTTAAAGAATATGAGATTTTAGTGATTGGGTTTATAACTGCTATTTGGATAAATTCTTGAAACACTTATGCTTTTTTCCTTTAAATTTTGCATTTCCTTTTTTATGAACGTAGAAATCGTATCCCATTCAGCTATTTCTCTTTATTATCAATTGAACACGTGTGCCCTATCTGTTCTTTAATCTCTAGCACCATCTTGTGGTTGTAATACATAATGCGTGCAAAGTATTTAATCTCTGCTCTTCCATCAGCCAGGAAAAGTCACATTGAACTGAAACTTGTTCTGTAATGTTATGGATGTTTCATGGCTTCTTTAGTTCCGAAAAAGCTAGTGCAGTTGAATGCGATTGACTTCTATCAGCTCGAACCAGGATAAATGAGAATCATCGCCTTCTTTAATTTTGTTTTCAGTCTTTTATAATCTTCTTCCTTTATTTCTTTTTCCAGGAGCATCGGTGTAATTACATATATTCTGTAAGTATTTTTTTTTAGTACAATTCAAAGCACTATTTGTAACCAAGATGAGGATTGTTCGGCTTTATATACTTTACTGTGCGTTTTTTTTCATTGTCACATTGCCAATTTACAAAAGGGATGGCCTTGTGATATAGCAATGCAATGCCAATACTGCATGGGGTATATTTTTACATATTATTATTTTTAAATTATGTGGTAAAACAACAAAATTTAGATTTTTCTTTAAATTTTATATAATATTTAATTTCCTATACTATTTGTATTATTGTGTAAAAAAAAACACAAAAAAACAGGGTCATAGAGCATCCTGGGTGGTGGCCACACCACAAAGTATCTGCTCACCAGTGATAGACAGTGCAGCAGGGAGAGGAAAGAGGAGTACCCTGATTGGCTGCATTGCCAGCTAGACTTTTTCACTGCCCCTTTGCAAGGAGGTAGTGCTGGGGAATAATTAGGACCCTGATTGGCTGCATTGGCAGCTGTGCTTTGTCCTTGCCCACTGGCAAGGGGGAAGTCCTATGAAAAGAGGAGGACCCTGATCGGCTGCATTGCCAGCTAGACTTTCGCCCTGCCCATTTACAAGGAGGAAGTGCTGGGGAATAAGTAGGACCCTGATTGGCTTCATTGGCAGCTGTACTTTGGCCTTGCTCACTGGCAAAGAGGAAGTCCTATGAAAAGAGGAGGACCCTGATTGGCTGCATTGGAAGCTGTACTTTGGCCTTGCCCACTGGCAAGAAGGAAGTGCTGGGGAAAGAGGAGGACCCTGATTGGCGGCTGCATTGCCAGCTGGACTTTTGCCCTGCCCATTTGCAAGGAGGAAGTGCTGGGGAAAGAGGAACACCCCGATTGGCTTCATTGGCAGCTGAACTTTAGCACTGCCCACTGGAGGAAGTGCTGGGGACAATGTGGGGTGCTGGAGGTGATCAGTGGCACCTGCAGCAGGTAGAGAGTTCTGGGAGACCGCACAGACAGACAACACAGATAAATCATCCAGGAGGTCGAAAGCCACGTGACCATGCTGACCAATTTAGAACCTCTTCTGAGCCCCATTCTTCTGGGATGGAATTTCAGAGGCAAGAAGAGATCCCTCAACACAGTCACGTGTCCTCGCTGACCAATAACCGCTTGCCATTGCGAGCATTATGATGCTTATGGACTCCAAGGTTACTAGCGCAGTGTATAGTGTATGGATCACCTAACCCAGTGGTTCTCAACCCCTGTCCTCAGGACCCACTAACAGGCCACCTCCTCTGAGAGTGATGCAGTGGAAGTGTTGAACATAGAGGAAGACATGGAGGCCTCAGTAGTGTGGTGGAGCTTTTATAGTCCATCTGCCAAGCAGGGCACACAGGAAGCTGCAAAGCTGCTATAGTAAACAGTGATGTCATCCTCGTACCTAGACAGTGGATCACAAGACTGACTGAACAGGATTACGAAATGTTATGGTGGTAAAGCAATTCACTTAGAAATTATTATAGTACCTTGAATTATCGAGAATGGCGCAGGTTGGGGATACAGCTAAACTGCAACTCAACCCTACACATGAATGTGCTGTGGGGGGTGTAGGATTATATTTAAAAAGTCCATAGGTTCAAAGATATCTGTGGCATCTCCTCAATGAGACTGAAGTGATCTCTGCAATATATAAAGGAAACAGAGGGCGCCGACTAAGTATATAGGAAAACAATTGATTTATTTTGTAGCTCATTGGCTGGAGTTATTCTTAAAATGTTTGACCAACTTAACCCTTATATTCTCTCATTTTTTTTTTTTTCCCAGTCTCAGCGGAATGTCGCCATTCCAAGGTGAAACTGACGCAGAAACATTAACAAACGTAGTCGCCGGGAATTATGAATTTGACGATCGCGTCTTTAAAGAAACCAGTGAAATGGCCAAAGACTTCATTCGACAGCTGCTGCTCAAAGATCCCAGGTTAGTCATCCAGACTGAACGCCATTAGCCCCCTGCTGACCACGCACGGGGCGGGTGGGCCTTTTATGGTCACACACTACACATATACATCTATGGAGACTGAGGCGTCTGTGCTGAGAGAGCGCTCACTTTTGAGCTCCCGGTGCAGTGCCTGAGCTGTCATAGACAGCTTATGGCCTTCGTTAATGATCGGGAGCTGGTGAGACGGGCTCCCGATCATGTTATCACTGTGACAGTCAATCACGGTGATCATGTGATCAGGAAGTCTGCCCCCCCTCCAGCATTAAAGCGGTTGTAAACTGTTCTACTAAAAAATGCTGTCCTGCTTAACCACTTGCCTACTGGGCACTAGACATGTGCACTGCCGAAAAACGTGTTTGTTTTCGTTTCATTCGTTATTGAGGTTTTTTTTTTTTCATTTTTTGTGTCATTCGTTCTGATCGAAATTCATTATTTCGAATAAGTTCTTAAAAATTTGAAATGTTAAAATCCGAAAATCTGAAAATAAGAACGCAAATTAGAAAATCTGAAAATTCAAAAGAACGAAAATTCGCAAATCCAAAATAATAACTATTAAATTATAGGTATTGAAATTTTCTTTTAAATTTGTCTGTTAGTGAGCGTAACGAATTTATCCGAAGTTAGGAATTATCCAAAATAACAAATTCTACATCTAAATGAATGGAACGAAACATAATAATAATAAATAATAATCATTTTAAAAAATTTATTATTATTATTTTTATTATTATTATTTGTTACGTTCCATTCCTTTAGATACGGCATTTGTTATTTCGGACAATTTGTAACTTCGGATAAATTCGTATTCGTTACGTTCACGAACAGCCAAATTTGAAAGGAAATTCCAATACCTATAATTTAATAGTCAGTAATAGTTATTTAATAGTTCGTTCTTATTTTTGGATTTTCGTTTTTTTATTTTGAATTTCAGATTTTCGTTCTTCCTGAATTTTCAGATTTTTATTTTTTCAAATTTTCGGAAAGATTTGGTAAATGGGTTTTCGCTAATTTAAATATATCCGGATTAACAAATTTTGTTGAATTTTCCTTGAAAAACGAAGTCAGAACTAAACAAATTGCATGTCTACTGGGCACTTTCACCCCCAAGACAGTTGCATAACGTTGCATCCCTATGGCATGCAGCACCCCCCACTTTTCCACGTCATACAATAGACAAGTTACTGCAACCCCCCCCCCCCCCTAAAAAGATGAGTGCAGTCCTCCGCTATTATTCTGTGCTGTTGGGAATGCTTAGCTGATCTGATTTGCTCCCAGCTGACAAAACTGGGAGCAAATGAGCAACGTGCAGTGACCAATACCAACCAATCAAAAATTTTCTTTCTTTTTTTTTTTTTTTTGAACTGATTGATTGCCCTGAATCGATTTATTTTAGGATTTGTAACAATTCTGCTTTTTGCTTTCTCCACAGCGACAGGATGACAGCGGTGGAGTGTCTCATTCACCCATGGATAAAGGTGAGTGACAATTGGCAACAAGGCTGCACTCACATGGACGATCCAAAATGCACCATAAAACAGTAAATCACTGAAATTCTTAAAAAAATGTATATTTTATTCACATAAATTAAATCATATTAAAATTCCATGAAATATATCAAAACATGATAAATAGTTGTACGATTATATACAGTGGAACCTCGGATTACGAGCATAATCCGTTCTAGGAGTATGCTCGTAATCCAAAGTACTTGCATATCAAAGCGAGTTTTCCCATGGAAGTCAATGTAAATGAAAAGAATTCGTTCCGCATTGACTTCAATGGGGTGCAATACCGCATATGGGCAGAGGCGGAGGGGGGGGGGCGCTGGAGAGCCTTGGAAACGGCCGAAAAGGCCCGAGGACACTTCAGCTGACCTCGGCAAACCTCCGAAAGACTTCATTCCCGAGATTTGCCAAGGTCAGCCGTGCTGTACTCGGGCCTTTTCGTGCATTTCCGAACGGGACGTTCGGCTTTGCTCGGCCCAGGCGCCCCCCCCCCCCCCCACCTCAGGCCAAAAGCGGTACTGCACACCGCTTTGGCTTAAATCGTGCTCGTTTCTTGTAGAAAGGGCCACCAAACAGGGACCACACAGTGGGAATAATCAACCAAGATGTCCAACATATAGTAGTTAACTAGAAGTTGCCATTAACTCCTAAGACCAGGCCACAGACATCAGCAGTATGGACAACCATCACCACAGCCAGAAGAGGAGTGAGAAGATCTTCTAACGCTGACTGTCAGTGGCCTCTATATCCCTCTGCAATGAAGTTATTGGTGATTGGTTGATAGCACAGGTCTGCTTTTTGGTGGTCAAGGCATGCAAACTGTTGATCTGTTTGCGTGTAAAGCATGTTAATGGTCATAGGGACTGCCTCTGATGACCTCTTCTTGTCCAGTTGTTATGCTGAATCTCTGGTTTCAATGCCTTTAAAATCACCAACTCGAAAAGCGGACTAAAGTACTAAAGCTAGGGAGAGCCAGGCAGCAAGCTTTTTCAAGAGGTGGTCCCTTGTGTCTCATAGTTTTCTTTTATAGGGAACCTAAACCCTCGCTGTCTTCCTCCCCTACATTCTGTGACCGTTTCCCCCATCTATCCAATTTGGTGTAGTGCTCTTTTCTAGTCAGTAGGTGGTACACTAGCTCAGTTTGTTTCTACGTTTTTAAAAGTATGTTTCTGTTCCCGTAGCCTCTGAACAGAAAGCAAGCCGTCAACAGAAGTCGATCGTCGATCAACATGAAGAACTTCAAGAAATTTAATGCTCGCCGGAAATGGAAGGTGAGTCCTGAAGAAAGGATTTACATGGTATTATCCATCCATAGGATGTGAAAAAAAAAAACACTGGTGGAAGACTTCATGGGTCTCATGTGCAAAAGCTGCATCTCTGTTAGGCTTTGTTTACAGTTGCAGCTAGGGGGCAGGAAAAAACAGGTGGTTGAGCTGCGGTTTTACTGCCGCAGGAAACAGGGCATGCATACACCATAAACCTTATAGACTGGGCGCCGGTTCAAGCCATGGTCCTAGAGAGCCCTTCCCAGCTCTGTGTGCACATGTAGGGAAGGAAAAGGATGAAGCACTGCTCTCCAAGAAAACAGCCGGGAAATAATGAAAACTAAAATTGACTTTAGGCCGACTCCTCCCAGGCCATGCCTACTGACGCGTTTCGCCTTGCGCACAGTGCTTAGACATTTCTTGGAATGCAGCGTGTCATCCTTTTCCTTCCCTACGTGAGCATGTCACGTTGGCAGGCATTGCCGCTGCTGAATGCTACCCTATGGGGCTGCGCCACAACCACGTGCAATGCACGCAAATGCGTTCTGGTGGTTTGGCCTTTTCAGGGTTAACCAGGTTGTGAAGAGGTGACATATCGCCTCCTCACCGCCTGTCAAGCATGCTTTGAAAAAAAATCCACTGTAGATCATTTTGCTGAGGGGCGGCAAGGGCTGTCGCAACATTTGAATGGTCTCTTGCCCAAAGCAAACGATCACCTTCCAGTTTTTATTTTTCAATGAAGTTTAGGGAGTGCAAGCAGCTACCTAATTAGCTGCTGACAGCAATCAAACATTTGGTGTTACTCCACACTTAGGGCACTTAGGGCTCATTTACACGGGTGCAGAGAGACCTACAATGTGAGAAACAAACTCTATTCTGCGCCTGCGGGTGACCGGTAATAACAGGCTGAGGCTGCATGCAGGTAATTGCACATCTAAGCGTTTACTTGCGTACAGAGAAAGATAGGCGGCCCTGGATGCCAACCGTTTGCTTCTAGGGCTGCTCATCCGTAAGACGTGCAGTTACCAGTTATTCATCTGCAGCTTGTCATTGGTTTGTATAGGCAGATTTGCAGAAGCTCTGAACCAGTAAGGAAGAGAATTGTGTTTTGTGTAAATCCAGCTAGAAGAGGGGGCATTGTGTTCCTTGGAAGAGGTAAACCCTTGAAAGGACATGGTTGGAGTTCATCAGCTGATGCACCTCTGGTCACGATAAGATTGCTCATTAGACGTTATAATCCTTGATATGTGGTTAGGAGCACCCAGTAAACAATGGTTATCTCGCTTGGAAGTACATTTGAATTATTGGAACAGCCAACGTGTTTTGTCTAGTTCCAAAACACGTTGGCGGTATCAGACCTAACTTTCAGTAGGTGCTCCTAACCACTTATCTAGGACTGATTTGTACAGATGGCTGTATGCAAACACTGAACTCCTATGCACAGAGAATCCCTCGTTTTTCATGGTGTGAATGAGCCCATAGCTATCACCAACACTGTTTGTAATCTCTGAGTATCCAACCTAGAAGTGTGTGGGATTCTAATGTTACCAATTATTATTATTATTTATATAGAACTGGCATCTTCTGCAGTGTAAAAGGAGTTCCTTGAGACACAGGTGCAGGCTCTGCAATGGATCAAAGAGCAAAAAAAATTCCTGGACGGCCGCACACTGATGCAACACCTTTATTCGTGAATGAAAGTATCTTACGCGTTTCACACCGTGAGTTGGTGCTTAATGATCATTAAGCACCAACTCACGGTGTGAAACGTGTAAGCTATGCGCCTCTACCTCTGCATTGCATGGACTGACTGTTTTGGATTTGAATTCACGAATAAAAGTGTTGTATCGATGTGTGGCCGTCCAGGATTTTTTCTTGCTCTTTGATCTTCTGCAGTGTACATGTTTGTTGTAACTGTATGTGATCATATCTCTCCCTCAGCTGTCATACAACATGGTGTCTGCGTGTAATCGACTCTGCCGCATGAAGCTGCTTTGTCATCCCGCGAAAAGTGATGAGGATCTGGTAAGTATTGGGGGCAGCCCCCCCAAAATAAAGAACAGTCACTTAGATCTATACAAACCTTCGACACATTCACTTCATTAGTTTTGATTTGATTTCAATTTATATTCCACCGTTCATATATACTCAACACTTAAATTTATATAGCAATTTCCCCCCTGGGGATTCGATGCTCTTAGAAGGTGAGGCTGATATCTTGGAGATGGCGTTGGCCCGGGAATCGAACCCGGGTCATCTGCTTAGAAAGCAGCTATGCTCACCACTGCACCACCAACGCAAAGTCACTTAGATCTACCACATACTGTCAGGATTAATCAAAAACACGGAGATGGTAAGATATGCGACCAATAGCCACCCTTTAGAATTCACACTGCTGTATGCAGGTAGTGTATCTAAACCCGATAATATATTATTTATATAGTTTGAGTAGTAGCACACTCTCTGTCCTAGGGTGACAACTCTCAACAACTTGTAGCTGGCTAGCCCTAAGGGAAAAGCACCAGCTTTCATAAAGTACAGTTTGACTTTATAACTAAAAATGCTTCATAGGTTTCCCCACCCCTCTGCCAGTCCCAGACCTCAGATGGTCCTTAGATGTGGTGGCTACATTTATTTTCTATCTTGCATACATTAGTAGCACACTTCCTGTTCTAGGGTGACAACACTCAACTTCTTGTAGCTGGCAAGCCCTAAGAGAAAAGCACAAGTTGACTTTTATCTGAAAATGCTGAGTAGGTTTCCCCACCCCTCCCACAATCCCAGACCTCAGATGCAGCGGGACTTATTCCCCAAGACTGCTTTAAATTGATTGCTGCAGAGCCCGTTGTAGCAGCTGTGTACTACAGCATAGGTATCATGAGAAAAAATAGATGCAAGTACTGCCCAACGTGGTGGAGGGACGGGCAGTGGGCCCATAGGAAGAATAGATGTAGCTCATGCCCAAGGTGGTGGAAAGACAGGCAATGGGCCCACACTTTCATATGAGGTCTGAAGGGGGTGTATAAACCTATTGGGGAGGTTTAGCTAAAAAGTAAACGATTAATTAAACAGACCTTCATGCAACAATCATGCAGATAGTTCTGGGCTTTCTTTTAGAAAACGCAGTATGCACTATGGTTTAGGTATCTTGGAGGCCACCCGTGCTTTCCTAAAGGGGTTGCAAAGCTTCAATTAAAAAAATAAAATAAAATAACAAACATGTTATACTTACCTGCTCTGTGCAAGGGTTTTGTACAGAGCAGCCCCGATCCTCCTCTTCTGGGGTTCCCCTGCCGACACTTCTGGCCCCTCCACTTCATTCACTGCCCCCGCGGAGAGCTGCTTTCCCTGGGGGCACCTGTACAGGCATTGGCACAGACAGCGGGACTCGGGCCCCAAGCCAATGGCCCCTGCTTTTAATCTGTCCTATGAGATGAGAGCCAGCAGCGGGAGCCTCTGGGCTCATGCACGGTGCTGGAACAAATGGGCTCAGGTAGGGAAAAGGGGGAGGCGCTGCAGCAAAGAAGCATAGAATGCATTAAGGTGAAAAACTTTGAGACTTTACAATTCCTTTTAAAGGCAGGGTTCCTCAACCAGGGTACCTTGAGCAGTTTCTGCCTCTCAGATAAATTCCCACTGACACCATTGATCTTTTTATCAGTCTGTAAGAGGGTAATTCTTCCCAATACCAGTGTAAGTGTAAGGAGCATTCTTTCCACTGACCATCACACTAATGTACCATGAGTTGTAGATCTAGTCATTTTTATCAGGTGTTCCCTGAGCCTGGAATGTTATTTCAATGGTTCCTCTGTGTTGAAAAGGTTGCGAAAGGCTACATAAAAGGATAGTATAGTGATTCTTAAGTTACTCCACTTCCTACCCAAACCTTTAGGGCTCATCGCAACTGCGTTTGGCCTTTTTCAAAAGCACCAGTTTTAGATGCTTCTGAGGTCCTTCAGACTTAATTAACAGGTGCGTCTGACCTGCAGTTGACCTCTTTCTGACTTGCACTTGACCTGCTTGAGGCAGGACTTGTATGGAAATTCAAAACCTGCCTGATACTAACAAAACTCCATCAATACAGGCCCTGTAACCCAACTCTTCATATTTCTGAAAGATCCACCCATGAGGACCCATAGAGCCACTGCTGCCAACTCCCCAACTGGTCTCTATTCATTACTATGCAGATGCTGCTATCATTGGTATGCTTAATACACATCCTCTCCATAGGAATGAATGAGTTCTGTTCAAGCCCTAATCAGTCAATAAGTTGGAAACAAATCTCAAAAGGCTTACAATCCCCTATTTAACCTTTCAGAGACAATGTGAAAGCGACCAAGAGGATGAGAAGACCAAACCCGCCACACTCCTACGTAGGCGTTTGAGCAGCTGCTCCTGAGCTGATGAGACATCCCTCGATTCTCAAGCATGCACCGTCCTCCTTCAGCTGTTTGCAGTACTGACCACAATGGGAACCTCGTGCCTACAGAAGCCCAGGAGACACGTAGGAACCTGGAGAAGCATGGCTGCTAGAGTACCAAGAGGAGGTGGGCTTTTCCAACATCGCCCAATACAAACAATGATCTCAGATTTGTTGCATGTGACTGTTTACGGGAACTTTTATTTAAAGAAAAAACAAGCATGTCGCATGTTTTAACTTTTTGCCGCTAAGAGTCGGCACATACCATCATTTAACCATAGTGGCCTACCAACCTTGCAATGGAATGGAATTGTTACATTGGTGAGTGCTCATACTTTATCGCAACTTATATCCTAGTGATTACCAGCTGCATGTTTTTAAGAAAACGTTTGGGAGTGTAATCACCTTATGTTAGGTGGAACTTGTACGTTTGTTCATGCTGTCATCTAACATATTAACGCAAACCTGTTGGCCGTTTTAAAATTAAAGTCCTTCCTGAGAGCGTATACCACAAGGTGCTGCTGGAATACCCTATTCTTTGTACCTCTCTGGTTTATTTTCACTTTGTTATAAGAACTGCAAATTCTGGATTTTGTGACACCAACCTTCACCTTGAAGCACCTTCTCCGTTAAGAGTCTTAGTGGCCATTGGATGGTTGGGTGTCCGTTAGGCAGGGCTTACTCCAGAATTTATGATAGTTATAGGGTTTGCTTTAACTTTTATGGCCCTTTTCCAAAAAATTCCCCGGTGTTCCCAGCACCTTACATACCACTCCTCTGCTGTTTTAAGTAGTTGCTCCTGTCCCCCTTCATGCTTGTGTCATGCTCAGCCTGTCCCAAAAGTGTCTACTTGAAGACCGCCTAACGTACATTGGGGATTTCAAGTGGTATACCGGATGATGCCTGCAGCTATTGTTTATTTTTGCCGGCGGCCAGCTTTTTTTTTGTTGTAAAAAAGCGAATTAGCCGCTGGATTGCTTTTACAGGCAGTGAGAGGGGTACCCCTCCGGGATCTCCGTTCCACTGGAGAGCCTGGAACTGAAGCTGATGGTTTCGCCGCTTTACCACAGAGCCTGTGAAAGACTGGAAGGTCTCCAATGGGCTCTATGGTATAGGAAATTGGAAGCGACGAGTACTGTCGTCACGTCGGGATGCAAATGGCGCCATTTTTAAATCTTGAAAGTAGTGGTGTACCAAAATAAAAATTCTGGTTCCAAAACTGTAGATTCAGGATGCATTTGCCGAAATTGATGGTTTTTTTAAAAAATCTATATTTTTATAAATGGTATTATATTTGACTTTTTAATTAATATCATGAATTTAAATGAATATACATTTATTGTCGGCTTTTTGAAGCGGTGTTAAAAAATCCTGCTTGCTGCATATGTGGTCAGCACCTCCCAATTGAAATGCACCGGAAACACAGCAAGAACACATCAAAAATGCACCTGTGTTGTGTTTTTGATGCATTTTTTTGAGTCACATGACCTACACATCATAAGCACGGTAAAATCACAAACGTTTTCGGCAGCCATTATTGGCGCCTTTTTTTGCTTTCAGCACAACGCTGAAAACCCTATTTTTGGGCCAATTATTTTCGGTGGCCGAACATTCGGTGCATCACTACATGAAAGCATTTGATCACACCGATCTTGTGCAGAGGAGACATCTGGGGCCTAATAGACCCCAGATCTCTCCTTCAAGAGTACCTGTCACTGCATATTTCTATCACAAGTGATGTTTATATTCCTTGTGACGGCAATAAAAGTGATCATAAAAAAAAAAATTTAAAGTGCCCGCGTCCCCCTGTGCAAACACGAATGCACATGTTGGTCGCGCTCGCATACGTGAATGGCGATTGCACCACACGTGTGGGGTATTGCCGTGAACGTCAGAGAGAGAGCAATAATTCTAACAACAGACCTTCTTTGTAACTCTAAACTGGTAAAGGCTTAAAAAGCGTTGCCTATGGAGATTTTTAAATACCATAGTTTGGCGTCATTCCACAAGCATGCGCGGTTTTAAAGCGTAACATGGTGGGTATCTATTTACTCGGCGTAACACCAAATATTTTATATTTTACAAAAAAATTACTTTCTAAAAACCGCTGTGCAAATACCATGTGATAAAAATTTTACAACACCCACCTATATCTATCTATCTATCTATCTATCTATCTATCTATCTATCTATCTATCTATCTATCGAGATATAGAGATAGAGATATATCTATATGAGGTTTATAAGTAATTTTCTAGCAAAAAATACAGATTTTTATACGTAAACAAAATGTGTCAGAAATAGCTGGGTCTTTAAGTGGTAGCTGAACCCCCCCATCCTACAATAACAGTAGGACAGGTTGGGCATTAGAAGTGCGCCCCCATCAGCCACTCAGGCTCAATCACACACTTGTTTATTCAGCTACTCTCTGCAGCTCAACCCAGAGGGAGCGCACAGTTTGAATGATCTGCGGGGGGCGCACTTTTAACATCCGGTCCATCTTGCTGCAGATGGGATTAGCTACTAAGTTTTTCAGAAGGGTTGAACGTGTCCTATGTCTATTGAGGGAGACATGAGCACCTACTTGAACAGCAGATGAGTGATATATAATGTACTAAAGATGCTGGAATCCACTGAGGATTTTTTTTTTTTTTTTAAACGTTCCTTAAAAGTGGTCTAACCCTTTAAGCTCCCAATAACACAAAGAAATTAAAGCAGAAAGGCCCGCTGGTTTTCTGGCTACAATAACTGATTATCTTGTGGCGTATAAGTTTTTAAATGGCTGACAGGTTCATTTTAAAAGGCCTCTATATTAAAGTAGTTAACAGATGCTGTGAAGGGGGAGCATAAGGAAAGGAGGTCAGTGCCATAATGAAGGTTTTAGGCCGGGTTCACACATATGCCAATTGGATGTGAGTTGTCGCCGCATCCAATTCGCATTACAGGAGACTGGGACCGGCTCTCAATGGAGCCGGTTCACACATCTCCGGGGCGACCCGCAGTTAAAAAGGGTCAGGTGCGTCTTTGGTTCCGATTCCAGTGCGAAATTCAGACCTGATTCACACCTGAATCGGTGAACAGGGACGCACCGGACCCCATGCTGTGAACCCAGCCTGAGCAAATTTTGAGAGGGTCATGTTTAAACCCTATTGAGTACTATGCCCATATTTAGTAGGAATCTGAGGTGTGACCGGTAATCCTTTAGAGTTCACCCATACATGAGAGTCCCCATCAGAGTCACCCCCTACATCATAGTTCCCTTTGGAGTCTCCCTGTACATGAGAGTCCCCTTTAGCGTGTACCATACATGAAAGTCCCCATCAGAGTCCCCCTTACACCAGAGTTCCTTTTAGAGTCCCCCTGTACATGAGAGCCTCTATCAGAGTCATCCTTACATCAGAGTTCCCTTTCGAGCCGCCCTGTACATGATAGTCCCAAGCAGAGTCCCCTTGGAGTCCACCCATACATTGAAGTCCCCATCAGAGTTCCCTTTGGAGTCCACCCATACATGATAGTCCCCATCAGAGTGCTCTTGGAGTTTACCCATACATTGAAGTCCCCATCAGAGTCCCCCTTACATCAGAGTACCCTTTGGAGCCCCCATTCACATGAGAGTCCCCATCATAGTCCACCCATACATGAGTCCCCATCAGAGTCCCCTTTAGAGTACATCCATATATGAAAGTCCCCATCAGAGGTCCTTTTAGAGTCCCCTTGTACATGAGTGCCTCCTCTTGCATCTGAATACTCATCAAAGTTTGTCATTATATCAGAATCCCCCCTTACATCAGCGTTCCCTTTAGTGTCCCCCCCCCCATACATGAGAGTCCCCATCAGAGCCCTCCCTTACATCAAGATCCCCATTTCTTTACCTCACGCTTTTCCAGTGTGGCTTGGAGCATAAGGAGAGCCTGGTAGTGTAGCTGTAACAGCAGGTGGAGGCAAAGCAGGTCTGGGTAGAAGAAGTGCTGTCCCCATGTAAATGCTGGGACAAGCACGTGATTGGTTGTCAGGACGCTGGGGATCCTAGCAACCAACAATGGTACAATGACAGCATAGCTGGGGGGGAAACTGCACTCAAGACCAAGTGGAGGGGATTGTGACTGCTTCAGAGAAATGGAGACCATAGGCTGACCTGAAGACCTGTTTGAGAGGCCACCGATTCTAGCTGCGGGCTGCATTTGGCCCACGGGTCATAGCTTGTAGACCATCACTGTGCAACAAAACTCTTCCACAGTTCGATCTCTTACAGTTGGGGCTTAAGGCAGAATTCCAGGTATAGGTTCTTTTCACATAGTTTTATTGGTCCAGTGTCTGGATCCTGTGCCAGGTTGCTGCCCTGCTGCGTAGTAACCACAGGGATTCCCTGGCTTGGCACGGGAACCAAAGAACGCCTTACATTTTTCTCAATAAATGCAAGGTATTCTGTGACTGGATGAGACCACACCGGCTCTCAGCCTTGTCCAGAGAACCCTTCTGTGCCAAGCAAGAGGCTGTCCTGCTGCATTTTAACTACAGAGGGTTGTTAGCTTGCTTGCACGGCACAGGACCCGGACGATAGCAAGGATACTGTAATAGTGGTGGCTACTACAGTGACTCTCAGCTTGCACAGGGATCAACCAGGTGTATATATACACTTACATTAGTCCATTGGATGACAATAACAAAACTCATACCTCAAATTCAGCTTTAACTATAAGGGGCGGGACTTAGATGGTGTAGTGGGTGTTGACTTATTTGGTGCATCACATTACTAAGATAACCTAATGCCAATGTCTACCCCTACCGTGTCCTCCTCCTTCACAGCATACTATTCTCCTCTAAGACGCCATATGCAGTATCTCACAAAAGTGAGTACACCCCTCACATTTTTGTAAAAAAAAAAAAATTTCATCTTTTCATGTGACAACACTGAAGAAATGACACTTTGCTACAATGTAATGTAGTGAGTGTACAGCTTGTATAACAGTGTAAATTTGCTGTCCCCTCAAAATAACTCAACACACAGCCATTAATGTCTAAACCACTGGCAACAAAAGTGAGTACACCCCTAAGTGAAAATGTCCAAATTGGGCCTAAAGTGTCAATATTTTCTGTGGCCATCATTATTTTCCAGCACTGACTTAACCCTCTTGGGCATGGAGTTCACCAGAGCTTCACAGGTTGCCACTGGAGTCCTCTTCCACTCCTCCATGATGACATCACGGAGCTGGTGGATGTTAGAGACCTTGCGCTCCTCCACCTTCCGTTTGAGGATGCCCCACAGATGCTCAATAGGGTTTAGGTCTGGAGACATGCTTGGCCATTCCATCACCTTTACCCTCAGCTTCTTTAGCAAGGCAGTGGTCGTTCTGGAGGTGTGCTTGGGGTCGTTATGTTGGAATACTGCCCCACGGCCCAGCCCCCGAAGGGTGGGGATCATGCTCTGCTTCAGTATGTCACAGTACATTTTGGCATTCATGGTTCCCTCAATGAACAGTGCCGGCAGCACTCATGCAGCCCCAGACCATGACACTCCCACCACCATGCTTGACTGTAGGCAAGACACACTTGTCTTTGTACTCCTCACCTGGTTGCCGCCACACACGCTTGACACCATCTGAACCAAATAAGTTTATCTTGGTCTCATCAGACCACAGGACATGGTTCCAGTAATCCATGTCCTTAGTCTGCTTGTCTTTAGCAAAGTGTTTGCGGGCTTTCTTGTGCATCATCTTTAGAAGAGTTCTTTGCCATGAGGTGCAACGTTGAACTTCCAGTGACCAGTATGAGAGTAAGATCGATAACATCAAATTTAACACACCTGCTCTCCATTCACACCTGAGATCTTGCAACACTAACGAGTCACATGACATCGGGGAGGGAAAATGGCTAATTTGGCCCAATTTAGACATTTTCACTTAGGGGTGTACTCACTTTTGTTGCCAGCAGTTTAGACATTAATGGCTGTGTGTTGAGTTATTTTGAGGGGACAGCAAATTTACACTGTTATACAAGCTATACACTCACTACTTTACATTGTAGACAAGTGTCATTTCTTCAGTGTTGTCACATGAAAAGATATAATAAAATATTTACAAAAATGTGAGGGGTGTACTCACTTTTGTGAGATACTGTATTCTTTGAAGGAGATCTCCACCCTGGACTGAAAATTCTGCATTGAAAAAAAAACCTCTAGAGCAAAAAACACAGATAAGCTTTTGATTACTGCCACCAATCTGTAGGAACTCTTGTTGGTGGGCCTTCTGCACTGCAGGATCATCACACACCTGAACAGTGTATAACACAGTTATCACTGCCCCGCCCCATTGGAATGGATGGAGAAATTAAAGGGTGGGACAGTGGAAGCATACTTAAGCTGGCCATAGACAGTTCGAATCTCAGCCAGTTCAGCAGGGACTGCCCTTGATTGAACCATGTGGCTGATTGTACCCAATTTAATCGATCCGCTTGGATACTACCAGCCTGTCAAATTTTGCTAGTGGTTATTATAGCCGCTAGCAGTAATCACTGTGTTCTCCCGGCAGAGTTGGCTTCCCTCTCCCCCGCCCCCCCCCCCCCGCCGGGATAACACAATGGCAATGACAACCCATGGTTGCAGGAAAGAAAATCACTCCATCTATGGCCGTTTTTACTTTTCCCACACACCTATTCTCACGCAACGTAGAATTTTCCTTATTGGGTTGAGATCTTTAAAATTTGTGATCTAAAGCAAGCACTGAAGATAGTAAAAAAAACTTTGGTGACATCACTTACCTCTACAATGTCTTCATCCCCTCCCCCCAATGTGCCCCTACATGTCCTAAAAACCCAGAACTTCCAGATATGGATCCTTCTCCAATCCCACAATACAGTGATTGGAGCCTAAGCCATTGTTTGCTGGGCCTTGGCAGTTTCACGCGGGTGGTGGGAGGAGAGAAGGCGTTCCTAGTCCTATGCAAATACCAACTAACAGAAAGTGAGATTCAGAATACTTTATTGATCCCAAAGGGAAATTATTGGGAAAGTCAGTATTTGCATAGAATTTAGGCAAGTCATAGATGATGCGGTCTTAAATTCCCCATCAACACAGTCAGTGTTGATGGGGGAATCCCTCCCGCGGAGCCATTGATGGATTGACCTGGGTGCAATCAGCCTGCCTATGCATGGATTGAATCTCGGTTGGTCCCTGCTGAACTGGCTGAGATTCGAACCATCCATGGCCGGCTTTAGGGATGCAGCAGAACATGAAGGGCCAGACATTATAGAGGCAAGCTGTGGCACCAGAATATTCCTGCTATCTGCAATGATAGTTTGCTCATCATGACCTTCTTACCTTATTTTCTAATCTGCCAACCAGTGGAAGCGGGGCAGCTTGGATTTTGTTACCTGTTTTAATGATCTTTGAATGGTTAATTTGCAGACATATTTTTGTATCTTTCTGGTGTGTGTGTGTGTTTTCCATTACTCATGGTTACAAGGTATGCTGTGTTTCAAAGAAATATCTTTATCAGAGTGTTTTTATTTTGACGGCTTTTATATAAAAAAAATACAATAAATATGGTTTTGTTAATATTTTTATATGATTTGTGTTTTATTGGTGAAGGAAAATTGAATGAGGGTAGAGTAATGTACCTAAAGGGCGTCCACAGATGGTTAGTTTTCTTTCATTAAGCTGATTCCTCCATCCAGGCAAACGAGCTGGATCAGAAGATCACCTTCTGTCAAGCAGGGATGGCTACAGTGCAATTATATATATTATATTATATATATTAATTTTATATACTATATAAAAAAAAGAAGATAACAGATTCCTTCATTCACATCGATTGATGTGGATGAAGAAATCTCTGCCAAAAAAAGTGAAAAAAATATATGCCAAAGCATAGGGGCGATCCACCCACTGACCACCCCAGGCCCCCTATGCTTTGGCATATACGTTTTTTTTTTTTTTAACTACAGATGAGAAATCTCTTCCTACAGCGCTGCAATCACTGACGTATATATTCTGAAAGCACTGTCAGAATAAACAGATCAGTGCTGCAGCTGAATGGTGTTCCTGCAAAGCAAACAACGGTTAACAATAAAACACAGTAAGAACCGAACATTAACTCAATAAAACAACAATTTTTTGTGATTTTTTTTTTTTTTCACTTTACAAGGGGTCAAATTGTTTGGAGCCGATCATATCCAGGGTCACCCCTAGGACACTTGGCCATGGTAGCAGAGAACATGGGCATATGATGAATCGGGTCTGTAGACCAATCTGCACACAACTCATGTTAGGCCCGAAAAAAATTTAAATTCGGAAACCATGATATGTTTCTATGCGAATTGTCTGGCACAGTTTGAATTTGGATTGGCGGCGATAAATTGATCGGCATATAAATGGCTTTCCTCCAAAATCGACCGATATTATTATTTAAGGTACTAATAGCGCCATCAATTTCAGGCCTGACTCTGCTAAAGCTGCGGTTTTGTATACTGTGTCTAGGGTGACCACATTTCCAAACTGCCATTCAGGGACACCCCCCCCCCCCCTCATCCCAACCTTCCCAAAATGAGATGATTTTTGATACCTTTTTGTCAATTCTTCAAAACAATTCAGGCTTTTCAAAATAATTTCAAAAACCTTGTTGACAATGGAATCTGTCACTGCTTTCCCTCCTGCGTGGCTATCTCTATCATAGAGCGCTAGGAGGAAGTGATGTCACTTCCTCCTAGAGCTCTATGGTAGAGATGGGCCGAACACCCCCCTGTTCGGTTTGCAGCAGAACTTCCGAACAGGGAAGAAGTTCTAACCCAAACCACGAACCCCATTGAAGTCTATGGGAGCTGAACAGGAAAGATCAAAAGTGCCCATTTTGAAGGCTTATATGCAAATTATTGGCCATAAAATGGGGAATGGGGGTCCGGGTACTGTCCTGGGAGACCGGTATCAATACAAAGCTTTTTTTTTTTTTTTAAACGATCGTTTTATTCAGAAGCAGTTATTTTAATGCTTAAAGTGCAACAATAAAAACAAAAAATTCTTTTAACCGCTTCCAGCCCGCCGTACAACAAATGACGTCCTCGGCTTTGAGCGGGTATATCTGAATGATGTCTGTAGCTACAGACATCATCCAGATATTGTCTTTTAGAGCCGGCGAATCTGCGCACCATAAGAACGATCATAGCGGCTATTCTGCCGCTTGATCGTTCTTATGGGAGGCGAGAGGGGACACCCCCTCCCCACCGGTGCTTGTACCGACTCACTGCTACGGTCGGTGAGTCGGTCACAGGATCCGCCAGCCCCGGATGTTTGGCATAGAGATTTCCCTATGATCGTTCGGAGGCTGGGCGCGATGTTATGACGTCACGCCCGGCCTCTGTATTAAAAAAAAACTGCGCCGCTTCGGCTGGGAAGCGGTGATCTTTTTTTTTTTTTTTTTTTTTTTATTTCAGGCTTCTAAGCCTAAAGGTGAGATGTGGGGTCTTATTGACCCCACATCTCACTGTAAAGAGCACCTGTCGTGCTTATTCCTATTACAAGGGATGTTTACATTCCTTGTAATAGAAATAAAAGTGATCAAAAAAAATTTTGGGGGAAAAAAAGTGTCAAGCTAAAATAAAGTAAAATTAACAATAAAAAAAAAAGCACCCCTGTCCCCATGAGCTTGCACGCAGAAGCGAACGCATACGTAAGTCCTGCCCACATATGAAAACGGTGTCCAAACCACACATGTGAGGTATCGCCGCGAACGTTAGAGCGAGAGCAATAATTTCAGCCCTAGACCTCCTCTGTAACTCAAAACATGTAACCAGTAAAAATGTTTAAAGCGCCGCCTAAGGGGATTTTTAAGTAGCGAAGTTTGGCACCATTCCACGAGCGTGACAGGTTGGGTATCTATTTACTCGGCCTAACTTCATCTTTCACATTATGCAAAAACATTGGGCTTTTACTGTTTTGTTTTTTTTTTTTAAAGCACAAAAAAATGTTTTTTTTTCCCAAAAAAACGCATTCGAAAAAATTGCTGCTCAAATGCCATGCTAGATAAAAAGTTGCAATGACCGCCATTGTATTCTCTAGGGTCTTTGCTAAAAAAACATATATAATGTTTGTGGGGTTCTATGTAATTTTCTAGCAAAAAAATTATGATTTTTACATGTAGGAGAGAAATGTCAGAATTGGACTGGTAGGCAAGTGGTTAAATATAGTGCCTGGGGGGTCCCCTTAGTCTGTCTGTAAAGTGGCGCATCTGTAGCATGCATAAAACATGCTACAGCAAAAAAAAAAAAAAGTCAAATCCATACCAGATGCTTAACAACCAGCTTTTACCGCACCCTGATTGGGCAAAGCCTTTACCAATCAGGGCTCAGAATGCACTGTGCAGCGGGCAGTGCATTGCAGGGTGTTCGGCAGGCAAAAACCTGCCGAACACCCTGGGAAAGAAGTGACAGGGTGGCTGCATCAGTTTCATTCCAGGACACTGTATTGTCCCGGAATGAAGGTGCCCGGGACCTGGGACAGACCTACAAAATGTGGGACTCTCCCGGGCAATCCGGGACAGATGATCACCTTAGTGTATCAGAGGTGACAGTAAACTACTGACACTGCACTTGTTGGGGGGAGGGGCTAAACACAGGTGTTGGCAGGTGTCGGGGTTGATCCTGCTAACGCTGCATTTTTGGGGACGCTATACTATTGGAGACGCTAGTATAGTTGTGATCTGATCAAAGATATTGATCTGTTCAGACACTATACTAGTAATGGAGGTGTATAGTGTGTGTGTGTGTGTGATACTGGCAATCAAAACTTATTAGGGCTCTTTCACATGGGACGGATCCATGATGATCCGCTTCGTGAACATCCGCTTGCTCAGCGGGGATCGCTCCGCCGATCCCCGCTGAGCAGGAAGATGACAGGTCCGTCGCTGCACACTGTGCAGCGACGGACCTGTCAGAGTGCCGCTCTCCCCTATGGGGGATCGGATGATGACGGACCGTAGAGGATCGGAGCGGGTCGGATGTCAGCGGACATGTCACCGCTGACATCTGACGCTCCATAGAGATCTATGGAGGGTCCGTTCAGGTCTGCCTAAAAAACTGACAGGCGGACCTGAATGGATCGTTCGTGTGAAAGGGGCCTTAGTGAAAATGTGGCGGGTAAACTGACGCTGTCTGGGATTGACGCTAACACTATCTGGCGTCACCCGTCACACTAATACCGTAATCAGAAAAAAACCTGTACGCTGTACTGATGAGACTGTGACAGGGCAGTGAAAGGGTTAACTGGGGGAGGGGGCGATCAGGGGGCTAAATGTGCCTCAGTGGCGGCCGCTTATGAGGGGCGCAGGGCGCTGCACCGCTAATCCATGCGCCTGGCCCCTTATCTCTATGCAGGGCGCCGGACGCTTGGATTTCAATGGGATTGAAATGGGGTAGAGCCTGAGGCTCTAATTGGGTGGGTTCTGCGCCCCGGTCCCACCCACTTGTGTGACATTAGCAAATAATATTCGCTATTGTCTTCTTGCTTTTTCTCCCAGCCAATCAGGAAGCGGGTGCTGAGACCCAGTTGGCTGGGAGTTCTAAGAACCGGTTGGCTGGGAGTTCTAAGAACCGGTTGGCTGGGAGTTCTAAGAACCGGTTGGCTGGGAGTTCTAAGAACCGGTTGGCCGGCAGTTCTAAGACCCGGTTGGCCGGGAGATCTAAGACCCGGGAGGAAAAGCAACCGTCAAGACTCAGAAGGAGATGCAGGGAGGAAGCCGTGACCTGGATGGGGTAAGTGCGGGGCTGGAGGGCGATCGATCGAGCAATGGGGGAGGGGGGCAGGTTTCTTTGAAACCTGCCCCCCCCCCCCCCCCCAAATAAAAAAAAATTGAGCACCAGCCACCACTGATGTGATCAGTGTAGTGCTTGGTACTAACAGCAGCCCTGTCCCCGATTCTGCACGCTGTTACTGGTTCTCATACAGTAAAGGATCCTGTAGTTCCCCGCCCCCTCCTTTCCCCTTGACCATTCACAAAAAAGTATTATGCAAGGCATTCTATGAATGGACAAGGGTAAATCCTGTCATTTACCCACCCCTCTCCCCTCCTCTCCCCATGACCATTCACAGAACGACTTGTATTCCGTGAAAAGAATTCAAGACTTTTTTTGTGAAGGATGAGGGGACAGGATTGGGCGGGTGAACGCCGGGATCCTTTCTTATATGAGAGATGGAACTATGAGTTACAGCACCCAAAGAAGAGTACTGTGTGTAGCACAGGGTTGCCAACCCCAGCATGACTTTTTTTTTTCTCACAAAACATGAAACATTTCCTGACACGCACAGCAGCCGGTAGCTACATTTTGGTTGCACAATTTGCTCGTTCTCCCGCCCCATCCATCTGTGTGTGCCCACACTCCATCCCCAGCGTGCAGCCAGTGCCGTGTTTGTGAAAGGGAATTATTATTATTATTTTTTTAATAGCCTCAAAATCAAATAAGCTACCTCTAACGATACGTACCTACCTGTTGCGGTAGTTTTATTAATCCCCGATAATACATGTTGTTTCTGGTTCTCATACAATAAAGGATCCGGTAGTTCAACACCCCCTTCCCTCCCCATGTCCATTCACAAAAAAGTCTTGTATCCTTTACAAAGAATGCACGGCGTTCTGTGAATGGACAAGGGGAGATCCTGTCATTTACCCGCCCCTTTCCCCTCCTCTCCCCTTTTTCTTTCACACCTTGCATTCTGTGAAAAGAATGCAAGACTTTTTTTTTTTGTGAAGGATGAGGGGAGAGGATATGGCTGGTGAACCACAGGGATCCTTTACTGTATGAGAAATGGAACTATCGGTTGCAGCTTCCAAAGAAGAGCACTGTGTGTAGTACAGGGTTGCCAACCCCCTGCGATTCGTCTACACAAAACATGGGAAATTTACTGACACGCCCAGTGGCTAGGAGCACTACATCTTGGCTGCACGATGGCGCTGCCTGAGCCTCCGGAGACCAATGAGTGAGCACTGTACACTGAACTCCTCCATCTCCCTCACTCTCCCCCCTATCTCCCTCACTCTCTCTTACCTCCTCTACCCCCTATTTCCCTCTACCCTTACCCCCTTCCCTTCCTCTTCTACCCTCTCCTTCCCTCTAACCCCCCATCCCTTCCTCTTCTACCCTCTCCTTCCCACTACCCCCCTTCCTCTTCTACCCCCCCCTTCCTCTTCTACCCTCTCCTTCCCACTACCCCCCCCTTCCTCTTCTACCCTCTCCTTCCCTCTACCCCCCTTCCTCTTCTACCCTCCCCTCTTCCCTTCCTCTTCTATCCTCTCCTTTGCTCTACCCCCTCCTTCCCTTCCTCTTCTACCCTCCCCCCCCTTCCTCTTCTACCCTCTCTCTCTCTCCCCCTCTCCTTTCCTCTACCCCCCCCCTCTCTTCCCTTCCTCTTCTACCCTCTCCTCCCTCCTTCCCTTTCTCCTCTACCCTCTCCTTCTCTCTACCCCCTCCTTCCCTCTCTCTCCCCTTCCTCCTCTACCCTATCATTCCCTCTACCACCTTGATCCCTCGCTCTCCCCTTCCTCCTCTACCCTCTCCCTTCCCTTCCTCCTTACCTCATCCCTTCTTCAACCCGGTGTCTACCCTGCCCCTCCCTACCTCTACCCTTTCCCTCTTCTCTACTTCGTCCCTCTCTTCTCTACTCTGTCCATCCCTTCCCTAACGCATCCCACCCTACTAAGATGCAAACACACAAATATAACCACCCTACTAAGGTGCAAACACACTAATCTAAACGCCCTACTGAGGTGTTCTAAAAGGTGAACTTAGCCTTCATGGTGCCTCCTTCCATGGCCTTCTTCATCACGCTGGCCCATATCCCATCTCCACGTCTCCAATCCTACTTCTGTAGCCAGGGGCTAAGCTGTGTTGGGGAATGCGATCTGGAGGCTCTCGGTATTCTTCAGGAGCTGGCCCATATCCCATCTCCAGGTCTCCAATCCTACTTTTGTAGCCAGGGAATAAGTTGTGTCGGGGTCTGCGATCTGGAGGCTCTCAGTATTCTTCAGGAGCTGGCCCATATCCCATCTCCAGGT